>NC_031969.2:25277229-25583728 GCF_001858045.2 Oreochromis niloticus | reverse complement strand
CTTGTCAGCGTAAAAACTAGCTACTGTCCCCCATAATAATTATTTCTAGCAATTACTATAAACAGTCGTGAAATAAAATATGTGTATTTTGATCTGTGTTGAACTGGAGAAAATTTTACAACTTTGAGTGGAGTTTAGGGGTTCCTCTCATTTTCTACAGACTCCAGTCTTCCCTCTTGATCACAGCTGGAGTGAAGGGTGAAGTACTTTTGTGTTTTAACTGCCTTTTGTGCCATGTAGAGTCTGGATATCTGTCAGAATGAACAGAGTAGGTAAAAAATATTTCCTTTTGTGTGACAGTGTTTGATTTCAGGATGATTTTCTTCTTATGTAATTTAAAGCAGGACACATTGGGGTCATTTAAAGCTGAACATTGTATTATTATGATCTTGGAAGGACATGTTACTAAAATAAAATATTAGGAGGGTTGCGATAAAGACTAAAGCATGTTACATATAGCACAACAAAGCACACATTTCAGAACAAGTATCCTGTACAATGTTTCATCTTTTAAGAGGTCCTCAGTGGGGAAAACAGTGGCTTTGACTCTGGTGACTACTGGCGATGTATGCACTGCTTCTAATTTAAATTTTTAATAAGCATATCTCTTTGTGAATCACAGTATGGGCAAAGAATCCAAGAGACACCCTCATTTGTAATGTACTTTGTAAATTTCTGTTTAAAATAACAGATTAAGTGTAGATCGTCTTTCACATCTTTCACTTCAACAAACACCTGCAGCAGTTTTAATCAGAAGTTAAGTTTATTGATCTCCCAGATCTGTGCACTGCTTTTAATACATCTGTAGAAATTGTAGGATTAGAGGCATAATGGAAACAACCAGCAGATCAGACATACTGGTAGTTTGCAGCTGCAGTGATATTCATGTGAATATGGCTTTAATTCATGCATAATATTATAATGCATACTTAATATTTTGCATTTTCAGTAGTTTGCAATGTAAAAAATATTTGTGAAAATATTCACAAATATGCACAAATGGTCACAAAAGGACACATTCACCACAGGAAACTACATTTGATTTTACATTTAAGTGCCTCTTTATAGTCAAAGCAGGTCATCGAAAAAGTTGTCGACCTGAAACTGATGATGTGCTGTCTTGAGTGCAGCAGCTGTGAAGGATTTTGAGTTTAAATATGCACAAAGACTGAGTCTGTGCCCAGAACTGACCAGGAGAACACTAATAGGAGCACAGGAGGCACTGGCTGAGGGACACTGTGTCAGACCATTGGGTACAATTACAGAGTTTCAGATTGCTTTATTGATTGTTGTTGTAAAAGGGCATTACCTTTAACTAAGTTTATTTTGAAATAGAGTAGCTATTAAGGCCGGGATAAAGACAATTGTCACTTGGCATACACAAGATTGATAATCACTAAAACAACACTGGCTTTACTTTAATATAAGTTTTCAATTTAAAGATCTGCTAATAGACCCCAGAGGCAGCACTGTTAGCCCTGATAAAGGATATTAAAGCCAAGACAGGAATAATCTCAGAACTCCAGCTAATGTTCCTTTTCCCTTTTGATTATTTTTTGGGCTTTTCTTGTCTTAATTTGGTAGTTGAAAGCAGGCAGGAACCATACACTATATAAAATATGCACCACAAACATGATCAGGAGATTCAGTTTTGTGGCTAGAAATACTTAAATTACTGAATTAAACAAAAATATTTCCTTTATTGATAACACAGCTGAGGAAGTTATAGCAGATGAGGAGTTTTTGTTTTTTCAAGCAGCCTGTAAAGTTGTCTCAAGCCTGCCAATATGCTGGAACCAGCAGGCAATTTAGTTTGTCTTTTTTTAAATCAATGAATGCCATGCATGATTAATCAATTTTAAAAATTGTTAGAAATTAATTTTCAGATTACTATTAATCATTCCGTTTACACAACTGCATTATTGTGTCCATGAAATCTAATCTTGTCATTATTAACAATGCAAAGAAATGCTAGATATCACAGTGAAGATTTGGGGTGGGAGGAATAGAGGAAAGGTCAGAATGAATAAATTTGATTGGAAAATCCAGCCTTTTTTTCAGCACAGAAAGGAATAAACAGGATTAACAGAGTTTTTTTCCACACTTGATCATCCTTTCTGCACATGTCCCACCGACCTGCTGGACAGATTTCCAACTACTTCTGAGCCAACACATTTCAGAGTAAATCAAGACCAGTCAGTACTTGAGTAGCTTGTGTGCACTACTTCACAGTAATGAAGTGAATATATTCCAGTACAAATGGACACTTACCCTCTCATTGAGACAGCCTACTTGCAGTAGTCCTAAAAACAGAGTGAAAAATTAAAGCAGGAACCAGTCACTCAAGTTTTTTAAACCTTTAGCCCAGTTTGATTTGAGAAGAGGTGATAGTGGAGTACAGTTAATTTTATCCTGCACATATAATACTACATTATTAATGATGTAATTTGATTGTCCCAGTATGGCAGTGAGACAGCATGCACAATACCACGAAACCTGAACTGGAAATGCTATGAAGCTGAATATCTAATAATATTATTAGGTGATGAGAACATACATTTTCCTTATGCTTAGTTTTTGGGCAATTATAACTTGTAAATGCACTGTACTGGTATCAAATTGGTGTCATTTCAGTGCCTAATTATAGTTGCCATGTTTGCCCCTAACATTTTAAAGATGCAAAAAAACCCAAAACAAAACATAGAGCAACTCTGCACCTGTTGTTGTTGCTGATGATTAGGAGTCCAAAATCTCTACACACTGTACTCTAGAGACTAAACTGAATGTTCATTCAGTGAATAGTGAATGAGTAAAGTTGAGAGTGACCATCATCCACCATGAAAAATACTTCAACCCTTAAACCTGAGCAGTTAAATGGAGTTCAGCCTTCATTAATTTTATTATTTACACAAGTACATTTTTCACCTCAACATGTTAAAATGTCTTTATTGAAAAAGGCACTGAAGCAGTGATTCAATATTGTACTGCATAGCTTTACAGAGATTTGAGTGAGATGTTAGCATCAGGTAGTCTTAGCCTGCAGCTACCAATAAGAATAGTACAATACAGTTAATAGGACTTTATCATTACAGCGTTAACAGTTTTAACATTTTCCCAAACAAAACAGCTGGTTCTTGAAGAAATACCATCACAAATAGAACTGGCAGATTTTAACAATAAAACCATTGCAAGAGCTCCTATCAAGTTTCAAGGTTGTCCTTAAATTTGTGGCATATTACAGTGAGTGTTCCTTCCTGTCTATAAACATGCCCACACATGTAAACTCAAAGCTGCAGAATGTTGCTGAGAGAAGGTGGGGCTATTAACATGTATATTTTTCCATTTGTGTCTTTTTGAGCAGATTCTTTATCTGTCTTTGAACTCTGTAACTGAGCTTAATTTAAAATACCACTTTGCTACTGCTTTGATGTTTTCACTTATGAAGTCCAAGGTCATTACTACGTATTTTCAGTGTCGCAAAAGCTTCTACTGAGATCTAATAAAGATTCTTAGGACTCTATTCGTGAAACTACAGTCGCTATAAAATGCCTTTTGAATTTATTAGTGTGAAGTTGCATCTTTGCAGCTTAAGCATGTATGGGTGTTTTCTGGATGGTCCACATCTCCCATCCAACTCTCATTCTTCTCAGGTTCAGACGGGGCCTGACTATATCCCAGTAAGCAATCGGTAAGAGGTGGTACACTGCTACAGATGTCCCCAGACTATAACAGTGCTAACATATAAAGACAGACAAGCACCTTCACACTCACATTCACAGCTACAGGCAATTTAGAGTTTCTTTCACCTGACCTGCAAGTCTTTGGGCTGTGGGAGGAAAACAGATCACTGACAAAACATTCAAAAGAACCTCAAGACAGATGAAATAAAATAAATTCCCTTACTGTACAACCTGGCAAATTCCATCATTCATTGTGCAACACATTTAAAAAACAATCCATAAGTGCTCAATACTTGCTTTTATTTCTATTATTTCAAAATATGTATTTTTTAAGCTTTATTACCAGTTAGAAACTGGGCCTCATTCACAACCACCTACAGAAGCTATAATCTTAGAATTCAGATATGCATGCCAGAGATGAAAAACGCAGAACAAAGCTTTATTTTAGTCACAGTACATACTAACACACCATTCCCTGGTCTGATGCACCTTATTCTCTATTCAGCATGAGTGTTGCTGCTAAGTAGAATGCAGAGGAGGTTGAGTCCAAATTATCACTAGCTTTTCTTTTTTTTGTACACTTTATCCTTCAAAACTAGATTCTGTTGCAGTGACAAAGCACATTCTTTTGTCAAAAAAATCCTACAAAGAGCAATGGCTTGAAGGCCAAGTGATTTTTTTTTCATGGTGGCCTTTCATACACAGTATTTAGTCACAGTATGAAGTCAGTATTTGTTATTCGTGTGAAGTTTGTTCAAAGTACCCAAAGGATTGAATGGAAGCACAAGCAGGGGCAATGGGCCCTCATACAATCTGATTGGCTGGCCCTGATCACAAAGGGATTCCTATGAAGAGTAAAACAGATACAAACACCTCCAAAAACACTGCAGAGAGATATAAAATAATAATTTGCACACAACTTTGAAAAAAATCAGAATACATAATCTATGGCAGTCTGCAAATTCCTATGATCAGGAGCTGACAAAGCAAGTTTGCCACACAATTAAGCTTCTGATTATATAGATTATTATCTATGTCAGATATTACAATGTCATCATGCTGTGTAGCAGCTACTTAATTACAGGCTAAAATAACACATTTGTAGCATGTATGCATCTAAAACCTCTTACAAAAGCACTGTATTGTTGTAATTTCATGGCAATAGCATCTAATTTACATCTACAAAACTTATGATGCACGCTCACCTGCCACTCTATTAGGTACACCTATTCAGCTGCTTATTAACACACCTATCTAATCAATCAATCACATGGCAACAACTCAATGCATTTAGGCATGTAGAGCTGATCAAAACTGTTCCAACTGCTGAAGTTCAAACTGAAGATCAGAATGGATAATAAAGGTTGGTCTTTTCAAAAGCTGATAATCTACTATCTGTTTTCCCACACAACCATTTCTAGACTTACAGAGAATGGTCTGATGAGAAACCATCCAGAGAGCAGAAGTTCCCTTGATGCCAGAGGTCAGAGGATAATAGACTGACTGCTTTGAGCTGATAGGAAGGCAACAATAACTCAGATAACCACTCATTACAACGAAGGTATGAGGAAGAGCATTTCTGAAAGCTTACTGCAAAGTAAGGCACAGTTTATTATTATTATTATTATTATTATTATTATTATTATTATTATTATTATTATTATTATTATACCTTGGCTCTAGACCCCCTTTTGTTGGTGTTGAAAATAAATGAACAGAAAATTTCAATCCATGTGTGATCCATCATATTTAAAAAGTCAGTCTCCTTCATGTTGTCTCCGTGCAGATGTTCCATTCATATTAATCGTTTCCCCCCCTAATGGTTCTAAGCTATTCTATTACAGCTTAATGTTTGGATTCTTATGTCAAAGAAGAGAGAAAAGAACACAAGAGTTCAGCATTTGTGGAAAAAGTGCGACAGCGAGCTGACTGAGCTCCTGCCTATGAGAATCATGGCACTTCCTTCCTTCTCTGTGTGAGTAAATACTTAGTACAATTGGAATGATAAAGAAATGTTTCTGCCTAAAAGGAGAAAATGTATTTATAGAAATCTTAATATGGTCTTATCAGAAATTCTTAGCTGTTTGAAGTACATGCTGTTAAACGTAATATAAAGACTAAAAAAACAGAATTCAGATCAACTTAGATCGTATAAAGAATAAAGTTAGCTAATATAAGCTGTGTATTAAAGCTATTTATTTATATAGATTTTTAAAATACTGTTAGAATTAAGTTAATGATGTGAGCCAATTATTTTTTATTCACTTTTCTTTATGTTTTCAAAAATCACGTCACTATCAGGCCAATCAGGGACACCTTCCAGTGACTTTATGATTGCTGAACAGCTTAGAGTACTGCAGTATGCATCAGAGCCTCATCCAGGAAATAATAAGTGCCTCAGCAATCAGAAACATGTCCTCTGGAGAAGAAAAAAAAAAAACGTGATTGCAGTGCTTTGAGATTAAAAGACATCACACTGAGGACATTGCTGTGGTGAATTCCCAGCTGGAAAAGCACCAACAAGTATGGGAGAAAGAAATCTCACATTTTGTGACATTGCTGTTCAAGAAGGTGCAGTGTTCACAAAAATCTAAAGGTATATTTTGTTTCCAGAAAAACGTAGCTATTCTTATTGGGGTAATGCATTTTATTTTAGATTAAAAACTACAGATAAACACTGAAATCATTGTGTAGACATCTGCATTGTATACAGCCATGTTATTTGTTATCTAGACCACTCCCTTTTGTTTTTATTTATTTTATTTTTTTTGGTTTTTTACTTTTTTTGACATTTTACCACCACTTGTTGTGAAACGGTTCCATCTATTTTCTTAAACTTATCCAATTTATTGTCATCGGGGTCCCGGAGCCTATCACTGTGGTCATAGGGAAAGAGGCTGGTTCACCTGGACAAGTCACCAATCTGTCACAGGGGTAACCATTCATACCTATGGCCAATATAGAAGCAAATTACTGGATATGAGTTCCAGGAGAAACTCACAAGGACACAGGGATAACGCCCAAGCTCCACACACCAAGCCCCAGGCTCCATTCAAACCCAGAATCTTCTTGCTATGAGGCAGCAGTGCTAATCATTGGCAGGAATACAAATGAAGTGCATGTGCATCCTTGTGAATGACAAAAGACGAAACAGGTAGTGTTACAAACAACAAAATCTTCAGAGCGTACCTTCACAGGGTAATGTGTTAGTACAATTATATGGTTGTTATGGTTATTACAAACACTTTATTAAAGGCCCTGCGCACCCACACACATTATTTGTAATAACACAAAGCCATACAGGGGCTGCAACTTAATATTATATACAAACAGAGAAACAAACAAAACCCTGAAAATGTTTCATTTACACAGCATATTGGTGCAATAACATCCAGGGCTCAATCTCTGGTAAGGTCGGAAACTTTCTTTGAGGAGTCTGGATGGCAAAAATACCACAGAGGTCTGTGGCACAACTTCACCTTTCAAAGTGTGCAGAGAGGAACAAAAAGTCTAAAGAGGCTAAAGCTCCAGCAACACTTGTAGCATAAAGAACTTTATAGTCTTTCTTATGCAGGCCTATACCTGGGTAAATAGGAAGAAGACTTTGTTTTTACTCAGGAGAAAAATACAGATTGGTGGGAACGCTACACTGATGATATTTTCTTGGTTTGTTTTGGATCATAGGCAGAGCTATAGGCTTTTGAAATGTGTTTTAATTACATTAATCCCAGTATTCAGCTATTTATGCATAGTAATGACAGAATAGACCTTGTAATTTTTAAAGACACATGTATATTAAGAAAACCAACAGACAGAAACATTTCAATCAATTCCAATGCATGAGGAGAATGTGTAACCAGGAAAAGAAGTCTGAAGCAAAATCTGAGGAAATGGATTCATGTTTTCAGGAATACGGATATAAACCAAATTGTGGCAGATGGATGCCCCTCCCAGAGGGCGGTTCTGCCACAGGTTTCTTCCTTTAAAATGGAGTTTTTCCTTCTTACTGTTGCCAAGTGCTTGCTCATAGGGGGTCGTTTGATTGTTGAGGTTTTCACTGTATTATCGTAGACTTTCTACCTTACAATATAAAGCACCTTGAGGCAACTGCTGTTGTTATTTGATGCTATATAAATCAAATTGAATTGAATTGAAGTGAAGTGAAAGACAGTCTACGCTAAGGCCAAACATGCAAACTACAACAAAATCTTCCTAAACAAACAAAAGATAGACCAGCCTTTGTCACGACACATAGTAAACAATTAGAGTTCATTATTTAATAGTTATATAGTAAATATTTAAACAGATAATTAAAAGGAAGTAGGGTATTATTGAGAGTGATGATGCAATGAGCCAGATTTTCCTTGAATCCCATTACTTTTAGGAGACCTCCCACTCTGCAGGATAAACTTACACATAGCCATCTTCAGCCAGACTCCCAGGAAACGTGACTGGACCCTAAACCTAGAGGATCCTAGAGGATCATTGCAGTGATAACTCAGATGTAGTACAGACGTAGTCATTTGTTGATTCCACTTCTCAAAGTGAGATTGCTCTAAAACATTTTAACTGTAAAACCTCATTTGTACTCTATGGAAGGTCCTTCTTGGTAAAACGCCACTAAAAAATATTCAGTGTGTTCATGAACTCTTATTTCTAAATGGTTAACGCCTATATGCTGAAATGCATTGGAGTTTTTGTTTAACTATAAGCATGTCATGAAGATGAAGGTGTTTAAATTTTATATCTGAAGAGTGTCTTGGAGTATTTTTGATATTAGCTCAGGAGATAGGGCAGCTCATCTGCTGATCGGAAGGTTGGTGATTCGATCCCTGGCTCCTCCAGTCTGCATGTCAAATATCCTTGGGTATGATACTATCCCCAAAATATTTGAATGTTAAATAGAAAGCACTCAGTGCTCCGAAAGAGTAGGAAAGCACTATACAAGACAGTTCATTTACCATTAATATTTAACCAGTGCATTCTGGTTTGTAGCTTGTGGCCCTGATAAAGACTACAGGGTGAAATGTGCCTGTCAGATGAAATAAATTATAATTCCTGCTCTTTATACAAGCATACAAGTGCTGCTAAAGTAAAATGTTTCCCATGTCAATGGCTCTGAATTATATTTTCATCACACTATGAACAGGCAGAGTAAACACATACAGTAGTAGCCTGAAATGGGCTAAATAAGAACCAAACCCCTCCAAAACTTTTATTAACATGCTCCACAGTCACACTCACCATGTGGCCATTTGATAGACAGAGCCCAGAGTGCATCAGATTAATATCAGGGTTTTCCCTGACACTGTAAGATTAAAAGTCACCTAAGTGATTTTTTCACAGCGAGTGAGCCAAATGAGCAAGATGAAACTCTCATGAAGGTTCTCACCCATCTCTGACACACACGCACAAAGTCAGCAGCAAAAAAGGTGGCATCGTAGCTGAAGATAACCAAGGAGAAGTAAATGAGTCTGTTATTCTAAGAGTAATCAAAAGGTACAGAATACACTACCTTTTCAACAAATATTATTTTGACATTTTTTAAACATGACAGCCTCTCTTTTTAGCATCGTTATGAGCCGGCACCGAAAGTCGCATCTTTCGGTGCCCTTCAAGAAAGATGAGATGACTGGCTGTAACCAATGTCATACTTTTTATGAATTTTTAAATCCATGAACTGCCTGTTGTACCCAACACTGTTGGGTACCCAATACTATAAAGTAAAATGTAGTAAATTTGATTGCAATGACCTTTTGTTAACATTTAATGATGAAATTAAAACACTAATCAAAAAACAAACAAAAAAAATCAAAGCATAAAGACTGTTGATTAAAAACAAGAGTCAAGATAGTTTAAATAGATTTCCTGTCTTTAATACAGTCACATAATTAGCATGATATTTTAGATGAGGTCAAAGGATGCGTAATGATCCAGCCTATTGTATCTGTGTTCAAGGAAGTCCTCACCTTTTATTTGAGTAGTAAGCAAATTCATAAAGAGACAAGGGGGAGATAATTACAATCTAAAAGCTTTTTATCTTCCACAAGAATGGAACCATTGATTTTTTTTTCCTTTTCTTTTTTTTTGACTCAGCCTCCTCTCATGTGTACTCCACTATGATCAGAGGACTCTTTGTTTGACAGAAAAAAAGAAGAGGAGGACTGAAGATGAGGGGAAGAGAAAGGATGGCTCATTATTGCTGGAAGCAAAAGTTTGGGGAACAGAAGTCATGTGACCTGTGTGGGTACACGTTTCATGTTTCCTAGTGTGTGAAAACTCTTTGATTTCCTCTCACTTTCATATCATAATCAGCCGTTCAGACTCTCCTGTCCCTGTTCTCTGCCAGTAGTGTTGACCGGTGGTCCTTGTGACCTGTCTCTGCACGACGCTTATTTAAAAGATCATTCACTTCATTCGCTCGGTGAACACCGAAGCGTTCGTCTGGAGCTGCTGTGCCGTGTATTAATGAGCAGGTCTTGGGGTCTATTTGGCTCTGGAGTCATCTATCAGCATAAATCTCCTTAACAAGAGTGAAGAGTTTCAGCCCATCAAAATGAAGGTGCTCGTAGATCACAGCCTTCAACACCCTTTGGTAAAAACATGATAGATTCATTCATAATGTTCTTTCTTGGGCAATAAGCCAGAACAGTAGGCATAATCCTTTAGCTGTAGTACATGTAAAAATGCTAACAGTGAACAGCCTGATTGAAGTCCTCTGGTTGGTTGCAAAAGCACCAATAGCACCATTTAGTCGGCTGTTTCACAGCTGAGAAGCTGATCCCTTTAAGAAAGGACCAAGTTAAACTAAGTGTGAAATTATCAATGGGAGGATAAAAATTGCATATGGAAATTAAAAAAATATTATAACAATAATTATTATTATTTTTTTTGATGGCTTAATTGATTAAAAGTGAAAATAATTATCCATTAACCAGTAATGAAAGCAGTCAGCACTCCTTGAATGTTTTTGGTTTTGTATGGATTTTTGTGATCATCTTTGCTCCTTTCTAAAGCCTTTTTTAAAGTAATTTTCATAATGCATAACTTACTCTTGGGTAATTTAAAATTGGTGTTATCACATAAATTTTGTCCAACAGAGCAGCTCCAGCTGCTTTGTTTAGAATACCTTTAGTCCTGCCTGCTGCACATACAGCAAATGAGAAATTACAATAGACTTGTGTAGAGTCAAGGGGCATCCTTACACTAACTTGATAAAATACATGACATACATAGCAGGAGAGGTAAGAAACAATGATTCAGTTTTCAGGATTTCTGCCAGAAAATGTGTTATTTTCAGCTCTGGCTACTTTTTTCTGTGCAGACACATTATTACTGATGAGAGCTGAAACAGTGCAAACTAGGCCTGATCCATTGCCTCCCACTACCTAAGCATAGGGTATTTTTAAGATGTTTGGTAGTGTCATGTTTAAGATTTGCTTTGGTTCAGTCACAGGTCTCATAGTTTCTTTGTCCAGTGGAAAAGTGGAACATGCTGTTCTTCAGCGGTGACATCTGTAGCAGACTTCACTTTTTGCTGACATTTTTTGATGCTTTACAAGCATACCGTGACAAAGCATGTCAAACAGTGTAAAGAAAAAAAAGAACAAGAAAAAAGTACAGTGTAACCTGAATAAATATACTTTTTGCAACTGCTGCTTTTTTCCATACACAGTAAAAAAAAATTATATGAAAGGTTTATTTGAGTGAGAGCCTGGTTGCTTCATTTCAGGTCATCAAAACCTGGATGTTGCTGTGCAATTCATCAGCTTTCAAAGCAGCTCTAAACAAACTCACTCTGCTAACTATTCTAACTATCTGAGCTTTGACCTTTGTGCCTATCTCATTTGTAGAGATTGCTGTAAATGCTAATTCTTTTAAATTGATTAACCACATCCAGTTATTCAATTAATTTGACAAGAATTCAAGAACTTTGCTTCCCCTCTTTAAATAGTTCAAGATTAATGCATGCTTCTATGTCCAGATATATGCCATGTCTCATCACTAAACTTCTTTGTGGCTCATGTTCAAATGTAAATGATTCTTTTTTTGTTGTTTGTTTTTACAATGTTACTCTTCCAGAGATAAAAATCAGTGATTAACATGAACATAAACGCTTGAATAATTTCTCAGTTCTGTCATTGGAGCACTGCAACTTTTCAAAGAATTATATCTATGGCTCCTCTTTCAGTCTGCGCTGTGTCCAAACCCACTCATCAAATAATTAGCCCATACCTTACAAACACTTAGCGGGTTATTTATTAAAGAAGCAGCAATTTGGATTTTTATGAATCATCTGGCTTTAATCTAAAATACAAGCCTGTAGGCTCAGTAGGTACGGCTAGAGGAGCTGAGTCTTCGAAATACGACACTCACCCAAATATCAGTGAGCACACTGCATCATTTAATTTTGATAGACTGTTGACTGCGCATTTAGTGTGTTGATCAAGATGCCAATGTTGGCCTGCCAATTCAGCGGTTGTTACATGGAAATAAGTCTTCCACTTTTGTCCCAGACTGCCATGTTCCGACAATTACTTGTGTTCCACTGTTAATGAGAAAATGTTGGCCCACTGACATGGTAAAACATTAAAATGCATCATGATATGGTAATGCTGGCTTTTAGCACAGAGATTTCAGAAATTTACTAAAGTCATCATTGTTTTGTATCATCAGAAATGATAGAGATGATGTTTTCTTCAGGGAAAACAGTCGTGCAAACCCTTGAGACTTCGTTGAGATGGAAAAATGTTTTGCACTGAGTCAGATTTCCTGCATTTTTGTCGAGGATACTTTATCATTATTAATACTATTTGAATTTTAATCAGTGACTCACTATGAACAAACAACTTTGGTGCAGCTCAAAAAACTTTCCACTTCTAGAAGTCATTGCTTCTGCAGACCAAGATTAACTGGGAAATTATGAGTCTGTGTGTAATTTCTGCCTTGTTGCCAACCTCTGTTGTTCAATGATGTGAGTAACAACAACAAATCAAAGAAGCCTTCTGCAGTCTCTCCCCTTCATTTCCCTCCAGGCAAGCCAAACAAGCAAACTCCAATAGAAAGGCAGAAAAAGCAGCACTGTAAACAAGCTATTGATGGCTGAGGTGAGTCAAGCAAAGTACATCTATACGGTCAGTGCTTTGTTGTTAAAGTTCAGTGCATTTTATAGGAAAGTAGTAATGAGCACTTCCCAGGTAGTGTACAGTATACGAGGGCAGGTAGCTTGTTGATTTTCTTCTTTCGGCTGCAAACATCAAAGTGTTGCTATATATTTGGGGAATTAGTGGATATTACATAAAGACAATTTCAGTATGTTGTGGAATATAGGAAACCTAAGCGAGGTAAATGAGACAATGTGGACGATCAAAAAACAGTTTTGCAATTTTCCCAATGAATGTCTAACATTATCAATTTCAAATAATAACATCAGCATATGAAAAAATCAGCCAGTTAGAATAAAATTAGGCTAAGGCCCAAGTCATAAAGGCTCAGAGACAGGCCAGTGACTTCCAGTAACCATCGGTCTTTACCGAAAACGGTTGCAGGTAGTTGCTTGCTGTCAGAAGGTGAAATTGCTCACAAAGAGGCGGTTTGTATGAAAGATGTCTGCAAACATTCACAAACTTCTTGCAAAGCAATAGTTAAAATATGAACAAACAGGAAACAGAGTGTGTTCCCTTTCAAAGTAAAAGTTGTGCCTTTTGATATGTGTTGAAATATTTCTGGTAGGTCAAAACTTTTACTTGAAGGGTGAACATTCTCCATTCACCAATTTCATCCTTGCTGGATGAAATTGCAAACCAGTCAGTGAATATATGTTTCCCTATAGCTTCCAGCAGTCACCAGGGTGTTCGGCACTGGTCTCTAGACCTAATAAGTGATGGCGCCAAAGTGACTTCTTTAGACAAAGGATGAACTGAAGGGCTTCTCTTTGATCAGAATATGATATATAATCATTATTTTTAATTGTAAATCATGCAAACCTAATTTGCTTGAGAGTAAGAAACAAACACAGGGTTGGAAATGAGCATAACTTGTTCCCTTTGATTCTTATACTGGCTTTCCAGGAAGCACAAATAGGATGAGCAAAATTAAAAAAAAGAAATATGACGATTCTGACTTGTGAGGCTTTGTTTTTTGTGAAAGAGAAAGTAAAGTTTTAAAAGCCTTTTGCAGTCTCTCACAGTGAAAACTGTGCCGTCACGGCAGTGGCTGAGTTTTTGCAACAGTAGCTACATTATGTTTTGGTCTATTGAGACTAAATGTTTTTTCTTCTCCTTTTGTCCCTGTGTGATGGGTGTAAAATGGCCTGGAAAGACGACATTATGTAAACATAACCAGCAACATGGGTTTAGAAAATAGAATCCATCACTCAGTACTTAGTGTCCTCATTACCTTAATCACATTACAATGTGTGACTAGGTGAGCATAGAAACATATCTGCTGGATAAAGAAATTTACAGACAATATTAGTTAGACAAGCATAACCAAGATGAAAGGAGATCATGTGATTTTTGGCAAATGTGATGTTTCGCCATCAGGAACTGCAAGTTTACAGGTTGCACCAAATGCCCATTATAACATCAAGTGGAACCCCGACTTACGAAATTAATTCGTTCCCGAGGGTCTTTCGTAAGTCGCAAAAAGTCGAAGCACCCATCGCGCCTTTGAGTGAACGATAGGCTAATCGCTAACTGCAGCAACAATACGTCGTTCAAGTGGAACAGCGACGCGCAAGTACGAAAGCCAAGGGGTTGTCACTTGATTCGGAAGGCATTGTGGGCATTGTAGGCTTTCTGGGCTCAGCCAATCAGAGCCAGCGGATATCGTTAAGCGGGCATTTTGCCGTAACACGGGCAGAAATATTGCCGTTAAGTGCCTTCGTAACTTGAATTTTTCGATAAATGGGGTATTCGTAAGTCGGGGTTCCACTGTATTTGATGTCACAATGTGCCGCAACATGAGTATGAATAGAGTGACAAAAAAATCTGTTGATATGCTTAAAAATTTACACTTTAATATCCACAGGAAAAATATGCTGGTCATACTGCAAGGTCATACTGTTAAGCAACAGAACATTTAATTGTTGAATTAATAATATTAATAATTAAATATTATAGCAAATAGTGTTTCCACATCATTTGGTAGTGTTAAATATGTATATATTTCTTTTTAATTAAAATGTATATATATTTATAGAACAAAAATACAATAAAAATAATGATTAAAAAAATTATAGTTCAAATATTACTCTGGCAGGGAAAGTGGTAAACAGGTAAAACAGAAAGAGGGTTTTTTCGCTTTATGCTGTCAAAGAGGAACCAAAGAGGAGAGACTCATATTTTTTGGATAATGAAGTATTTTCCCTAACCTGCCTGAACCTGCCTGTTTAATGAAGTTTTTTTTTGTTTTTATATGATGCTATGATAAGTAAGTAATATGATAAGTAGTAAGATTGACTGTCTTTCACGATCATATAAATCCTCCTCTTTTGTCCACTCAAACAGAAGAAAACATGCCCAAATGCTGACTTTAACCAATCTAATAACATCAAGCACATTTTCATTGATTAATGATGTTGTATGATTATTTGAATAAATAAACCTTTGTTTTCATATAGTTCAGTTGCATTTTATTCAAAAATGATGGCTTCATGTTTATTTGAGCTTGAAGAATTATTTTTTGAGTGTGTAAGGTAACTTTGAATGCTTTGAAATCTGCCTAAAATAAAAGGTATTCTTGTTATTCTTGTTATTCATAGTCATCATTATTGTCATTATTATTATTATTAGTATTAATAATAATAATAATATCATACGATTGCATTAGGGGGATGGGGAATTCAAATATATATTCCAGGCTAAAAGGTATGCATTTACTGCAGCCAAATTCAGGGAGGCAACCTGCACACTGAGGTCCACGGGATATTCAAGAAACGGTAATGCTGTTTGAATCGATTGTTCAGTAGGTCAAGCTGATCTATTATCATGAGTATAACCTGCATCAGGCAGTTTACGTATACAGAGTTAGTCATCATGGCAAGAAATCTTGGGTAACCATGTCTTATAGCACAAGTTAATTGGGAAGTTATACCCAATTTCAAACAGTTACCCCTTAGGTTACTTATACAAGCCAGTTGCATCAATTTATAGTACAATACTTACATGGAGCAATTCTGATATAACAGCTTATAATAAAGATGCTGAGTGTACACTGCATGTGCACCCTTAACTTTATTTTCACAGTACTTTGTCTGAAAGCAGATAACATAGTATTAAGAAATAAAATAAAAAAAACACATTTTGTGCTCTTGTTTGTTTTGATGCACTTGGACAACAACTGTTGATCTTTCTAAAGGTTTTCTCAACACTTAAAACTCTTATTAGACACAGAAGTGCTACAATATGCAGTATAAAAACAGGTTGCTAAATAGCTAAATGAACAAGAAATCTGACAGCTCTCATGAGATACTGAAATGCTTTTTATAAAAAATAACAAATGGAGACTCAACAACAGTATCAACATTGGAAATAAAACAAATGGAAGTTTACTCTTGTACACATACAGTATCCCAAAATCTTAAGGCGGTTGAAGTATTAAGTCAGACAACCCAGTTAACACTTTACAAGGTGCTTATATAAGACATTCACATCAGGCTCATGAATGCTTCATTTCACATTAATGAATAAAAACAGCTTCATGACACACTTAGATGAGATGGACACAGAATTATGACAGAAAAAATATAAATAGGGTAATAAATGCCTGCAGTTACACTTACACACTCAGTGTTGGATGAAAAGAAAGAGCTGATGAAAACAATTTTCGCCAGACAATTTTCTTTCCTCAGTTTAGCTCTATTGTCAGATTGTAGACTCTCAATTCTCACCTTAATACAAAATTCATACATAACAGCATATGTCTGCCATTCTTTCATGTTTTAATTCATTGATCATCTACTGTTTAATATTCATTTGCATTTGAAGGGCTGGCATTTGTACACTACTAAGAAATGCATGTGGTGTTTCTTTAGAAACAGCAGCAAGGAGAAACCTGACAAGAAATGTGTTTCCTGCTCCCACAGAGGAAAATTCTGACCATATTTTAGCTGATGCGTCATCAGCCATCTGAGGACTACAGTCTCTTTTATCTAACCCAGATTGTTGCAATAGGGTTGGATTCGTACCCAGAAAAAGATAACCAACTGGTTGTAATTTGATCTGTTAAGTGCAAAGGGTTTTGTGCTTGGCTAAGAAGGTTTGTAAATCAGTGAAAACAAAAAGTGCACCAAGTGTGGTGGAGACAGGCTTAGTGTCAAATATGTGTCAAGTGAACAGATCTGATCTGTGTGAAGCAATGAGGAGACTTTATGTTTCTCAGAATAATGCAAAAAGCAAATCAAGATGTTATATTTACATAAATGGAAATTCCTTCCACATTGCTTTTTTGTCATTTGAAGTTTGACTAATGACTCTTTCAGTTACTTGATCTTACTACATTTTCTTCTTCTTCTGCGTCTTCAATACTAGACTGTCCATCAACTGTTTTTATTCCGATTAACTGACTTTTAATTTTCATATAAAACCTGGACGGATGGAAAATGTACATTAATTTGCATTTTGCAAGAAAAACAATCCATTGGATGAGTGAACACTTGCAAAGAGATAAATGAAAATAAAACTGCCTCTACTTGAATAAGCAGTTTTCCTTGTTTTTTTTAAATTGAGAGCAATGAGAACACTTTGAAATCATGACTATAGAGTAAATGATGTAAAATGTTACCACAAATTCTTTAATAAACCCAAATCCTACATTGATGATACATTACATCACTCTACTTCTTCAAAATGAGCAAGAGAGAAGTAACTAATTATTGATAAATATGTGATGAATCATCATGAGCCTGTTTGGAATGATTTATATAAACAACTTAGAAAGAAAAAAGTGTTAAGTATTATATGTATTTAAAAAAAACTCAAAATATACAAATTCACAGCCAGTAAGTCAGAGGATTCAGTTTCACATTCTCAAATTTCACTCTAGCTTGTTGATATTTGCCTGGTATGAAGCTTTCATAATATACAAAAAGATTTAATAGCCTAGCAGATAAAAAATAAAACGAAACCTCTCAGCAAGCAACACGGCCCATCTGAAAAACCAACTACTTTCCTCCATTTATTGGATCAGACATTATGCAATATAATACACTGGAAGAAATACTGAAGCAAAGGAAAAACAAAAACACCGTAGTTTATAACATTAAATAAATATTTCCTTGAAAATATACATAAAAAGCTGCCATAGACAGATCAAAATACATATCTGTTACATTCATCCATCGGGCTCTCCTGCAGGGCACAACATCTGTCCATGTACCTAAATGACAGGTAACAAAGTACAGCCGTCTTCCCTTTGAAATATTAGTGATTAATAGTAGGCTTGGACACCACATCCTGTGTGTATACTATTATTTCCCAATGTTTCTCTTTTGAAGAAGTAACTGATAAGATAGAAAAAGCAAAATCTTCATGGACCCACTGCATGTTATGATCCCCAGGCCGTGCAGAAATATTGTAAACATTTCAGCTTTTTTTTTTCTTTTTTTTGACTTTGGTACTAAAGTTACAAATGGTGGTTCATGAAACTAAGAGACCTTCACTGAAGTATGACATATACTGCACTTTTGAAGTCTTTCAAGATCCTTCCAGTGAATACTGCATGGTGTGATTCAGGGTACTGAATCCATTTGAATCATGTAAAAGATGTAAAAGCCTTCATAGAAACAAAGCAAAACAAACAAACAAAAAAACAAACAGAAATCAGGCATTGATAATGATAAAATGATAAATGATCTCATGGGTTTAAAGTGGGGCTTGCGGTTTTTTATAGACAAGATAATCTAAATGATCAGCGCTCCATTTGTTAAACCTGATTCATCCACTAACACTTTTCCATTTACACAGAAAACACTGCAAATATAGAAAGTCATATCTGTACATAGTTTTGAATTAAATATATGCAAGGAGGGAAGAAAAAAAAGTTCAAATTGAGGGTCTGAACAGTTCTTCAAAAAATACTGAGGTTTCAGTAGACATATCTTCATATAATAGTTTCATATTACACAACAGCAAATCCACTGTCACAGGACTTGGCCATGCGATACCCAAAAAACCTATTATCCATTGTAACATATATATTATTTATTTGCAATATAGTTTTTCCCATGAATGCTTTACATAATAAGACAAATTGAAAGAATCTTAACCTCATTTTCTTCACAGTCGAAAGAGAATGTGGTACGTGTGAGTGAGAAGTTAATTCTATTATGGAAGTATCCACTGATTCAGTTGTCAGATGAGGTGGTTGTGTCATTTCTGCAATGTGTAGTCCATTAAAAAAAACAAAAACTAGATAGGTTAGGATTTATGTTGGGATGATACGCCTTTCCAGTAGTCTAAAATATCATGGAGGTCCTCATCCTTTGCAAACTGGACTTTCTTACGCAGTGCATGCCCTGCAGCCATGTACTCCTCATCTTTATGCCGTTTCCGATGGAGTTTGAAACGCTCCCAGATGCTATGTGAAGGTTTGCAGTAGTATTCAGGACTGGAGGAATAGCTTAGATTGTGGTACTGAGAGGACATCTGCGAATATGCTAAGTCTCTGGAGCGGGAGTGAGTGAGAGGCTCCAACATGGAGGACTTGTGGCTGTCAGGTCCTTCGAGCTCCTCTATCTGAGCGTCGGGATAGGAGTGTCGGTGGGCGCTGTACTGACGGATCTTTTCTGCCTCGGCCCTCAGGATGGCAGCAGCAGGTGTTACAGTGAGGATGGTCTCTCCTGTTGGGGAGGTTTTCTCTATATACTTGGATTCAGAGCGATAAGGCCTGGGGCTTCTCATGGGTCCTCCTGTGGCTGTACTGGGCCTCTTTGGAGAGACATCAGAAGACCGATGTCTCTGCAGAGAGTGATGGTAGCTGTCCTTATACACTGGAGACAGAAGGCCAGATTTATTCTGTGGGTGTTCTGATATTAGTACAAGCTGGGGCTCTGCAGTGGATACTGCTCCAGATTTCACTCCTTGAAAAGAGGTGGATTCTGACTTTAAAGCATCTATGCAGTTGTTTATTATCTGATTGACTTTATCCACCTCTTTTGCAATTGTGGAAATTTCTGCCACTGATCCCTGACTATTCCCAGCCATTCCCATATCACACTCCCGGCGGTCATGGTGATCCACACTTCGCACCTCCATGTAATTTCCTTTCATCATCTTAGGAGTATCACTTATCTCTTGAAATTTGTATTGCTCCATTTCACTTGCAGATGGTAAGTATGGCATACGTGCCATGCTCTCTCCCGCCAACAACTGCTTCTGCGACATTCGAGATATAGTCCCACCCTCAAGCTCTTGTCCATATTTAAGTTCCATTATGTTTTTCTTTAAACTTCCTGCTTTTTTGTGCTTTTCATCTTGTTGGCGCTTTCTTCGCAAGCAATAGTACACAACTCCAAGAAATATAACCATGCTGAATAGGCAGCCCAAAATTGTCATAATGTAGTGAGTAGCACTCGGCTTTTTCACAGTTACATCCTTTCCATTTTGAGGGTCAGTAGAGACTGTCAGACATGTATGGTTGTGTCTAAGAGAATTGCGTATTGAAGCAACACAATATGTGTAGTTGGTGTGGGGTTTAAGGTTTTTTAATTCAATGTCCTCTTTTATATCTTTCAGGTTTTGAATGTCTGTGAAAAAACTGTTGTTATAAAGAACCAAGATGTACATCTTCTTATAGGGATGAGGAATCTGAACTGTGATGATAGCACCTGTGTGTGTTACTTGCTTCACTGTCATCAGAGGGGTTCCCTGAACATCATTTTCAGGTGTACTGATGGTAGTATCTTCTGGTTCTGTGCCTGATGGACAGTCTTCCATTCCACAAAGTGTTGAGTCTGGTGGTAGTGTTGTTGACTCAATGGGCACAGTTATAAATGGTGTTACATATTCATCAGTACACACTTTGGTAAGCATGTACAGTGCATTTCGATAGTTTGGATTGTTAGGAATCTGGCTCAGTAAGCTATAACCAGAGACCCCGGGTGGGGAGTCGCAAACCATTCGCTCATTTGTCCTGTTTGGGAAAACTGAGAGCCATTTGACAAAACCAAGTAATTCACATGAGCAGTTGAAGGGGTTTGTGTACAACTCACAGGTGGTGAGTTTAGTTAAACTGGCAAACGTAGACCCATCTAACTGCTGGATTCGGTTCATGGAGAGGTCAATATTCTCTAAGTTGGGGCATTCCCAAAAGGCATTAGGTGTCACAGTCTCAATCAGGTTTGCCTGGAGGTAGAGGTACTGCAGCTTTCCTAAACCCCTGAGGATCCCCTCTGTCAAGTTCCGCAACTTGTTGAAGCCCATTTGAAGGACTTGCAAGTTAAACTGAGCAGAAAAGGCCCCATCTTCTATGTAGGAGATTTCATTCTTGGTCAGGTTCAGGTAGGTCAAGTTGGCAAAGCGGCTAAGGGCAGAATAGTGGATACTTTTGATTTTGTTTTCATTCAGACGAAGGTCCACAATGGTGCTGTTGATATGCTGTGGGATGGCCTCATAAGGTGGCTGGTTTTGACTACAAATTGCGAGCCATACAAAGCCCTTTTCACCCTCAATTAACCAGCAGTCTCCACTGACTCTGCCAATATGAGTCAAATATACAATGGCTACAGACCAAAACAAGGCACTCATCACCATGCCTAAGCTGCAGGCCATTGGTGCTTCTTTGAGAGTCATGTGCAGGGCCAAAAGAATCAAAGGGGTGTGATACCGCTGCGGTTTCAGTACAGCTGTTCAGCTAATCTCAGGGCTAGGGACAATCCTTTTATTTGCCTCCTCTTCATTGATACATGTGTGATACTGGATGTTATCGCCATGTATCAATTAGAAAAATCTTGAGTATCTTCTTTCAGATTGAGGCTTGCCTGCAGTGAACTTGTGGCAACACTTAAAAGAGCATCCAGCACCTCAACTTGGCTTGTGCTTTTTTCCTTAGTGGGTACCATCATTAAATGGTCTCATCTTGTTGTTTCTGCCGGTTTCCTGCATCCTGTGCCTCTCTGGTGTGCATGGATGAATAACCTGTAAAATACAGAAAGGGACACACAGTTGACATTAAGTACACTTACTCAAGCCCTCCTTGTTTATTCCTCACCAATTATTTTGTACACCATTTAAGAAGTGTTTGCTGTTGCCTATGGCAGCCTGCTATTAAAGGAGACTGTTGACCAATTACCACTTGACAGGTTGGGGGAAGCAGTGTCCCTGTTTTCACACCATTAACCTGAGGCCTGTCAGATGCAACTGAGGGAGGCCAATGTTAAGAAGCTGCATTAAATCAATTATACAGCACCATGCAAAATGACAATTTGCATCATGTATTTAGTTTTTCTCTCTGAAAACCTTCATGAATAAATTAAAATCTTTCTGAGCGCTGGATTATGGGGGAGGAAAGAGGGAAATCATGTAGCAGGTGTGATTACCATAGTGTTAAAATTCAATTAAAATCTTTTGCGTGAGGGAATGGGAAAGTGAGCAGCAACTCTCACTTTTAATTCTGCAAGTTTTTTCTTTTTATACAGACTCATCATTTTTCTTTGTAATATCTCTTTTGATTCTGTTTTTACTCTTTGTACAGTTGATACTATTTCATTACTGAAGACCTTATGGTAACATATCTTATTCCAGAATTTGGGTTAAGATAACTTTATTCTTCTATTAGATTTTTGAGATTTTACTGAACATTTTGAGTCATTTTAAAAAAAATAAAGTTAAAAAGTAAAGTTTAAAAATAGTACTTGATCCTATATTGTCATTGTACACAAAGATCTAGTTGTTAGCTAACATAGTAGTGCTGTTCCTGCAAAACCCTGACATATGGTAAACATACCAAGAGGGTTTTATAGCTCATATACTCAACTTTTCAATGATAAAATAATAAAAATAATTAAATACTGAGTGTATTATTTTCTCTTATAACTTTGCAATAAATTGTAGTAATACATTCAGTTCCATTCCAGAGCACAGTCATATTCTGTTACATCACAACTCAGTATTACAGACTCCATTACAGTGTTTAATTGCTCAAGGGTCGATTTCCTACTGCTAACAAAGAAATAAAAAAAAAAGATGTCTGCTGCGCAGGTATACAGTAGTGGGGAAAACCTCAATCACCTATAATAGCATGTCATTAAAACAATTTCCTGGATCAATTTTAACTTGCAGTGTGGGCATGTTTGTATCTAATTGCTGTCTAAATGATGTTTTTGTGGAAACCAAATTTATTAACTGTTCTAATGTGAGAGAAAGGATTTCATCTGTCTACTTGTTAAAGCCAACTGTTTATGCCGTTTAATCAGTCGAACTTATAATGGGCAATTTCTATATTAATTTGAACACTTTTCATTGTTAGAATACAGTTAATTATGTAGTTACTACCCTTTCTAATTATTTACGCCAAACTTCAATATCATTTTATTGTATAGCGTAGTTAACAGTGAGAAAACTAACTGGACTTTAATTATGCAGATACTACAACCAAAATATAAAATACAAAATCTTCTCAAGTGGGCTTATTGTGGGGAATTAAGGGTCACCTGGAGTGAGAATGTGCTTTTGTGTGTTAGAGGACATGGCTCTACACACCACACTGGAGTAGATGTGACAGTTTATGGCAGAAAGAATATACTTCAACTTGAAACCACACTTGCCACTGTGGATTTAAAGACCATTCATGCTGTCATTTGACCTTTGTGTAGGTTTATCACATTACAGTCACACTATTTGTAGTTTTGCTTATCATGTTCTGAGATGGGGAAACAACTGCTTCTACACTCAGGGGTGCCTCCAGAATTTTTTCATTAAAAAAATGGGGGCACCTAAAAATCTTGGGGTGGCACACCAAAAACATAATTTCCAGTTTTGGAAATGCCTGGGCGGCTGGCCTGTGCTCCTCCTGCCCTCCCCAATGGTGCCCCTGTCTACACTAAATTGTAATCCCTCATCTGTTGCCTTTTTGTCTTTTAATAGGATGAGCATCAATAACCATTTGTTTTGAGGCAAATACTTTAGGTCATAATAATGGCAGGAGTGTAAATGATGGCTTACCATTCAGTTAGCGTGCATCCTCATGTCTCAATTGAATAACTGTCTGCTTGTAATGACTTTTACTTGCTGCTAATTTGCTTTGTGAGTTAATTTGTGTGAATGTAAGTGTTGCCAAATTATGTTTAGTATATATATATATATATTTGTCTTTCATGGGAAGGAAAATCTTTGTTTTTACTGTATGTAAGTATGCAAGTAGTTGGAGTGGGTGATGGAGATTCTTTTTTCCTGAGGACTGTGTGGTAGGGTTATGTAACACGGTGATGGAGAAAGATGGATCAAATATTAACAAAGTAAGCACATCTTGTCTTATGTTTCACCCATTGTCTTGGGTCTGGTTAAGGTTAAGAAACGTCATTCATCCATCCATTTTCTTTACGCTTATCAAACTTAGACTTGCACAGGGGCTGCAGCCTATCCCAGCTGACTTTGAGTGAGTGGAAAAGCACACTCTGGACAGGTTGCCTGTCCATCACAGGAAGACAAGACAAGCACACACTCTCACATCCACAGCTATAGCCAAGTTAGAATCACCTATTAACCTAACATGGATGTCTGTGGGAGGGAGCTGGACTACCAGGAGGAAACTGACACAAGTACAGGGAGAACACACAGATGTAACCAGAACTGGCCAAAACCTTCTTGTTCTGGTGAGTGTAGTACTGTACAGTGCCCGTGGTTGAAATTCCACAATTCAATCTCATATATTACAGAATGATTTTTCTGCATGTTTTCATGTGTTCCAGCTCTGAATTATTTCAAAAATTGAAATACACAGCATACTGATAAACTGACATCGGACATTAGTACTGTTACCCAAGGCTTTATGTATTTAAAACTGATTTAAGTTGGTCTAGAACGGAGGTTTCAAACATAAGGCCTGGGGACTAGAATCATCTTGGCATGGAGTCCAATCCGGCCACTGGACAAGTTTGGAAAATGTGAAGGGGGGCATAAATTTTCTACAGGCCTCCTCCATAACCATTCATACTGCACCAAAGTAATTAAGTAATTGATAAACAATTAAATGACAGAAGCAAATCTTGTTTTTTCACTATCTAATATAGAAATGTATGTTTTTTTTTCTTCAAAACAGGTCACAGTTCTGTGAATTAACAAATAGTTTCTACTTCATAATTACAGCCGATTTGGGCAATAAGCTACCACAACTAATCTTACTAATGTAATTTAGCAAATTTATTAAAAACTTAAAACAAAATATTGGAACTGCATGTATTTTCCTTATATTAATATATCCAAGGGAATAAAATTGTGGTTAAACTTTACAGTGAGAGAAAGTTTCAAAGTTGTGGCCGACTTAAGATCAAAGTGGGCAGCATGTGGCCCACACAATAAAATGGCTTTGATATCGGTGGCCTAGAGCATGAGACTATATGTAATTTTAAATGTACACATTAGCCTGTTTTTCCTTTTATAGTTCATAAAGTCGCCAGGTACAAAGCTAGTATGTGTTCATTGTCAGTTCAGCATTTCCACAACATTACCGCTCGACCAAATGTGGTAGATAGATGGAGAGCACAGCAAGATGTTTACTGTATATATGGAAACAGGGCTTTGAATTACCTCTCATTATATTTTGTTTAGTGTCAGGCTGTTTGAGGATTTTATGCTGTTTCACAATTGAGTTCTATTTATTGATCTTTCGAGTTATGTCCGCAAATCTGTCCTTATAACCAGTTAAAAGCAAATGGCCTAAATTTTATTAAAAAATGCAACAAAAGACATCATTTTGCAACACAAATGAAGGGCAATTTAGGTGCAGAGAAACAGTTTTCAATTACAGTTCTCCTTGGTTCACACAGTACTAAGCAATTATCTGCAATGAGGCTAAGATAATCAAGTAAAAGCACTGCTCAGCTATTCAAGTGCAGATAAAGAGCAGAAATAAATGCTGTGGTGGAGGACACTGGAACAGAATGCCAAAGGCTGCCATTACAAAACCACCTTCATGATGACAAAAGAGCAGTGGCAGAGGAGCATTGAAGAAAAGAACACTCTGAAAACCCCTGGGAGGAAAGAGGTTCCAAATCAAATGTTCCATGAAATGAATATGAAAAATACAGCTCTGCAGAATATCTGGTGATTTTCTAAGGAAAGGCTGTATTTTTATTCCTCGATCCACTATGGCAGACATGGAGCTCATCTGATCTAGGAACCAACTTGTGACATACGGACTCTTGGTCAGGACTGCTTGGTGAATGCACTGGGTATTATTTGGTAGGATTTTCTAGCATGCTGGGTTAACAGTGCAGCAAAGGTAATTTTCTCCTACTTCATGACCTTTTCGTAAAAATGGCCAAGTTTTTTCATGCATCAACCTAACCAAAGAGTGGGTAAAAAAGAAAGTGGACATAAAAAAGGAAAGAAAACAAGGCATAAAAACAAGCCCTCCCACACAGGGCATAAGCTTCTGTCACCTAGTTGACATTTGTGTGATTTTATGCCAACGTTATCATACCTGCCACCTCATGGGGACTTTTTGGGTCTTTGCTTTCTCTGCCCAGGGTGTCAAGAAACCAGCGCTGAAGGGCATGTTGTATATATCTCAGAGATGCCAATGGCTTGGTCAAAAATTGTGATATTTGATGCCCTGAGAATTAGACCAAGCTTGACCTAAACTGGCTCACAGCATGGCATTGGTGTTAGATTATTTTAGACTCTAAATTGAAGTTTAGCTTTAAGTTTCCTTTAGAATGCATTACTTGTGTTTTGTTTATCTGCCATTACTCAATTAGACGAGCCTCCAAATGATTCACTGCCTCACCACTGAAACCAGTGCACAAATTAGAGCCATGCTTGTTCCCCTTGTAAGGGTAAACACAACCATGGCCTTACACTGATAGTTAATACTGCAACTTTTAGTTAATAAAACATGGATTTTGCATTTAAATATTGCATAATATTTTACTTATTTGTATCCCAATGTATCCAAAACATATGGCAATAAAATCAAAGCCTGAGGTGTCAAGTTGTTAAGGGATAAACAAAGCAAGCTACATTAAAATTAATTTTTTGAGCTTTAGTTTCATGCAAATCACTCCATACTGTATATTCAGATCTCCAAATGAGCCTAAGGCCTCCAGCAGTGTACGTTGCTTTGTGAGTGCTTAGGTCTATTTGCCACCACAGACCCACTTTCCATAATGGCAGCAATCTGTATGGTCCAGTGCTAGCCCTGAGTGCAGCAGGCCAGAACACCCAAGGCATCAGAGCTGAGTATATTCCCCTATCAGACACAGGCAGCCATTCCACAGTCTCTTTTCCATTTAGGCTTTATGCACTGGGTAATGAAAGCTTTTCTTTTTCTTTTCCTCTTCTGTGGATAACCTATTGAAACCCTGCTTTTGAAGAATGATTCAAACACAGCTTTGTAAATTTCTGTTCCAGTTGCTCGCTGCCTCCTCACTTCTACTCTGTAAATGTTGGCTCCTTTTTCATGAAAAAGGTTACAAAATATGACAATAAAAAGGCTGCTGTACATATGTGCAGATGGGGACCTAGCCTGTGATTTTTGGTGGCCTATAAAACAACTAAATCTAAGAAAAGGAATGTGTCTGTAAAGTTATCCAGGTAGATGCCACAACAGGTAAAATGTTGAGTGGATTGAAGTAGCTGTAGCTGCAATGGTACTCTAGCTGGACTCTTTAGACTCTGTGAGAGTTGTCATCTCTAACATAGAGCCTAAGCAGTGCTTCTCTTCCACAAGAGCCAGTGCTTCAAGGCAAACTTTGACAAAAGCGTCTGAAAGTCACATGGACAAAACAATTCTTGAAAATAGTGCAACACTCTCCCCACAAACAGTTTATTGTATGCAAACCCACAAACACCTCACCACCCACTCTGGCTATCTCTGTCTGTCAGTCCCCTTCTGTTTGTCACTGCGTCTGTCCAAACAATTCCCCTGTGCATGCTAAACAAACCTTCTCCTATTCAGTGTCCAGGTTTCTACAAAAGTATGCTATCAAATTATCTGGTTTTAGAGTTTGTGGGCCCCACTTGTTCTTGTTTCGCCTTTTGTTTCCTATCTTGGGCTTTGTCATGGTGAAGGTGCCCCAGTCTCGGAGGGCCCTTCTCATCCATACCAATGATTGCCTTTTATTTGATGTTATTCAAAATGCAGGGACCATCTTGGTGGGACTGAAAAACGTGGCAACGGGAAACCACAAGTGCAGAATCAATTGAATTAAAATGGAACTACTTCTCTTGGGGAAGGGAACCATTACATTTTACTGGGCTTTTGAATTGCTTAGACGCAGAGAGAGCATATATATTTTGGGTTATATCAGAGGATATTTAACTCATACATTAATTAGTTTGAGATTATTGCCTGGAAAAAAAGAGCTGATAATTCTGTCTTTGTTGAATACTGTTAAAAATTCCATATGACCTCATTTGGCGGAAAAAAAAAGATAATGCGAAAAAATTCCATGTTTGATAAGCAAACTGAACTGATACAGCACTATAGCTGGACCAAGATAATAAAAGACCATCAGGAGTTTAGCAACCAAACTACCAAGGTACATCTAAAGGCTCCAGTGTACCCACTGCAATGGTTGCTTTGCTGACCTCTGTAACCTCATCTCAGTCACTTATATTAAATGCAGGAAGCAGCTGCAGTCTGCATGTCTCTGAGCCTCTGTATCATCAAAGTGGTGGTAAAAACTACCTGGCTAAATTAAACCTTTTAAACCATTTATGCACCTACAACATCTTATAAAAAGCATCATATGATTTTTTTATTTCATGACAACATGAATCTATCTATCTATCTATCTATCTATCTATCTATCTATTGATAAATAGATAGATAAATAATATATATCTACAGTGGTCCCTCGTTTATCACGGATGTTTACATTCTAAAAATAACCCGCGATAGGTGAAATCCGCGAAGTAGCCAAATTTATTTTTTATAATTATTGTAGATGTTTTAAGGCTGTAAAACCCCTCACTACACACTTTATACACTTTTCTCAGACAGGCACGAACACTTTCACACTTTTCTCTCTTGTTTAAACACTCTTAAAGTTCAAACCTTTGTAGAAAAATAAGTCCAGTATTATAGAATGAAACCAAAGGCACCCACGGTTGCCTTTGAGGGTGCAAAACTTTTCGTCGACATTGTTGTGTTTGTTGGGGAGAAAACTTACAAACGTACAGTACAGCACTTCAGAGTCACACTGCTAGTGATCAAAGATGTATGAGCGCATTGACACAATGCGCTTTAAGAAAAAAAAAGAAGCATGCAAAATTGCACCCAAGAAAACAGCAAACAGCGAAACAACGAGACCGCGAAAGGTGAACCACGTTAGAGGACCACTGCATATATATTATGACATCATTGTCTGGCAATTACATTTTTCTTTTACTTGCACAAAAACGCCAAACGTTTATCTGTAATACTACCAGTATATACTAGTAAGAGTTATTAAGTATGAAAATGAGTAATTTAAGAAGAGTAGATGTGTTTTCTATTTGGCCTCCCTGGTTAATTGAGATTTTTTTTAATCACATAGTTTACATTAGATGTATTGTGTATATTATCAGTGTTGGAGTGGTGTTTCAGACTCATCTGAATAGCTCTAACAATACCATACATGTTTTATATTTAATAGGGACACTTTTGATGATCAGAATCACAAATGCACTTTCACTTTAGCCAATAAGAATGGCAGTTCTAGAAGGGGAGACCGAAGTCCTTTGACATAAAAAATTTAATTTTAGACAACTGCAATCGTTGGAAGGCTTTTTCACGGCTTTTTCACGGCTTATACATCATAAGTCTTGGGGAAACTAATGATGTTGCCAAGCAACAATAGTAGCCCTTATCACTAAGGTTAGCTGCCATCTGTTGGTCAGACAATGCTGACAGTCAAAATCTCACCTGCTATCTTGCATCTCTCTAGTAAACCAATCTCATCAAGACTTTTGCAATAGGAAATTATTGCACCATTTCATTTTTGTTGATATCTATGTGCCCATCAATCTGGAAACCTACTGGCTAGGCAGCAGTAAAACTATTCTGTTATCTTGGTAGGAACTTTGACTCTTTGCCAGTCATTGTTTAAGTGATGAATATAAAGCTAAATTTTTATCACACCAGTGGTTTCCAGACTGCATTTACTCTTTCGCTCAAACATCACTGTTAAATACTACTTGAACTGCAATAAGATTAAAAATGGAAACCAGAAAGCTCTTAATTAAAATGTTGTCTTTGCCTACATATCCTGAATATTTATATGCAGATATCTGTTTACAGAAAACATATTTATATATGCATGTGCTCAGTTTAGATTGTTTGAGGTATAGCAAGGCTGCCATGGGTAGAATCATCGGTATCCTGCATTGTGTTTTGCACTATTATTTCTAAATGCAGCGTATGGACATTTTAGATTTAGTTTCTCCTTATGCATGTGTTAAAACTCAAACTGAAATATAGTAAAATTGTATTACTTCCATTGATTAAGCCCGAATGACAACAATAAAAACTAAGACTTATTCTAATAGGTATTTAAAATTCAATTCAATTACATTCTGTTTTATTTATGTGCACAAAATCACAACAACAATTGCCTCAAGGTGCTTTATATTGTAAGGTAATAACCTTATAATAATAAAAAGAAAAAAAGCTTACAGTCACACAGTGAGAGTGAAAAAAATAATGAAAAAATGAAAAAAAAAGATTTAAATAAAAACCAAGAAGACGAAAGAGGAAAAAAAGCCAGAAAAAGCTGAATGAACACAATTCATGTCTCCTGTCTTAGCATCTCAGAATTGTTTGTGTTTTCTTGAAATTAAAAACAGCCATAAAATCTTATAGCTGCCAATTAGTACTGGCCCCTGCTAATTAGCTCCAAATTAGCATCGGAATAATTAGTATTGCAGAAGTATTGGTTGATTTCAATTAATGCTGATGATACATTAGTGGTAAATGTCAAATAACAGATCCTTTTTGGTTAATTAAAGCCTCAAGTGCAAAGGTTGGTCTGATACACACATGCACAGGCATCCTGAATTTTAACTGCCTCTTGGTCTATTTGAAAGTTACATTCAGCTCTCTTCCTACTTGGTATTCCACACAGGTGTCATACTTTGTAAAACTTTAAATGACTTACTGCCCTGCCATCTCTTGTAAATTCCCAATATCTCACTCTATTGTTCTTCAGTGTATCAAGAGTCCTTCAGCAGGCTCATGACCTAGTACGATTCAAGCTGAGACGAGAGCAAAAAATCTCATTACAAACTAAAAGCTCCACTTTGGGTGACACCTCTTATAAAGATGATAAGCCACGGAGAATGGCGTGGAATCACTGCGTTGATGGAAACAGATGCATCAGTGAAACCCTGCAGGAGAATTAAAGCAGCCTAGGACAACAGTTGGCAGAAAACACAAAAGCAGAAACTGTATCCTGTCCAACTATCCTCAGCATCTTAAAGTGCTGTGATCTCTGTGCCGCAGAATAAAAAATTCCATTCTATAATAAAACCATAACAGGTCAGCTCTACAGAATGCATGCTGAACAGAGGAAAAGCAACTGGACTATAGAGAGCATTTATCAAACGGACAGGAGAGAAGTAGAGTTTAATTTAATTCTGTGTTTGAGAGTAAGATACAACTTGGAATAACACCTAAAGGTTTAAATGCAATTTTCCAGGCCATCAACTGACCATCAACTTGCCACGTTATTCTGCCCTCCAAGCCAAAGCATCTGTCAGCAATGTCTCTAGCTGCTGACTCATGACATATTGAACTAAAGTAGGAGCTCCTGTGCAGCTCTGAGCATGACACAAAGTTATGGAAAATTTACAATCTATGAGGATTCAATTTACCTGCTTTTTGTTAACTTCTTTATAGTTTTAACGTTTACAGAAATGATAAAGTTCACATATGCTGACAAAATCTGACAGATAAGACGGCAGTTCTTATCTTTGTCAATTGCCTTGCCATGCTCAGCAGAGGTTTCCCCACCAATTAACCTTCAGGAAGAGACAGTAGCTAATTCAATTATACTGGACTGCGGCGCCGTGTTTCTGAGTGACAGCTCAACCTGCCTTGGTGCTCTGATTGACAAGTTGTGAACCAGAGCAGTCATTCCCTGTGCTGAATGTTTATATCTGTGTGACCCAGTGGGCTACCTGACACATTTAGGAAGAGGACATTATCACTTTCAGATTAGCTCCATAAAGACAATGCAAGACGAGTTTGACTTCAATAATCTACATAGTGGGGAGTTAGTTTTGGTATCAGGAAACTATAACAAATTTACCTTCTTCAGCAAATTTGACTTTTCAACAGCAAATATTCAATCACTCAGCTGATGCTTTGAGGCCTCTGCCCAGATGTAATATTCACTTCATGGCTGTTGCACTTAAGCATCTGGTGCTGAGCGACAGCCAGTAGGAGCATCAGAAAGAACAGATTTATTGAGAACATGTTGTAATCTGTTATGCAAATGAACTGTGTAGTTAGTGGTCAGGAAGATAAAGTGATTATTACTTGATATGATTGAAATCATGACTACATAGACTCTCATATTCAATTCTTTCTGCAGAACACAAAAGTCCATTACGGATGGACAAGGTGGTAAGAAACAACATCAATTGGTGGTAGCAGGGATGCAAGCAAAATCTAACTTTTGGAGGAACTGAAACATCTACGATGACTGCAGAAATGAAAAGGAACACCAGGGTGGCAAATGGAAACAACCACCTTGTGTGATCGCTACTCTAAGAAATAAAACGATCCCTGCCTTGAAAGGAAAGTTATTGTTTCTGACAGGACAAACTCTCTCAGGCTCAACAAGGGGCAGAGGATGTAACGCTGAGCTTGTGCTCTGCTATCAAAGGAGTGAAAGGCATTTTGGTCCACCACAGAAAACACGGGTGCAGACTGGAAGGAGATCGCAACAAGAGATGACAGCTACACTGCTGGGAGGACTTTTATCCCTGTTAGTTTGCAGGATGCAATGAATAAATCCACAGAGAGCAAACATACATTTTGGATGATAAACAAATAAATGCTCTAATGATAGTGTGGCATAATTTGCATTTTTACTGTTGATGTCCATTTGAATTAACTTGCACATGCATAATGAGGAGTATTTGCTTTGCTATATTTTGAACTATTTCTTCATGAGGTTAAAATATTTTAATTTATAAGTAAAAAGTAGAGGTTAAAAAACTGTGTGTTGTGATGTAATGTGAGTGGCTTTCAATAGTAATGCTATAGCTGTCAGCCAAACAGTGTCACATGCCTCCTGTGTGATAGGCATTATGGCAGATCTTGCTCTAGTTAGAGAGACATTGCAGTCAGGTTTTTAACAGCAGCCTCAGTCACCACTATAGATAATACAAATGTTCCAAATTACAATAAATGCCTCTCTTGCAGACTCTCCTCATCTGTTTTGTATTTTGCATACTTCTTTTAAAGTACTTATACAGAGGTGTGCAGTCACCAAATGTCATCTGTGTCATAACCTACTAAGGGAAAGAGACAGAGGCAATTATCATTCAGCAGAGTCGAAAGGTCACATGACAAGTCACATTACACAGTGGACATAGACAGATGGTTTTGTGATGTGATTAATCATTTCACCAATGCAGGCACTCTGCTTTTATGGTGCTCTGTTGAAGTGATTGCTTTTAGTCATGATCATAGACTTTAAACTGTCAAACTGTCAAATAAATATGCTTTTTTTTTCAAGATCCAAGTACGGCAGGAGCCTTGTAACATTAAAGCAAAGCTGAAGGTCTAGATCACACTTCTTTGCAACCTTTATTAGTACATAAGGACTAGTGTTTCATTGCTATGTATTTATTTATTGTTTGGTTAAAGGTCAGTCAGAAACTACGCCTTACTGGATGGAAGAAATCTGGCAATGTGATGCCTGAGAAGAAAGAAGTGCGCTCATGGTCACCTGATGCATCACTTTAAGAGCTGGGAGAGTGAGCATTCTTCCACTGATGATCTCCTTTTTGGTCACCGGGTCATGTCTGGAGAACTACCTCCCATCAGTGTTGATATCAAAATCGAAATCAGATTAATCTGTCATAGAAACTGAAGGTTGAGTTTCACTGTGTCAGTCACTGTCACTGTGAAAAACAAATACAAGTAAGTCACCAGATCCACGGAGCTATCTAAAATCACTGGTCAGGCTAGAAAGCTAACAGTCCTTCTAAGGAGCCAGACTTAATGGGGAAAGCAGCCAAATGTATTGAGTGTATAGTCTGCACTTTTCTACAGTTGTAAAATTTAAAGAACCACTTACAGTGATGATAAATACCAATAAAATATTAAAAGTACAACAACTGTTGCTTTTTATGTTAATATACATATATCTAGTTGCTTGTAAAAACCACAGGGAGCCACTAGATGTGGGCAAAAGAGCAACATGAAGCTCCAGAGCCACCTGTGACCTGTTCTCTTTCCCAGGGCATCGCTAAATGCAGTTTTGCCAAAGCCAATGGCGTGTCATATTTATGGGTTACTTTGGGGATGCTACAGAATCCACCTGGTTGTAAGAACAGTCTGTCAGTTCTCCTTTAATATGCAGCCTTACTTTTTCAAAGGGGCATATTTTAATCCAAACCACTTTCCTTTTTGTAAACCTAACCAAGTAGTTTTTGGCGTCAACACCTAAGCACCAAGTGAAAGTGTAAATAAAAAGCAAATGAAAATTAAATGAATCACCGACTCAAATAAATTGTAAAACACAAAGGAGCAAACAGGATGCTGAAACAAAACAAATTTATTTCCATCTCTTTTAAAAAATGTGAAAAGAAGCGATGCTCTAGGAATTTTATAAAGCGAGATCCTCTCTGGCCTGTTCAGCAAAAGTACTTACCGAGTATAAAGCATAGTTGCAAATTTCTTGAAACATTAATTAAACACCAATGTAACAAGCATCATATCCCCGCTTTCTCCACTCAGTTACATCTCTTAAATCTGGGTTTCAAAAGCAGTAAACTCATTAACAAAAAACAGCTTTTTTGTAGCTTGCTTACATTATGTTTTATCACTGAAATTTCCCATACAGGCAGGGGGTTTTGTTTTCAGTTGACTCACTAAATGAGTGGCATGTAATAAGATGGAAGAACTGAGGTGTCATTATGGGAAAAGTCCCCTGTCATGCAGAGAAAGGTGCCAAAGCATTTCATCAGCGGTGTGGAAAAAAATCATTAGGGAGTCTGTAATGAATGGCTGACAGCTGTCTGTCAAAACTGGGCTTCCATGTTTTAAATTCTATTCATTTTCTCCATGATTGCTTTTCTCATTGCCAAGTCACAGACTGGTTTCCTGTGCACATCTTTATTAACAAAATAGAAGGTTTAATTAAAATAATGGAAATGACAATATAAGAACAAGCACTGTGTTGATTGGCTTTATGGTTGACTTGTAAGTATGTTTGTTGGGGCTGTCACCATTTTGGAATCATGCATTTGTTCCAGCTTGTTTTTGCTCTTTTATGGTGAATTCAATGTAATGTTGTCTTTGGACAGTGTGAATAAGAAGCCTAGGGTTTGAATAAATATTTCCTTTGTCTCCATTTTGCTTCAGTGAGAGTTTTCTGTGAAATCTAACAACATGTAGTTACGCTGCAGTATGCATGCTTCACTCAGATGCTAACCTGAAAGTAAAGCTCTGTAGTGCTGCTCCAGAGAGAAAAACACCCCCAGACTTAAATATTCTCACCATCGTGGTTGCGGGTTGGTTTGATACATTGAATTATCATTATCTTTCTTGCTTGTCACCCCTTGGTTACTGCCATAAATCTCAAACTTGGACTCATAAATAGGACTATTTTCCAGGCACACACTGTGAAATTCTTGTCTGTGTACTTGGCCTTGTTCCCCCTCCTCAGAAGTAGCTTAGCAGCCAATATTGGTTCCTTTGAGACCACCACTACTTCTTTACAGGAATTTTCCTGATTGTAGTCTCACATTCTACATTTTTCAAATTATCTATGCATGCTGAAGATTCTTTTCAATCTCTTAACATTGGTCTTCTGAAGGTGTGCACTTTTAGTGGATTTGATTATTTTAAGGTGCAACTGACCCATTCGCTACAAAGCATTTTGAAGTGAAACGACCCCTTTTCAAATTTTTCAAAATTTACTTTTGTTTTTAATTTTTTTACAGAAGTCTATATACAAAAGTAGTAGAAGGTGTACAGGATATTGGCTCATGTATATTTTCGATTTCAATGTTGCAAATTGTAAAGCAATATTTCTAATAGATATATCTCATCAACAAATTAATGTACTGAGGTATCATCAAGTGAGTGAAGTGATTACTAAAACTGCAGTACATTAAGGCTGATGACAGCCTGGGAAAGGCAAGCAGATGAGTTAATTTCTGGGAAATGCACCAATAGAGAATTGCAACAGCACCACAGAGGATGCAGCAGTTTGGGATTTTCTTTTATTCTGCTATAGCACTGTCATTCCCACCAGTAATGTTATCAAAGGCCTAAAAAAGCCTTTTTATCTTTCAAATATGGATGGTTCAGTCATATTCAGAGAATACAGCATGTTGCATCAGTCTTTCCTCAAAGACCATAATGATTTAAAGAGACTTTGGTTTGATATACTGGCTGCAGTATGTGTTACCAGCTTGATGTCCCGGCAACTAAGTAATCAATGACATCTACATAAACCAAAGCCATGTTTACGGTCAGTTGCACTTCTTTCCTCTAGGCATTGATCACAACATAGTGTGCACATCACAGCCAACATAAGGTTTAACAGGCCAAACTGATATCAATGCTTTGAGGAAATTACAAGAAGGGTTAAACTGCTTTGATAAGGAGGGAGCCCAATAATTGCCGACCATATGGATGTTTTATAATCACTTCATGTGACTAATTTAAGACTCCCTCAAGATCCATGTCTCTCACTAGCTAATCCATGATGCTCTTTACGGTAATCCATTCAAATAACTCTTCTCTAGCACCATCAATTAGGAATGCAGATTAATGGAGGAGCTGGCACTATACAACCTGATAGGGCTAGCTGTCTAGATAGGACAGTGATCGAAGACTCGATATTCAGAATCTTGTATCAATTTTGATTTTGATTTTCACAATAAAACTAAATTTCTGTTGAATTTCTGAGAAATGACTATTAGAAAAGGTTGGTGCAGCTGTAAAACAAAATCCTAAGGAAAAGGCAAAGGAGCTTTACAATCAATTTAAAAGAAAGATTATCCCTCAGCGTGATTTAGATGTTTCTTTCTTTCGTGCTCACTACAAACCCAGCACAAATCAGTGAAGTAAAACCACATACGTCTCTACAGAATCGAGGAAATATGGGTGCCCTAAAACAATATTGCTCTAGACGTTCTTTTCAAGAATAAAATAATTAAACTGGGAGTTTTGTGGTCCCTCTCCAGCTCTGAACTCACAGATCTGTCACTTGAAACTCAGCAGACCCACATCTTTTATTGACAGTGGTTAAAGCATAGCTGCACTCCTTTTTTCAATGGCTGCCAAATTTGTTTTAGGATAGCAGTAAATAACAAGAGCAGATCAGCTTACCATGCTCTTTGCATAATATGGTTTAAAATTTATACCCTAGCAATGGGTAAAGAAGTAAAGAAAATAAATAAATCTCTTTAGCTGCACTTGAAAAGCAGCAGGGATTTAATCCAAGTCAGTCAATTGATCACTGCATGCTTGATGTCGGGATTTGATGTTTGGTGCCTGTTAAAACTGTTTATCCTTGTATGATTGACAAGAATGTATATAAAGGATAAAGGACACTTAAAGGCCCGTTGCCTTTGAAATTCTGGTTTTGATTAAAATGACATAAATCCACTCCCATTTTGAAAACAAAAAACCTGTTTTAAGGAGTGCTTTACATCAAAAGCACTAAAGATGATTTCTTTGGTAGATAAAATATGAGAGTCACTATTTATTTAGGTGTTACCTCATACAATGAATGGCTTGTCAGCAGCACATCTAATTGATGACACAAAAGCCAAGGAAAACATCTCTAACACTGAAGGAAGCTTTATTATTGATGGGTCACTAATTTTCTACAGAGTCATTATTATTATTATTATTTGATCTACTTCATTTATTCATTTTGCATAGTCTTGTTTATTAGGGTTTGATTTGTGGAGAGTTATTAGGTATACTTTGAAATTATTACAAATAACTAAAATATTTTCTTCATAGTGCCCGTATCACTTGTACCATAGCTATTATTTATCAATCAGTATCAATCAGTATTTTTATTTTTGTATACATATGTGTATGTGTGTGTATTTTTATGCTAGTGTGACTTATATGTCTCACAATTTCCTTAAATATATCATTTGAGCATTCTGCATTAAAACTTCTATCAAAGCAGTCTATAAATAATGTTTGTTTACTATTATTATTATTATTATTATTTATATGCTATTAAGAGGTCATAATTAAGGTCATGACTTTCAGAAAAATTCCTTTTCTCACCTGTGAATACACCAAGAAGGCCAATTATTCACATGTATTGTTCATGTATTTTTAATTGTGAAATTACAAATACATATAATTTTATTTTAGACACATTTTACTCATTTCAATGTTTTTTCAACTACTGATTTCAATTTGTTTTATCTCTTAGACCCCTGACTCTACTCTTGTTTGGGGTAGGGGTCGGGGCTAGGGAATCAGTACAATATACTAAAAGGAAACTGATGTGATATTAATACAAATTTTCATAACAAATCGTTACTAAACGATCACTAAAAAAACGTCAGCACTAATTGTTTTCTAACATGCTAACAGTAATGGACCAATTATGTCCCAAATGTACAGCTCAAAACGTAAATTAGTCATGAAAAACAATGTATCTTTTTATGATACATGAGCATGAATTTTTAAGCAATGTAGTTCAATAGGAAGCATAAATTGTATTAGAATTTCATATTTTGTCCTGAGAAAGCAGGCGAGTGTGACTGAGAAACCAAAGCTTTAAAGACATTGTTGCATTGTTAACCCAAATGCTGATCTTTTTCTAAGCCAGTAGTTTTTAGGATTAAACCAAACCAAGTTGTTGTTAATGACTACATTTCATGAAATGAAATATTTATAATTAATTACATCCATTCTTTAAAAGAATGGAAATAAATGGAAAACTGGGAGAGTAGGCCAATAATATATGACTGTTAGGAAAATGTTACGCTACAACAGCAACCCATCCAGCCTCCTAATGTAGACTTTTTTTTGCCTTTTAAATATAGAAAATATTGATTTCATGTACATAGACATTAATCATTGCGTACCAGACTAGACTGATGAAAGGTTGTGTTCAGGGACACAAAAGTATTTGGAAATTTGCATTGTGGAAAGTGAAAAAAATGTTAAATTCATCCATTTAAATAGTCTGAAGGACTGAATTAAATATCTAATTTACTTTTTGTTTTTTTTAATCTTTTTTAAATCATACAGGCGTGTTACAAAATAGCTGGAACACCAGCATTAATGCAACTTCTTACACATGTTAGTACAAATTTAGCTGCCAATATGTAAGTGAACATGCTTACATATTGACTCGGTAGAGCTCATATTTCCGTGTATGCAATTTTTGTGTATTTTCACACAATTTTTGCACCAAATACAGTATGCTTTTGAGATGGATGTAACAATCTGTCAGAGCCTTCACGTTTATACAACTGGACCACAGCAGTAAAGCATTATTACAGCACCTGATCTGCCCACCCTCATTGCAACGTCAGAGGAAAATTGTCACTGTGTGAACATGGCCCATAGGGCACTTCCCTCCTACTCTCTGTTACATGACAGACAAGCTGAGTAACTAGTGAGTCAGCTAAGTTGAAAGGTTCTGCAGGTTATGAAAATATATTGCAAGGAAGTGAGTCACTGATGATTCTGCATCTCTTTTTTGAAGGGCCACTTAATGAGTGCTAATTTTTCATTATTTTTCAGTTTTATCAGAGCAAGAAAGCATAAATAAACAAATGGGAATTATCATGGAAGGCAAAATTATATCTTTAAAAAGGTCAGAAACGTATACTGTGATCTATTGGCAAGAGGGTTTTTTCATGAAAATCACCATCTCCAGTAAGACTTTCTATTCAGTATAACATAAGTGAGGTTGCAAAAATGCTTCTCCAGTAGGATCATGATAAACAAAGTAAAAAGAAAAGGTCCCAATAGGGGAAAACCATAAGATCATACAGTATGAGGTAAAACAACTCTAATCAATTGTGTGATACAGTATCACTGTTATCAGACTGTAGATACTTTCATTCCCATTTTTGCGATGATAAATTATTATCCACTGCAACAACCAGGCTGGTGTGTGTGTGTGTGTGTGTGTGTGTGTGTGTCAGTAGCAAAATGCATGCCTTGAAACACCTGAAATTAGAAACTATCACAAAGGCTGTTTCCAGTAGTGTTGCCAGTATTTTGGCAGGTGTTTGTATCTGCCGGTCTGTCTAGATTAATGAGTATATGATTAAAAAACAGCAACATCATGATAAGTGGACATTGAGGTATAAAAGGCCACTGACGATCCTTCTTTAAGGCCCTATAAATACATTTTAATGTATTTATTTTAATGCAGTGTTAATATAGGATACAGTACTATGCAAAAGTTTTGAGCCACCCTTCACATCTGCAGACATACTTGAAACTATACAGCAAAACAGAATTTGTGTACCTCTAACAAGCCTGAAAGTCAATATTCCCTATGATATTGCTATGCTAGTTTCCTTGTAACTTCTTCAAGTATTCTTCAATAATAGTTCTACAGGCTGCTTGAAGGTAATCTGAAAGCTCTTCTTTGAAAGTTGTCTGACTTTCCTTCTGTTCTCTGTTAAGATCATCCCATATTGCCTCAGTAATGTTGAAGTCCATATTGGGGATACGAATCCATGAATTACAGTGTTCTATTATGTGTTTTTCTATTTTGTGTTTAACTGCATTGGCAGTGTTCTTGGGATCATTGTCATGCTGATGCAGATGGTATTTCATGGTGGGTCAAAATATGATGGTACTTCTCTGGTCATAATTCAGTGAATTTTGACAAGATCCCCAACACCACTGACTAAAATCCAGCACCAAACCCTGACAGAGCCTCTACCATGGTTTACAGACTTACAGCTGTAGACATTCACTGTTTTCACCTCACTTAAAAATAGAAAAAAAATTGGCAATAGAGAAACTTGAATTGAAGTGGATCTAGTGTTTGACTCTGAACTTAAGTAATGAGAATAAACTCTCATACGATGTGAGAATGTAATCAAAATGTTTATCAGAGGGAAATGATTTTTGGACACTCAAGCCTAAAATTAGCTGGTCATAAGCTGGTTATGAGCTAATATGTAAGCTGGTTATAAGCTGTAACCAGCTGTTGCTGTTGTTTAGCCTGCTCCCTTTTAACAGGAAGATCCCTCCACCAGAACCAGGCCAGGCAAACGAGGTGCAGCCGTCTGTCTCAACTGGTTTTGGGTGCACTGCACAGCATGATTATATAAGCCAAGTTTTCAGTTAATATGTCTTTGAAATCTCATTGTTGGTGCAAAAATACTATTTTATGTCTGTTAGCCTGTTAAACTGTGTTAACATTTGCATTTTTTGTAGTTTCAGATATGGACCAGTCATGTGCTTTTATGACAGCCCGCTACAAACAAAGTGCTATATATATATATATATATATATATATATATAGCCAGAAAGGCAGAAAGAGCGAGTGTAATCAAGTACGGACATTTGTGGTCCATACTTTTGAAAAAAGATAATTAATTAAAAAAAATTGAAATGGTGAAATGGTAAAAGAGTTGTCCACTCTCAGAATGACATGTCCTCTGAGCAGTTTGTCTTTGCTACTGTACTGTTCTTGTCATGTATATTGACCGGTGGATTAGCGATGGATTGCCTGTTATCCTCTTAGGGGGCGATTGCTCATGCAGCGCTCGAGTTGACTCAAGCTATGTGAGACTGTACCAAACACCTGCACTTACCACTGTAATCTAGGTTGAAATCCTCAGCGAGGGAAAGCATCCCTGGTGTCCTCCAGCAATACAGATGTCCGCAGATGTCCACTGAGGAACAATAATTGAAAGAGAAACATGTAAATATTTCAATTTCAACAAAGAGGTTCAAAAAATTGATTTTTTATGTCAGTATGTCAACCATTTAACCTTAAGTCAACATCTTAATAGAATCCATGGATGCCATTCTCAATGAATCACGATTAAAAAACAACAATAGCACCCCCTCCGCTTGTTCACCTTCATTTGGCTTATAGTCTCCAAAATGAATTCAGCTGCATGAATATATGTATTTTCTTTTCGTCAAGAATTGGAACTACCTCATTAACCTTATCTAACAAGCACAAGCTAATGAAATCCTCTGTTTCAGTTTCCGGTCTTGCCAAACTTAGGCTCACTAATTAATCAAACATCACCCTCCACCCCCTCCCCCATCGTCTTAATGACGGCCTATAAAGCGAAACAGAATATTCTACACACATTGCCCAGGGGAAGGCTACTTGTGCACAAATTCATGCATTTTTATTGGAAGTTAAAATAAAGAGAAAGAGAAGCTTTGCACTCAAAAGAGAGCCACGCTTTGTATTCGCCGCAATAATCAAAACAGAAGGAAAACACAATTTCTTCATCCTTTGTCCATGCCTCATCCTTGCTGGTATGTTTCTCTGTTCGCAATGCAAGGCTGCAATTTTCCCACTTACATAAATATTAATATCTACATAAGCAAACTCCAAATTACAATTACACTCAGTATTCATGTTACTCTTTTTACTCTAAGCAAACAATTCTTTGTTCTCATCTCTTGTGATTCAGAGTGTATAACATGTTGGATCAAATGAAAAGCACTGGAAAAATCAAATCTCCAACAATCAGTTATGGAAAACGGCAAAATGGCTAGATTTTCAGTCAATGAGAGGACAATAGATAATGTGATCCAATTAGTGGCGGAGGCTGCTATTTGCATTCCAGTGAAAGGGGTGATAGTTAAAGTGGCCCAAGACAGCTGCCTTTCAGCAAAGACCCATGACAACACAAAAAGCAGCGGAACCAAGAGAAAAGGGGAATTTGGGAGTCTTTAGCCGTATTCTTTTAATTACTCATCATAATGACTCCATTTAGCTGTTCAATGACCCATTTTATGGCATTGAACAGGCATGGGAAGCTCTCCGTCCTTGGCAGGGTCAGTCCTGCAGCTGCCCCTGCTGCCATCTTTCAACCAATAGGGAACATTTTCCCTACACTGGGCTCTAACAGTCAGGTAGCTCAAGAATTCGCTCTCAAAATACATTCACACACGCACACTGGCTTCATCACCACAAATTAGATATGCACCGAATGTCACTCCGCGAGGGAATTCAGTTCAAAGAGGTGCTCATTATATGGAAGACAATAATTATTCTTCATGAATGTTTTGCGCATCTGATAAAGATAGTTTGTCGTGTTGGCACCTGCCATGAAGCTGGCAAGGAACAAGATATGCAAATAACTTCAGTCCTACATCACAGTATCTGGCCTCACAAGTTTTTGTTTTGTTTCTGCAGTGAATTGTTTAAAAAAGTTTTACAACAAGACACCTACATGTCTTTGTAAATGACAAAGTCTTGTATTTTTTAACAAATGCAAAATAAAAATCTAGATGTTTTCATTTAAAGCTCCAACCTCCATTTTTATTTTTGTTAATATCAAAGATTGAACCATTGCATTGATATCAGGTTACTTAATAAAGTAAATTAAGCCACAAATGTCAACTTTTCATCATATATGTATTAATGTTAAAATCATTTTTCCATCTAAACTTAAATGTTGGGATGCTAAGTAATATTCCTCCTTGTTGTGAACAGAAACAGTCTTATTGTCCTTACTTTTTTTCTTGCTTTTTATGCAAGAAGATATATTTGAAGATTTGTCAGGTGGCAGCCCTGAAGGTAGGGGTGAAGGAGGGGAGGTGCGGAGGTGGTGAGGAGAAGCAGACCCCATATGGTCTTGAGAAGCTGGATTTTCTGGCACATCTCCAGGATGCTGACCCAGAGCATTGGAAGGTTGAGCATTGGCACCGATCTGACTGATTTTTCTCAGCTGCTGACGTGCAGAGGAGCACACATGGATATGAGGACAAAAATAGCTTGCTATGGACCACAGCGTGACGCAACTGTTCAGAATTTAAATCATTGCCATTTGTTTCTGTTCCATGTCAACTTTTTCTGAGATGACTCATACAGTTTCAATGAAAATAAAGTCATGAAATGATGTATGCTTTTAAGACATAAAGAAAGACTTGTCACAATAAAAGAGTGCTGTATAATATTGTGTATAAATGATGTTTCGTGTAATTTCATTTTATTTGTACTATTACTGCCTTAAGTGAAAGCTGTAAAATAAAAATACTTTTTAATGCCCGGAGAGATTCTCCTACTGCTTGCAGTCTGATATATAAAGAAAAAATGACAAGTCAAGTTACAACTGCTTCCCTCTTCTTCTTTTGTAAAAATACAAATAATCTTGTTGTTTCTGTGCAGTAGCAGCTAAATGAATGCCTTAAGTGGTTTGCAGAGAAAGGTCTCCACATTAGCACTAAAGAAAGAGACAGTAGAGAGATAATAAAAAAATCTTCTGAATTTGTAATACATAAAATAACAAGGAATGACCCAGAAAACTGTTATAGATTCTCCAACTGGGTGATGTCTCTATGCCCCTTGAACATCAAGAACTCAGTTCTATGATTTATATATTAATCAGACATAATGTATCATAGCCCTTAATGTCAGCAACAGTAAGCCCTGTTAGTTGTAATCCATCATCAGCACCACCTCAGCTCATCTCACTGTTAAATCATAGCAGGCCACAATGGCTGGAAGCTGCTAGATGTTCTTTAACATTTAGTTTTACAGTCTGATTACAAAGTGTACAAAAGCTTCCTGATGAGCAGCTCCATGTTTGTCAGTGACCTCTCACTGACAAAGATCTTGGTGAGAGAATAAATTCACACAAGAGGAAATCCTCCAGGTTCTTTTGTCTGGAAACGCTCGGCTGGTTTAGGTTAGGGGTTTGCTTTGTATAGGAGAAGTGGTAGGGTGTTTGATGTCTGATTCAGCTCAGTCACAGAAGCCTAAAGAGCAGTTGGTGACTCCCTGATAACACACTGGCAACCTCTGGTCACTGGGGAAAAATGTGTTCGATTGGAAAGATAGTACCTCTTTGTGATTTGGTCAGTAGCAGATTGCCATGGCTGCCCATATTTGGCATGGAAGACAGAAACTTGTCCGCAAACACTCGCTTCCTGCCAGTGGTAAGACTTGAAAAAGTGGCAGAAAAGGAGTCCATTGACCTTCAAAGTAAAACGTTGTCCCTCTCTGCTTCAGCCGACATCTCAAAAGGCTCACCAGTTTCACCTTAACCCATTTTTCACTCGTGACCCAATTGCCAGATGTTCGCTGACCAGTCACTAGCCCTGTGTGGCATGGGCCTAATTTTAACATTTATATTCTCATACACATTTTCACAATTCTGATAAAAAGACCGCATCAAAAAGTTATAAATGTTAGTTTTACTTTTGAGTCCACCTTCAGTGGAGCAACTCTGAAAATTAAACTGGTTTGAATTTACTGCATGTAGCTGTTACTCTGGCCAGTCCAGAGTGTTTCCATAAAGACATGATTTCAGCTCTTGCTCTGCCTCAAGAGAGTCGTCTCAAATGTTCCATTCCTGGATGAACCCTGTGGGCATCAGGTGGCAGCTACAACCATCTGCAATTTAGAGAACATGTCCTTAGAAAAGTATTGACCTTAGTACCTTCAGCTGTAGACAGCTACGCATGGCATACAACTTGAAAATACATTAAAACGAATGAAAATGAAATAGTTTTGTGAAGTTCAACTTAAAAATATGGACCATGTTATAAAAAATTCAAGTTCTTAATTGTGCATGATTATAAAATCGAGCTGCATAGACTGACAGTTCTGATAAGGTTATTTTGTCTTGTAATATAACACATTTACTACCACTGGCTAATGGCCAGATCTCACTCTGAGCTTGTGAGAGGTGTTCGGATGTGACAGGAGTCTTGCTTTTCAAAAACTGTACACAGGGATTACTATGAGTCACATTTCCTTTTATTACATCAAGACGTTTTTTTATTTTGATAAGATGACAAGGTTATGCTGGTAAATACATTTTTCTGTTATGTACTTCCAGAGCTGTCAGTCAGCGAGCGCTGAGATAATTTAGTTGCTCTTAAAAGCATCGCAGGTAGGGTGGAGGAGGAGGGCGTACAAAAGCACAACCCATCTTTGTAGCCCAATGCAGTCACAAGCAACAGCCCTGCAGTGAGAAGCAGACTAGCTAAAAGTATCGCTGCTCTTTAAAACTTCCACTCTGATGTAGAAAGAGACTGTGTGATAGGAGGTGTTTCATGAACACTGCACTGTGAGTCCATTTAGTTAAGCTTCCTGACTGCGTTGGTGTTGGGCAAGTGGAGACTAAAAAAAAAAAAATGGGTGCAGGAAACCATCACCTGAGGCTGTGTGCAAATCTAAATTCAGGTGATTACACTATAGCCAAGCTTTCCAACCTACCATGAAATAACTGAACTAGAGGGTGAAGTCATTAAATTTACATATTGTCTGGTAATACTTGGGAGGTGATTTCTAGATTTTATATCTCAGTTACTAAGTCCCATTTAAGCCTAAAGGTAAAGAAGTGGAAAGCTTCACAGCTCGTTTCCCCTACAGAGGAAAGTATTTACTATCTGTTCAAACTACAAACAAGCCCTAAGCAAAGCAAAAACACACACACATGTAAAGCACGCACACACACACACGGAAATGCATCCTTTCATTTAAAAACTGGCCCATATGCATGTGTATGAAGACAGAAAACTTTGAAATTGCATTTCTAAAAATAGACAGGCATACTTACTGTGCCCTCAACCCCTATCTACAGTAAAAAACACATTTGGAGTCAGAATGGATTTCCTGATAGCTTCATGAAAGCAAGATGTTGGTGTGCTGTTCCCTCACTCATTCAATATTAAAGTAGCATGGCATGCTGTCTAGAGCCACTATAATGATGTTGTAATGGGTTTACAGAAAATAGAACATGGCTTTGCTGCTTACAGTTTTTCTTAAATGCTTTGGTGCATTTCTCGCAATATTTTTGAAGTTGTCAGCTCCGAAGATGCATTTCCCATAAGGGCTCATATATGCAGCAAAACACTACAAAAGAAACCCTTCAGATCCTAAAACTTTTAATTAATCTGTCTGTTTTTGTGTCAGTGAATGCATTATTGCGACAAAAATCAAAAGGTCCTTTGGCAATATGTAAACCAGGGTGGGTTTATGCATATTTAATATTAAAAAATTTACATTTTCTTTCTCCAGTGATCAAGTTTAGAAGCCATTTCTCATTTTTAATTGAAAAATTATTGTCCCAGATGTTTTTGCTAATATTGGACAGTGCACTAGACTGTAACATTTCTAGAGAGAATTGACCTCTTCTATGTGTCAAAAGTAACATTAATCAAATGCTGATTTCAAATGTTGGGTTGGCTGAGCTCAGCAGGTAGAGCCGCTCATCTGATAATTAGTACATGCTGGTTCAATCCTTGGCTGATCCAGTCTGCATGCCTAAAATCCTTGTGCAAGATGCATACATTTGAGTGTGAATGTGTTTGAATGTTAGATAGAAAGCACTTAAGCATGAATGTGTGAATGAAGTGCTTTGAGTGCTCAGGTACAGTAGAAAAGCGCTTTATAAGTACCAGTCAAAAGGCTCCAAGCATTATTATTTTGTAAAGACAAAGAGCATGTACATTTGCATGTATGGAGAGAGAACAAAAATAATCCAGCCAGCCTTTAAATAATACAGTACAGAAGCTAAAGTAACAACAAAAAGAAAATTAACACAGCACTTCACAGAACTAAACAAGAGGAATTAAACATAAGCCTACAAAGTGGAATTGTATGTGGCAGTAATGGCAGTTGTTCTGTTTCTTCTATTCCTTTGGCCTCAGATGTCACCACCGTCATATCTAACGCTGCTCCTTGCAATGCAACAGGGAAAGAACCAGCATTTAGACCACATCTGTCCTCTTTTGCATCTTTTCCAGGCAGCTGAAGCCTTAAATATTAATCTGAGCAAGCCCCCCATTTTAGAATAATCATACACAATTAAAATCTGCTGGTGTATTATGGATAGTTAAACTGTGCAGCTAATAGAAACATGACCCGATTTGCTCACAAAGCCATATACCGTAAACTAATATTTGTTTAAACTGCAGACAGCTGTCTAAATATTCTAAAAAGTTTTCAAGGGCAAAACAAATGGACTCTCTTTTTGTTTTGAAAACTGTAACTGTGATCTAAAAATAGTCAATTGGACAACTGAGAAAATCTGTAAAGTACAACATGAACATGATTACCACTTAATCACCAAATGTCCAAATGAGATTCAAATGTTATCGTGTAACAACAATGGTTATAGCTGAGTAATAATACCTTTAATTTAATTTAATGGCTGTAAATTTATGTATTGTAATAACAGGCTAGAAACTGGGGGTAATAATTTGAAAACAAATGTATGCCTCTGAAACAAAACCAATTAGTATGATCAGTATGATCACTGACTCTAGAGAGAAAGTGTTCCTGGATGGTTCAATGACTGGAAGGTGTCCAGGTCCGTGGCTTTTGGGTTCTTTGGATTCAACTTTGGAAATCTAAGCTGTGCTGCCATGAGGCTTTCTTGTGGCAAACCTCTTCCTTTAAAAAAAAAAAAAAATCTTCTGTCATGTATAATCTTTCTCATCTTATTGTTTGGAAATAGCCTTATAACCCTTCCCAGAATAATGGACAGCAACAATTGCTTCTCTAAGATCACTGATGATGAGGAATGATCTTATAATAGTTGTGCCTGCCTGCTTCTTACCTACACGGAGGCAGAAAGGGTATACATCATTTTTCAAACACTTCTATTTGAAATCCTCATAAAACCTTAGATTTAACTGAGGAAGATTTTTTAGACAGGCAAGTTAGACTAAATACATAGTTTTATCTTGGTAATAACTTTGCAATTTGTGTTTATTTATTAGGTTTAGGCATATTCTTTATAAAAGAGGAGCTGGTAATATTCTGCCGAGTAAAAGATCCCCGGATGTTCCCCTCTCTTTATTTTGCTTCCCTGGTTAACCTAGTAATTTTGTCCCTGCATTAGCTCTTTGTAATTCTAAAATCAGTTCAGTATTTAGTATTTATTCAACCATGTATTATTTAATATCAGTTAAATCAGTTAGCCCCAGCCTTTCAGAGTGTCAAAAGTAAGAAGTAAGCAAGAGTGGGCAGGCAGAGACCCTAAACTTAGGAGATATTTAGAGAGGAAGTATGAATTTCAAATCCTCCATCCTAGCTTGTTGCATATAGTTTGACAACTCAGTCGAGAACAGACAACTTTCAGTAGAGTAATAGAAAAATGCTTAGTGGAATTTAAGATTTTAAATAGTTCAACCTCACTTTTAGTATTTTGTAATAGAGTACCTCTTGTCTGTATTACTGTATATTGTATAAAACTGTTTTAAAATATGTGCACTACCTCCTGCGTTGCTTTAACCTAAACAAGCTGTGCACTTAACCTTTGCCATATTGAAAGACACCCTACTGTTGACACTTGGTGTCAGAGGTACATTCATAATCTTTGTTAAAGCCATTTCTGTGCTCTGTGCGCAGACTGGACCCTAGGGTACAAAAGCAGAAAAGCTATTAAGTGGCACAAACTCTGGGGCTGTTTTGTTTTTCCGGAGAAGTCATTCATTTAATGTCTGATCTTTGTCTCGTAGTTTCTTCTTCCGTGCTTCCAGGGCAACCCTGCATAGTGATGAATGAATAACAGAGTGGCAGAGTGGTGTGATGAAGAGTGGTCTTTACACATGCATGTGATGAAGACATTAATGTACTCCCATGTCTGTTTTTGCTCTCGAGGATTGTTCATCAAGGACATCTTGTGAAGCACCATGATGACTTTTATTCTTGGTCAAAGCAGGATTTCTTGAGTGGCATGGCGAATAATTTGTTATTATCTGGAATAAGTGGGGTAGAATGATAAGGATGACAAGTATAGCAGGGGCTCTATGTGATCTTACACTGTTGCTTTTATTGCTTTTAGCAGATTTTCTTCAGGGCAGGACCAGCTAAAGAGGGCATTTGGTATTCTTAGGTTTGTTTGAGAAGAACAGAGAGATGTGCACACTGAGAACGGACTAATGCACAGAAGATCTTTTAAGAAAAAGAAAAGAGTCATCCTGCATTGTTCACTTGGAGTCACGTAAAGCATTTACTGTATGGTATTCCTGTTTAGCAGTAGAAAAAGTAAATATTTCTAAAAGACAACAGTCCAAAATACTAACATGAGAATCTATGCATTCTTTCATAACCACTATGTCATAATCTATGACAAAGACAGCAGAAAAGTTTTTTCATGTGAATCGCTCTCTAAAATTCCCATGAGTAAACACTGAGGACATCGGGAAAGATATGATGCAATGGAGTATTGATGTTGCAGTGACACATTGTCCTTCACTTCTACTAGGCAAAGCTGAAGGACATCTCCTGCACTACAGCAAGAATTCAGTCAAGTTTAACACCAGAACAAATGGGCAGCTTAAGCATTAATTTGAGTCCTGTTATCAGGGCCATCATTAAACCTGATTTCAAACTGTGATTTACTGGTTTACAAAGGATGTCCGTGAAGCTTCTCACAGTTTTCTCTAAGCGTTAATCAGTAGAATCATCAGTAGAAAATGGACACATAGGTCTGATTTAAAAAGATGTTTGCGTAGTTTGGCCACAACCTCCCACGATTATGGATGAGTCACTTTTTAAAAAACAAGGCTTTTTACAGTGTAAATGCATACCATGGCTTTTCTGATCTATAATGCAGCCACGCAATTTCCTTGCTTAAGGACTCTGTTTGTCCACAAAAAAATGATTTTTTTGATGTGTTTGGGAGACTCGAACTAGTATGTGAATCTAACAAAATGTATTATTTATGTTCTTTCCAATTCTTGTAGAGAACCGGTTCAAAGTATTTTGATTTCTTGGAATCGTTAGTCTGCTTGCCTATCGATACCACTTATCAGTTCTTGCATTCGCACTAAAGTCAGTTGATTTTAATTCACGTGCCAGAGGCGGAAAACAGTGGTGCAGTCTACATTGTGGATTCAGAAATTAATAATACTTTTATACCACAAAAGGACAAAAGCTTGATGGTAAAATAAAAACTGCATCAAGGACAGAAACAGCTACATTATGCTAGTAACACAACTTCGGCTCTTTGCAAGCACCTGCACATACAACATGCTAACACTAAGCTAGCAAAGAGCCGAGAGTGAAGTGAGCTGAGTGAATATAAACCCCAGCCCAGCAACCAGACCTTGATCTTCAACAGGTAACAAAGATAGTGATGAGCAGTCAGGCTGCAGCCCCCATTTCTACCCGCACATGTTTCTGAAGTAAAATCACTGTACCAATCGCGGTTTCTTTTGTGCTAGTTTTCATCTTTGCTTTGTGCTTTCAGGTTTATGTTCATACCTAAATATTTAGAGAAAGATCATATGTGTTTCCTCATTGGGAGAGGGATTTGTGTTGGTGTGTGGAACTGCAGCCTGAGGTTTATATTGTTAAATGGCAATTATAAGACAATGAATTTCAGGTCATTTCATAGAGATTCAAAAAAAGTAATGCGATGTAATGCATTACTTAAAAAAAGTGTTCTGTGTAATCTTCATAATACATTACAGGTTTCTGACTAACGACTGTGACACTGATCACAACAAAGAAGGGACATACATCTCACATGGACAAACATTTGAACACGCAGCATGCAATTTCCATGAGTCTAATCTCTTCGGTATACTGCTTAGCAATGGTGGTGACTCTCAAAGCAGAGCAAATAAGATCCCAATGAGAATCAAATCAATAAGTCCATCCATCCATCCATCCATCCATCTTCATCCGCTTTATCCGAGGCCGGGTCGCGGGGGCAGCAGCCTAAGCAGAGAAGCCCAGACCTCCCTCTCCCCAGCCACCTCCTCCAGCTTATCCGGGGGAACACCAAGGCGTTCCCAGGCCAGCCGAGAGATATAATCTCTCCAGCGTGTCCTGGGTCTGCCCCGGGGCCTCCTCCCGGTGGGACATGCTTTTGATGCCCCAAATCATTATTGTCTCTTATCATTAACAGAAATAAGAATAGCCCAAATCAATAAGTGATAATGATAATGGAATTATGGAGTTGGAATTCTTATCAATTCCCATCCTTATTAGTTACATCAGAAAATGAGATGAGATGTGAGTGTGAGTTGGTTTAGGATTTGTAGGGTGGGGAAGACCACATAGAGACTTTCCTTGAGTTGATGGTGAAATTCTTTTTACTGACTGGAAGGGTTTTCCAGAAAGATCAAGTCGGGAGCGTTGCCACTTACTTACTAGTACCTGACAAGGTAAGTTAAGGCACAACCCAACCTTCTTTTTTGTTTGTTTGTTTTTTTAATTTAATTGTATTACATTTTGGATAGTATGGTGAGCATGGCGGCCTGTCTAAGACTGATCTTTGGACTGAGGTGTTTACATCAAATTAATATTAATAATATTAATACCATTATGAAGCCTGTCTGTGGCTCCAGATATATTTCCTATAAATGTCTTAGCAATGTTATTATTTGAGACACAGCAAAGGAAGCAAATATCTTGACTTTATGATCTAGACATGCTTAACATTGTGCTAAAATGTAAAATTCAGCTTAATCCAGTTAGTTTAATCCCAGCATTTAAATTGTATTTGAGTTTTAATCCTAATGAAACTGATGTATTGCTAATATTCTTTGATAGTAACCATACATTACATTCAATATAATAAAATTTAAAGAAGATACACTCATGTCAATTTACTGTGAATGACTCAGTCAAGTTATGTGGAGGCTCTGTGCAACCTTGTCTGTGCAAAGGACGAAAGCCATAAGCCCTCTATAAAGAGAGGCCTGCAGTTTAATTGATGGGATCAGAGGAGACTTAGAGGACTGAAGATGCAAAAGCCTGAAAAAAAAGGCCCTCAAGTTGTTTGTGGTAGTTGTCAAGATGACCGACTGCCATAAAATCCTTTTATTCATGTTTGTTTTTATGCTATAACCTACTCATATTGAAGGTTTTACTGTATGGGAGTGATAAAATATGTTAAATCTAGGACATGAACTTCTAAAACTCAACGTGCACAGAGAGGAGAAAGTGTTGGATTCATGGGCTGCACTGTACATATGTTAACACAGAAACCTACAATAGCACAAATCTGTAAACCCAAGAAGAAGAGTGTATTCAAGCAGTTTACAGGGTCAAATCCCAGGCACTCAACTGAACATGCAGGAGAAAGATGCAAACGTTCCCTCTATGTTCATTATTTAGTGCAAGTGGTCAGCGCTTTAGCCTCCTGCACACTTGTTCTTGTCCATTCATATATTCAACACTGATAAATGTTGAGAATTAATTTACTGCCGCAGACACGATTCCTGCAACTGTTCATTAATCCACTCATGAATATGGAATCATTCAGACCTCGGTGGCTCTTTTTACAGTAATGTGAGCAGTGAAGCCTCTGGAAAAAAAAATCTCTCTGACCAAAGTGAGCCTCACTTTCCAGGTGAGAGCACTTTATTCTCCCTCCACTTCCCTCTGCAGTGGGGCCACTCAATAAATCACAGTACAAAGCACTACCTTTACTCTGTAGCCGCTAAGACACTAATATCAGTGGCTGTGAGGATGAATTGTCATGACTCAGCAAACTTGCCTAAAAATGTTCGCTTTCTATTTCAAAAATGCAAACAAAAATATGTAAAAAATGTAGAAAAATTAAATTGAATTATGAAAATTACATCAAACAGACATTTTGTCCACTTCACTTTTACTGCAACATGAGAGATGAGTTGCTGTAATTTGCACCTGTAAATGATCTGAATAATTAAAAAGGGATAATGAAGGAACATCATCTATAATACAATGAGTAGAAAGTAACTTGAGAAACATGCATGTACAGGTATTGTTGTCTTTAAAAGCCCTGCGCAGAAACTGGTGTTACATTTCATGGTTCAATTTACAGGGTACCGCCAAGGAGCAAAACCATTTTATTGAAGATATGACCACACATCAATGTAAAAGTTATCTCTATGTGAAATTTATCAACTTAATGATATTACTGCATTTTAGGTTGGCAGCACAAATGAGAACAGTGCCTCCAAATTCCTGTTTCCTTAATCAACACTTGTAGACTTTGGGCCATTCTATCCCATAAAAATGTTTTGATAGAAAATTTGAATATTTATAATAATTCCTGTGAAATCTTAGCATCATATATTTTACTTTTCAAGGTATATATATATATATATATATATTGAAAATAGTCTGTCTACCCACTGTCAAACCATTTTTTGCAAATTAAAGCCTGTGGCAAAAAGTAAAAAGCCTGAAATTTTCACTTTTCTTTCTTACCATCAAAATGAATCAGGATCTGTAACAGATACATCAGATACATCAAAAAATGTCTGATGATGGGCTTACTAAATAAAAGAAAAAAGTCTAACATTCGTGCAAAGTCCCATATTTGAGCGCACACTAAAAAAATCTTTTAAATTGCACTGAAGATTTCTGAATGATATGTCATTGAATTACACAATTCAAGGAGCGTGGAAGGTTTCACATTTTAAAAAGGTAATGCTCAGCAAAATTCAGATATTTTTCTATGTATCTTTAATAGTTTTTGACATACTCATGTTAAAAATTGCCTCAGATTTCAGTGTGTGACAAAAAAGCCTAAAAGTGGATCAATGAACATATATAACATATAATATAACATATTCTTTATGAAGCTAAAATTTCAGAGCAATCATTTTTCATTTTCATGCAACTCGGAAGGTCAATGTTGTTCAGGTCGATGTATGTTTTAAAATAATTATAGTAGTTTATCTTTCCTGGTATTGATTATGAACAATCATGATATGGGATGAATTTGACCAGTTTTCTGCATTGCAGTGGAGAATGTGAATTTTAAAAAATCATTGATTTATGCTTTTGATAGAGCATTACCTCATTTCTTAATGGAAATTGTTTTAAAATCAACAGTGTCTCATATGGATATTCTCTCATCTCTTCTCGTTTCCCTTCCAAAAAGAGTTTACGATCTAACATAAAGATAGCATACAGCACATCACTGAACAAACTAACCAACACTTTGTCCCTTTTTTTCTCCATAAGTTAGTCATTAGGTTTGTCATTGCTTGTCCTTCATTTAGCTGAAATTCTTTTTAAATGTAGCTTGGTTACCGTGTGCTAAGAAGAATACTAAATGGTGGCTTACCGGGCTTTTACTGTGCATACCTTTAAGGTATTACTGCATACACTATATTAGCAAAAACCACTGGGTCAGCTAAAATTTGCACAGAGAAACTGTTTGGCCACGCAAACCCACGCCATAAAGCTCCTGGCACACAGTTTATGTGCTGATGTTAATGTCAGAAGAAGTTTGGAACTCTTCATTTACTGAGTCAGCAGTACATTGGTGACTTTTACACATGTGCCTTAGTACTTGTCAACCCTGCTCTTTACTTATTCTGCCACTGAATGCTTCTATTTTGTAATAATACTACATTACAACTGACTGTAAAATATATAGGACAGAAGAAATTTCATGACCTGACTTGTTCCAATAGTGGCATTTGATGACAGTACCACAGTGGATTTCAGTGACCTCTTTAGAGTTAGCCAAATGTTTGCAGTGGCAGACTGCATGATTAGGTGCTTGATTTTATACGATCTGCAGTTCATTGTATTCATAAAATTACATAGAAGATCCATGGATTTGGTGCTAAATTTGGTAATGTATAGAAACATTACATCAAAGTTTTCTTTGGATATTATAATTTTTGTATTAAACATTTATATTTCCAATATTGTTATGACATTTTAAATATTGACATTATATATCTTGAGTACACAGCAAATGTCACAGCACAGTCTTTATAATATATTCAAATTAAGAAATCGTTGAATGAATAATGTATATAAAGTAGAGCTGTCAGCACTAATATAAAGTAAATAACTTGGTTTGAAAATCTTCAAGTAAAAAGGATTTAAATTCAAATAGCTTGAAAAAACATCTTAAATTTGACTCAAAGGTCACTATAGAATTAACAAAGTGACATAGTATTTACTCTCAAAAATGAAGACAAATTCTACTGTGATATGATGGTTAAAGTAACTAAATTATTGGCCTACAGCATGTGCACCTAAAGCTTAAGGTTCAATCTCACTTTAAAGATTCTCAGTAAGTTTGTATCTATGCATGACAAAGAGTTTCTATTTAATCTTTCGTCTTCGTTTTTTACAGTTTCACTAATTCTTGTTCTAATTCTGGACACTATAAGCATCACAGGGCAAATGAATTTTGCACTGGCCTAATGTTCCACTGTGTGTGTTGATGAGTTAGAAGACCAAAACACGTTTGGTCATTTTCTTTATACAAAATATGTACTGGTTTTTGTGTTTTAAAAAATAGAAAAGATAACAACAAAGAATGAAAGAATACATTAACAACGTACTATAGGACATCCCTAAAACTAATTAATTTTTAGGTATCATAGTATACTTTCAATTCTCTGATATTTAATATCTTTAAGTGTATTAAAACAGTGAATAAAACTGTGACATCTATAATTTGCAATCAAAGGTTTAGTTACTTGGGTTATCTTGGGGCTCTATGTATGCTAAGGCTAATGTCTCATTACTAATGCTGAAGTACAAAAGCAGACCCATTTCCCCTCCCTTTTCCAATTCTTCTCTCATCTCTTCTTGATCTTGTTTCCCCTCCCAAAAGGGTTTACGATCTAATAGGGCTTGATTGGTAGTAAGAAAGGGGAACAGAAGTGGGATTTTTTGTAGCATACTTTGACCTTGGACACAAATTGACTTAGAACAATAGCATCTCAGACTGGCTTTCAGTAGCAGTCAGACTTGCTAGTTCATCTGTCAGTCTAAAAAATAAGATTCTAGTTATCAATAGAGAACTGCACGTTAAGTACGTTAAGTTGCATTTCCAGGTTTGATTTGCTTCCTTTGCTGTTTCCTATTACAGATGCAGTTTGTCAGAGCTGAATCAAAGCAGAAAGATGCAATTTATAGTCTTTGAGCTTATTTGTGGTGCTTTCTATTCTATTGTTTCCCTTGTAGATTGCTTGTTTTGAGCCCTCTTGTTGAACTACATATTATATTCTTTCCATGTGTGACCTCAGAGGCCAGAGTTTGATCAAATTGGTCAAGCTCTTGACTTTTGTCTGCATTTGTGTTGCACTGTGGTTTTTTAGCTAATGCATTTGCCTTCCTTTTAAATGTCTTTTTGATCTTAATTTGTTATCTTGCATGCAGGCCTCTTACAAATTAGCCATGACTTGGTTAAGTTGACCTTTTCTGGCAATTTTTTGTGTTTTTATTGGATTTTGGTACATTTTCCAACATCTGTTTGTGCTGGCTCTGTTCCTGAGCTTCACTTTTTTTCTCTGCTTCCAGAGCACCTCTGGGTTGGTCTTGTCCAATGCCTGCATGCATTCCTTCTTGTTGATTATCTGCTGTGTGGTAGGCTTTTGTATCTCAGTTTCACATGTTTTTATTGTATTGTCTCAGATACTTTCTAGGATATACCTCATTTTTAATCTCCCTTATATTATGGAATTAAAAATTACTGATCTTTCCATTTTGACACAGCCTGTTCTGTGATATATAATCTTTAAACTGTCAGAAGAGCAAAAAGTGTAGCTTCCCATCCCCACCTCATAATATCTAATATTATCAAATTCTTAAAAAAAAATAAAATAAAATTACCCACCCTATTTACAAGGATAATTTTCTATCTCATTGCATTTAAAGGTTTCTTCATAATAAACTATCTGTGCTGCTTAATGGCTCCTACAGAAACTCTGTCACAAGCAACATCAGAGATGGTAACTTGACAAAATAATAAAGTCGAATACAATGCGTAAGTATCAGGAGAGAGCCAGGAGAAATGTTCACTGATGAGGTAATATATCACAATGCTAAGCACTGCAGCAACAATGCTGCTCTTTCTCATTTGCTTTTTGGCTTGAGATCAAAACTAGGTAGAGAGCATGGTGGCTTGCTCGGTGCATTAAATGTTGAAATAGAAATATCCCAGAAAACAACAGTTGGAAAGCTTTTATTTCAGAGATTGTAACTGAAAATAACAAATACCATCTCAAACCAAGAGCGAATCTAGAAGTCTTTCAACATACCAACTACTACATATTTAATACTTAATGTGTATTACATATTACATGTCTATACAGCGCAGTATCTTTACCATCTTGGCCTTGAGTTTTAAATTAACACATCTTAAATTTCATGTTTTCATTTCATGTTTAAAAGCCCCTAAAATCACTTTCTTGTTGCAATCAGTGGGGTTCATATGCTGAGAGTAGGATATATGATTCATATTTGAATCATGTAATAGTGTTAAGAAAAATGTGTAGCTATTTTTTATGATAGCTGGTCAATCTGGCAGCACTCCAGTGCAGTGATTAGCACTGTTGCCTCACAGCAAGAAGGTTCTGGGTTTGAATTCTCTAGCTGACTGCAGTCATTCTCTGTGGAGCTTGCATGAACTCACCACCTTCCACCCATAGTCCAAAGACATGCATGGGTTAGGTTAATTGGCAATTTTAAACTGGCCATGTGTTAGCCCTGCAATAGACCTCCCTTTTGCCCAGTGACAGCTGGGAAAGGCTCCAGCACACCTTTAACACTGAATTGATTAGAAGTAGAACATAGATAGATCGGATGTAAATCAAATATGATCAAAAAATACCCAAACTGTCCTGATGAGAGTCGAGTGAAATGAAGCAGCATTTCTGAGTGTTAAATTCCTGATGTGTACTAGCAGGAGCAGTGTGTGACTGGTTTTGTGATCTCCTTGGAGTTCCTTGTGTATCTATGGCTGTGTGTGTGTGTCATCATGATATATTGCTAATTTTTCATGACCAATGATTAATCTTTAGCTAGAGTGTAAACCAATATGCTCTCACCAAAGGGCAGCAAATACTGTAGTTTTGTCAGAAGGTGCTGGAGAAACAGTGGTCTGGACAGAATCTACATAAGGAGGCAAAAGAGTTTGTAGTGGCATTAATCAAAAAAAATGGCACCACTAACTTCCTCCAAAAAAATGCAGCTTCACAACATTTATTTCGCAAGTGAAAAATGATATTTTGCATTAAAACGTAATGCAAAGCAGTCCTGAATTAATGTCCACATTTGAAAAATTGGAAGTGACACTCCTCTCATGAGCACCAGTGCCAAAGTGTGAAACTCAGAAAAACCAGTGTCTTAATTAAAAAACAACAACAAAAAAAACAGCAATTTTTAAAGCACTGAAAGTGCAAATAGGCTCTTATAAACATTACACATAGTGGGTGTGGTGACATTCTAATGCTAGTAAGTAAAGTTAGGTAAAGCAGATATTTTAGTAATATAGTCTGAAAATATATGCAGAGAAAAAGAACAAAGCGTCTATGTCACGCCCGTGGACGTAATGTTTCCAGGTGCTATGCTAAAGCTTCCTAAGAGCCTCTCAGGGCTGTGGCTGCCAGAGTTAACGGTTTTGGAAGCACCACTAACAGGCTCTACAATGTAAACCTCTCAGGGCTTGCATGAATAGCGCCGCCGCTCGATATTACTCCACAGTCGCATTAGTAAAGTATCATAATAAATGAAACATTCTCCTGAACACCCCATTAGTAAACCTTATCTTTTCACAGCCACCAGCTATCGAACAAAAGCCCACAAGCTGTGAGAGGTAGAGAAGCTTTATTTCTCTCTCTCTGTCTTTCCTCTTTTGTGTCTTTGCCCTCTTTTTCACATCTGCTCTCATTTATTCATGACTTGTTTTCAGTGCTACTGTGTTAGTGGTTGCCTCACCATAGTATACATTAGTCTTAATTTTAAAAATATTGCATATTATTAAAATGACATACGTATTACAAAACTCAGTCTTAAAAAGTAGTGTGTACAGTAAAAGTGTGATTTCAGTGTATCAGAACTCAGTATTTTCATTTAAATGAATAGTGATCTTGTCACCTCTACTGTCACCGTGCACTCTGTGTTTGTAACCTTACACATGTCTTACTCAGGTTCTTTCAGTGTCACTGCCCTCTGAAGTCTGCTGTCCGCCATGAAGTCAGACTTAATGCATTTGAGACATCTATTATTTAATGTGTCTCCTTAGCACATATCCACATACTTAGCTGTTCCATCCTCTTTAGCAGGGACATCTCTCTGAGAAACACCTGAGAAACACCATTATCAGAATTTCTTCATGAATCTCTGTTTTAATTGTCTTTCTAAATTCTGTACTTTATTTATTACTCTGAAATTTAAGGCCTCATTGATATAATAAGAAAGCTTAACCCTTGATTGAACAAATAAAACATCACAGGGTAATTATATAGTCCTGATTAGGACCTAAATCCTTCTTTTTTGATAATACTTCCAATACAAACATCTTTAACACTGTTTATAAAACTATTGTATCACCTGAAGCTCAGCTGACTTCTCCTGATTTATGAGTATAAAGTGTTTAAAAATAGACAACTTAATATTTACATTAACTATGTAGATACAATTAAACAAACAAACAAAAAAAAACTGAAATCACGATCAATTAGTTTAGGTTTCTTCATTAATCTATTTGAACTGCGCTCACCTGGACAAATGTCACTGAACCAGCCACTGATCTGTCTCTGCTGAACCTTGAGACCAGCTTGGATAAGATTTATGTCAAGTTTTAAAATAGATCTTTACTTTTGAGGTCAAAGTTAAACAAGCAACGTGATATTTTCAGCCTACTCTACTAAATGCTTGGACTTAGTCTTCTACTATCGTGTAGCTGCAGTCGATAAGAATATCTTCATCCCCTTCCTTTTTTAAACAAGTGCACTTAAAAGTAGAGTTTTAAAAGTATTTGTCTTCTCTCCTGGGAAATCCAAATGTTTTCCTTTGCATTATTTATGAAACCTGAAAGTCAAGGCAGAGATTGTGTTCACCTAAGTGTGATTTGCAGCACATTGCCTATGCCTCCTTGCCATATGTCATTCTACCTGGCTGCACACCAGCAAGCTAAAAGCCTGTGTGCTTACATCATCGTTCTACTGGGAAGAGATGTTTGCAAAAATGTCCACAACCATCTGATTCAGAAGACTTTGGGAATACTGAAAAACACAGGCTATGTTACGAAGGATTGTTATAGCTTTTATTACAGATTCATTATCCGTGTGATATACTTTTCCAGGATTATGGAAATCGCCATACTAATACAGGTTTTGTTTTGTACAGCTCAAACTAACTAACAAAAACTCATGTTAAGGTAACATAACAAGAAAGAGTTCCAACCATTAATTCATCCATCCACTTTTTATTGCTTATCATGGTCAGGGTTGCATCAAAGCAAAACTGCCCAGAACTCCCCCATCACCTCCTCTATCTCTTCTCAGGGGATACTGAGGCGTTCCCAAAGAAGCCAAGAGAAACAATCTTTTACCCCAGATATTCTTTAGAAAAAGCTTTGAGCTGCTTGCATCCACAATCATATTATTTCGGTCACTACCCACAGCTCCTGACCGTACGTGTGGGCAGGAAAGTAGATCAACCAGTAAATGGACAGCTCAGATCTCTTTTCGCCACAACAGATCGGTACAATATGTGCATCACTGCACATGGTGCACCAATCTGCCTATCATGCTCCCTGCTCCATTCTTCCTGCTCTATCCTTCCCCCCAGTCTTGACGTCCACTTGTGGGGGAAATTCACCTTTTCCCGTCATGAACCATGGCGAGTGCTCACCCAGATCACTTCGCACTTGGCTTCAAACCGTCCTAGTGCAAGCTGGAGATCAGCACTCCAGCACAGTAACTGCAAAAAATCTGGAGCCCACCACACCGGACATCCTACACCTCTTGATTGCACCAAAAAAATGTTGTCTATAAAAGTTATGAACTCCATCTTTGACAAAGGGCAGAACTGGCATAACCTCCACTGAGAAAGAGTTATAACCTAATGCACACAAACTCTAAAAGAAGAACTTGTGGGTTTAGAAAATGTGTCTTTAAATGAAAGTGAAAGTTCTTTGCTACCAGGAAAGTTGATCAAAGCAGCAGAAAATTTATTTTTATGTGATAGTTATCCTGAGTGGAAACATTCTTGTATTGTTTTAGTTACATAAGCTTGTGTGCTGATTCACTGAAGGAGCGCTTCACAGTGTAAATGCATTAAGGTGTTAGAAATAAATGTATTAGGAGAGTTAGATATTAACAACTGGTTTTATATATCCAATTCATTCCAGATACAGTACAACAAGTGGCATATATAAGATTTGGCTTGGATTTGTAGAAGCTAAGATGGATATCATTATTGTGTATTGTCTTTTCTGCCTGTTGTCCTACACAGTTGGATTCCCAATTCACAGGTAGAAAGTTGCATCCAGTTACTCATCAGCTGCTGTATGAGCAAAGGTTGTTGTTAGATTGCTCATATCAGACTTGTAAGGAAGTTATCTAGTGTTACTTGCCATTGAGACACAACATATTTCATCAAGAGAATTGGCAGACAATCTCTGCTGACCTGTTATGTGAGAGTTAAACATTGGACTAACTTCAGAGATAATTTTGTTGATGAGTAAGTGCCAGGACAGAGACCTAATTAGGAGCACTTTAACACAAAAACCTAAGCGCAGTATGGTTTTGAAGCAGCTCCCATAGGGGCCGAATTAAATCATCCTGCCTGAATGAGCATATGCAAATTTAACAAAGCTGAGATTCAGAAATAGGTGACAGAGAGCCCCATTAAACAGCCCAGCATGATTATAGAGCTAGAGTTGCTATATGTAACTTTCATCACCATGGCAACTTTTAATCACACTTTTCAGTAGCCTTGCACTTAATAGATGCTTTAGAACAATGGATCCACAGGTGCTGTCAAAACCAGCAGGTTTCCTGCTTACACAAATATCTTGCATCTCTAATGGCAACCCATGTGGTTGCTTTGATTTCATGACGTCCGATTCATGCAATCAGAAAATAAGCCTGAAATTTACCAACTAAGCTAATCATGAGTGCTTAATAATAGCCCCTTGGCTCCCATTAATTTCTGTACCCTTGGACTGTATACACACCACAGAGAGGGATATGATTCCATCAGTAAAACAAAAAAACAACCGCACTCTCTATATCTGTCTGTTGGGCTGATTTACTAATTTAAAATCTATTGCTTCACAACATCAATGTAAAGCAGTAATTGATTATTTTCATTATTATTTAATGTGCTAATTTTCACAAGATCAGGCCCATTATTTTCTGGGCACATAAAATGTCAAAAGCATAATGAAAAACTTGATTTCTTTTGCAACCGTTTGTGTAATGAAAACTTCAAAGACGTAACAGGTAGGAAACAAATAAAGGTGAAATACGATCTCAATATCGTCTTCTGTTCTAGAGTAATTTCCAGACAAGGCTTTATTACACACATTACGATTTCACTCTATACTTGACCTTTGACCTGAACGTATAACAGTTTTGGACATTTGCATGTCATTTTGTCATAAATACTACACAAAGTATTACCTGAAGTCACAGTCATCTTGAACCCTGGGTGAGTTTTCCATTAATCTAAGTAAACATCAAAAATGTTAAAATGTTGAAGGACAGACAAACAAATGGACGTGCAACTTGACTGGTTGACAGAGGCAGATAACTGTCAGTTATAATTCTAATGACTGAAGCCAGGAAATGTTTAGCATTTGGCTTGGAAAACGTTTCATTGTTTTCAAAAGTTGCTGATTAATTATCTGTCCATCACTTTAGCATATTTAATATGCTAAAGTGATGCTAAAATATGCAAAAATCGTCTTTACCATTTGTTACCATCATTTGTAACATTTCCTGCAATTACTTCATGCAGTCTTGCTGGAAGTGTCAGGGCAGGTGTGACAAAAACCCCACCTTTCGCAGTATTTCACAAACTGTAAAAACTTGCTTATTCGACAGGTGTAGTCACACCTATACGGCAGATATGGTGCCATCTGGGATTGTATTCAATGACTGTAGTGCATTCACAAATTGTCAGAACACTTGAGCCTTCTCTATAAACTAGTAGATACGAAAACATTGTCCAGACCCGTTAGGAGATATACTCAGAGGAGTATTGTACAAGAAACAGTGTTTCAAAAATGGAACATTTTCACACCAAGCAGTCTACACCTTCTTTGAGGAAGACAAGAACCAACTGTCAGTTCAGTGAGTTTAACAGCTGATCTGTAGGAAGAGGCCTTCTTTTCCAAGAAAACTGAGCTACACTTTAGTCCTTTCTATCTTTCTTTTTACATTAGGCAATTGAACTGCCGACATGTGAGGAAGCAAATGATTGGTGTATGTCACTTGACTTTTCCTTTATCAACTGACACAAATACATCACTCTATATAGAAGGAGCTGAGGGGTGATAGGACATGTAGGGATGTCCTGTGCTTAGAGTTGTGATTGAGTCATGCCTCAGTGCTCAGGAAGGTGCAGCACATCTCTCAGGTGCTTGTCAACTCTGTAGGCTGTCGTGGACCCAAACAAGCATCAGAGGACAAGCGTGTTTTCTCAGTATACAGGCTGTGGCTTAACATATGCAAGTTGAAAGCCTTGTAAAATTACAAATCAACAAATGAAAGGGCATATGTTCCCTCAGAGATTCAGAACAGCAGTGCTGCTCAGTGTAAGACTCACATAGCATGAATAATAACCATGAAAGATTCTTACAAGTGTCACTAAGCCAAACAGATTTAGTTCTAAAGATTATCTGCCCGTGTAGTACAAAGAAAAGTGAATCCACTTTTAAAATTAGACGATAACATTTTTTGCTATGTACTGAAAATTACACTCTTCTGAACAAGAGAAAAGACTTTGAATGGTTCAGTAACATGATAGCTTAAAATGGTATGCAAATACATTTTTGGAGTATCACTCGCAGTGGCTGAAGCTGTCAGTGACATCGTGTTTCTGCTTCAGAGAGCTAAAACAGTGCTGCATATTGTACGGCTCAATTAGCTTTAAAGTGGGCCGGACCAGTAAAACTATAGCATAGTTACGTATAAGAAAAAAATGGCAAATGGACTGGTAGTGTACTTATATAACGTTACTCTATTTGAGCACTCAAATACAAGCCTCATTAACCCATAAATCGTTTTCAGTACCACAGCAGTTCTTACCTATCATTCACACACTCACACCCCAGTGGATGCACTGGGGGTGACTCAGGGTTCAGGACTTTTCCCAAAGACACTTTGACATGCAGATGGGAGGAGCTGGGGATCAAACCAATGACTTTCTGGTTAGTAGATGATCCGCTTTTCCTCCTGTTGAATGGTAGCTTGCCATTCAACAAGAATACTATAGTGTCTTTGCATACAGTGCACGTGGTTGTGTTTCTGTAGAAAACTGCTGGGAAAGCTGCTGTATTTAACTTTGCCTCATTTCAGTCACTTTAAACAAGAGCAAAAAGTATTCTTGAAGAAAGATTCTTAAGCTTAATGGTTTTCAGATCTGTTGCATGAGAAATGTTCATACAAATGTGTTTTAAATAAAATAAACTTAAAAATAAAATTACATATCTCATAAAGATGAGTTGGTTTAGTGAAATCCTACTAAACTCATTTTTCCTTGATCCAACACAGCTGATTTAAACGGCTAAACATGTCTTGAAGTTCTCCAGAGGCCTGGTAGTAAACTAATCATGTGATTCAGGTGTGTTGACCCGGGGTGAAAACTAAAACCTGCAGGACACTGGCCCTTGAGGCCTGGAGTTCCCCAACCCTGCTTTAATGATTAAAACCAAAAATACAAACACTATTTTTTTAATTGCATTTCATCTATTTATTTATTTATTTATTTGCAGTGATCCTTATTTGTAAGTCTCTTTCGGTTATTCATTATCAACTTGCTCTACCTCCCTAAACAAGATCAGACATTTAGCCGTTTCTGAGCAAAATTCAAAATGTGCACTACATAAACCAGGAAAAAAAGAAATAGGCTGCTCAACAGAAGTTGCAAACACAGAAATCACTCACTGTGAGGAGGTGGAAGTCGTACAAAAATGAGGGAACCTTTTCCTCTCAACAGGCTCAGTCAGTGCTCCTCTCTCTGTGGTGGATATTGTGGAGGCAGGCAGGATAAATGAAGAGAGAGACAGAGTGGCTGTGTTGTAGATTTGAGGCTGGACAGCCTGAAGGCAGCAGCAGAGAGGAGACTGAGGTCTAAACTGCATCTTAAACAACACCTGGTAAGCTTATGCACCTACACGATACCTCCAGCCTCCAGCTCAGCATATAAAGGTGTTATACACCGCTCCATGGGGGCTCTGCAACCATTGTAGTAGTACTTTATTATAATGCTTGGCTTTCTTTCCAAGTTTGGACAATGTTTGTGTACATTCTGCATGTAAAGAAATCCCAAGCTGTTCAAGATCATGAAAAAACAATGCAGAGATTTAGCCCTGCTTTGTTCTGGCTTTTTGCTCTAATCCTCTACACAAGCCTATAAGACACGGGGATATTTACTACAGAATTTAAGTGTCTGGTTTGTTTTGTAACTAACATCAAAGAAATACATTTCTATTATTCAGAGACAAAATAGGAAAATCGTTTTTTCTTTGGATCATTTTTAAAAATCTTACTTCTTAAGACAAGAAAAAACATGAACTTGACTAGACTGCTGCCCAAGCCCTCAGTGAGGACAGTGCCTGGCCAGTATATAGTCACATAGACTGTAAAAATGGAAGTATTTTTATACATGAAACACAATAGTTTTTAACGGTAACAGTTTTCCTGTTTTTGTGCTTAGTTAATCAGCTGTAAATGTCTTTGAATGGCATTAATTTTATGAAATAACTCCTCTTATTCTTAATAACTTCTTATTCTGACTGTTATCTCTGACTGTCAGAGACTACAGATACATGTACAAATAAAAAAAACCACTGTTCTAGCTGATTTTCTAGTTGAGCATTTAGGTGATTTCTTTTGCACAGGATCTGTGATATTAAATCCTCTCTGTACAGTTGGCTCATATTCTGGACAACTTAGACGCATTAGATCAGTGAGCTCAACAAAGCAATGGTGTCAACCTCAGGATAGGATATGCCCAAGGTGGTGTTGACTATCAGCTGATAACGATAGCTACTGAGTTCTTCTCCACCAGTAGCACTTGAGCCTACTTAAGTTCAAAAATGGCGAGCGCACACCGAGCATGACAAATATTATTAAGGGGATTAGAGGCAAGCAAACATAAAAAGAATCATATGTTTTGAATTTTCTCATGACCTAGTTGTGTTTTGGCACAAAGGAAAAGATAAAGTGTGGTGTGCTTGCAGGTGTGCAGCATGACCACAAAGTGAGAGAAAAGGGATGCTGGACAGAGTGTTTTTTTATGTGCATGTCTTTGATGAGCAATTCGGTGTGTGGTAGAAATCAATTTACAGAAGATAATTGTTCATTTCCAAGGGGAGAGGAGGAGGCAATGAAAGGCAATGAAAGATTAAGCCTACATCACTGTACACAAATGGTACTAATGGGGACAATGATCATCTCCCAATGAATCCAATTACAGGGCTGTTATTTTCGCACCTCACAAGTCTTCACATCTTCATAAAAGAACAGTTAGTCAGCCGTCCACATCTAATAAAAAAGTTACTGAACACGTCATACTTAGCTGATAAACTCTCATTTGTCTGAACAGTTTGACAGTTAAATAGAAGGAGATGACAGCTGTCCAGGAAAGCTCAACCGTGGAGGTTGTGGCTGTAGTGAAGTCGATGGGATTACCTAAGGGATTAGCTACTGTAAGTACAATAACAAAATGGCACGGTGTGCACACAATTACCCTGCCGTGTTTGAGGAAAGTTGATAAAAGCAGGAAATGAGTCACATTTAAAAAACATGATTTGAGCAAAGATCAAAATGTCGTAATAAAAAGAGCAACACATCACTTATAGCCTGTTTTGACTTCAATAACATCACAACATTAGGAATTCTAAATCATATACTAATAATAACAAACAGGGAGATGTTTTTCTATTATATTTGATGGGTAAAGTCTTTTTTTTTCTTAGTTTGGGCCCAAACTGAGTCAAGTTTGAATTATTTTTCATGTTTAAGTTCATCAACATATTATAAACATCATAAACATACTGTTTTCATGATTTTGTTGAAGCCTGGAAATCAAAAGTAAATTCTGCATCAATAACATGACATGCAAATTGGCTCTGCGGTAGGTCGACTATTAAGTGCTCAAAAAATTGTTAACAGTATTGGCACACTGAATAAAATATTGGAATCACTTGATGTCCGCATACCATTATGGAGATAGGTTAAATGCATATATTATCATTATGACTATATGTTGCATACAGTAATGATGAAAATATTATTTATTCATCAGCACTGGAACCTAGCATGTTCTTCCTGATATTGTATTTTTAGTTTTAGAAACCACACAATGTCACTGCTTATTTCTCCTGGCAGTGAAAAGTCCTATCAGTATTTGTAAAATTGAAATCCATCTGAAGAAACCTAAAAATACTTTTTCCTGGTATCTACTTAACCCAACATATTGAAAGTCTGCACACCATTTAGAGTGTAATCAGCCCTCTTCTGAAATTATATTAGATTTCAGACTCCCTTCCAAGAGACTCTCATCAACCTAACATTAGGCTTGAAGCTAGCAAATTATGGAAGGCGTTCGTTTAAGGGCTGGCTTCTCTCCCCTGATGAAGCCTTTTGTGATGGTTTAGGAACACTGCAAAGTCACATATCATTTTCATAGGGTTTGAGAAACAATAATCAGAATCCATGATAATGAAAAAGTCACTCTCAAAGCCATAGAAGCAATACTTATCTGCTGTGTCATATTGATGCACAGCCTAGAGTGCCGTCATTGATAATGAATAGGAAATACACTTAGATGACTCATAAATAGTTTGTCCGAACTAGACCCCAAGGAGCTTTACATCCTTTAACAGTAAAATAATCAATCCTTGTGCTAAGAATAGGAATATTCTCTTCACTGCTACTATTACCTTATCTGCCCGTCACTTTCTTTTGTATATTAAACATAGAGACATTAAATCTTTCTTTTTCCCCTGATAACATTAATGAAACAAAACGTCAGCAGGTCAAAGTCCTCTAAAAATATTTGACAGCTCTGAGCTGAAATCTTACTGAATAAGAACTCTATTATGCATGTATTAATTGAAAACACATTTGCAGCACATTTTTTTTATTATTATTGTTTAAAATGTTTTAACCCATTTTAAAAAGGTTTAGTGCAGACTTGTTCTGACCACTGTTAGCATTGTTATTTACCTCTGGTAAAGTGATTATAATGCTTCTCTATAAGGAGGAAAAGAGGAAGTAATGTGATGGGGACTTTTTCAAAAACTTCCATCCATCCATTCGCTTCCGCTTATCCTTTTCAGGGTCACGGGGGGCGCTGGAGCCTATCCCAGCTGTCATCGGGCGAGAGGCGGGGTACACCCTAGACAGGTCGCCAGTCTGTCGCAGGGCTAACACACAGGGACAGACAACCAGTCACACTCACATTCACTCGCACATTCACACCTAGTGACAATTTGGATTATCCAATTAACCTATCCCCACAAGCTGCATGTCTTTGGACGGTGGGAGGAAGCCGGAGTACCCGGAAGGAACCCACGCAAACACGGGGAGAACATGCAAACTCCACACAGAAAGACCCCGGCCCATGATGGTGGAATTGAACTCAGGACCTTCTTGCTGTGCAGCAACAGTGCTAACCACCGTGCCACCATGCTGCCTAGTTCTATTAAGATCTCTATTTAAAATCAGGGGTGTTGCCCCCAGCTGGTGCTTGGAGACAGTGCAGATTTAAGGTACTGTTCTTGCCCACAAGCCCATCTTTTATGTACAGTCTATTGTTCTAACCTTGCACTTAATGTCAAGAGAAGATAATTTTATGCATTAAAGGCAAACCTAGAGTATCACTTTAAACATCAAGACATTTGTTGCATTCCTAATACATAGTAGATGGTATTGTGCACCCTAACTATTGGGAAATGGCCTATTTAAATTTATGTATTTCCTATTTCCCAAAGCAAATGAACAGAATGCCTCATTTCTGCTTGGATAACAGCAGAAATGAGGCATTCTCTTTGGAATTTGCTGTCAACGAGGTGTGGCGAGAGAGATGAGGTTGAATAAAAGCAGACAGATAGCTTAGCAAGAGAGGTTAGAGAAGAGAGAACAAAAACAAGGACTGAAAACAAAGGTTAGAGGAGAGACAAGCAACATAGGCGATAGGGAGAAATGAACAGATGAGGACAGGGAGTGCTGCCAGCCTGGTGTGAGTGCATGTGTGTGGGGCTGGAGGATAATATGGCCACGGTGGCGGAACACACATCTCGCATCACACTCAACAGGTGGGTCAACAAGGGGCATCTCAAACAGGCAGCCAGGAGCTTATCTTAATTCTGAGGGAGAGAAAATCCAAGATCCCATCCACACAGACTCTCTGTAATCGATGCTGACAGGTAATTCAGAGTAGTGCATGGGAGAGCTCACAGCTTCCAGGACTGGCAGGGCATTTGTGTGGCCTTGGTTGTGACACTATAAGCAATCAAAGTGCTTGGCAGTTCTAATAGATGTCCAGATAAACAGATATTTTATAAGAGTTAAAACCTAATTTGTCAGGGCACCTAATGATGATGAATGTGACCAAAAAGCAAAACTTCAAATTCACAGTAGTTATTTGTCCATCCATCAGTGACAACAGGATTGCTCTCAAAACAAATTACTGATGTTTAAAAAAAGAAGAAACTTTTAGTAGACCTGCATATTATTATGTATCATGATAGTCGTTCTTTTTTTCATATAGACTTTTAGTGGTGTTCCTTGTCATGGTTTTGTTATTCACTTATGTGTTACTTTATGTATTTGCTTTATGTTTAAAATAACCACTGTAATGCATCCTGGTTGATTGTAATTCCTGGCTTTGCTTATTTTTTCTCTATTTTTGTGCGCTACCTGAATTCAATCCCTCAGTCAGTCTCCTCTCTCTGTATAACCCCCTGCTGCTCCTCATTCAGTGGCTGGATTGTCTTGTTAGTTGCTGCAGTCAAGCTTTACAGCCATTTCTAGGTTTGTTTTCTTTTTGTATGACCTTTGTGGCCATTTCCTGGATCTTTTGCTCTTGTGTGATCCTGTTTAATGAAGTAAGGTTCTACCTGTACTTTTGGCTTTTCAAACTGTTTTTGGACTTTGCCTTTTTGCTGTTCCTTGTTTATTTTGTTTACCTCCATTGCCTCCAATTTTAAGACCTCCAAATTGATATTAAAATTTTGGATTCTGGATGTTTGCCAAGCACAGGTGTCTGGATCCTCTCTTCTCTGAAGTGTCACCAACAATTCCTATCCAGACATGTCATAAACTATGCAATATGTTTTTATTTTTCACAATAAACTGTACTGAAATGCTAAGATTTGGGGATGTGAATACACAATGAAGTCTTTTGTAATTTAAAATCAGAGATCAAGTTTTAAGCAGCAGAAATTACCTTCCTCTGAAAGGTGTCTTCTTAAAGGGGTCATTGGGGAGCCTTCAAAGAAGAGCCCCTACTCCCCCACACTGAAAGGAACCAGTTGAGATTGTTGGAGAATCTGCCCAGGTAGCTCCTGGATACCTCCCAGGTAAAGTGTTTTGGGCATGTCTTGCCAGGAGGAGACCCCGAGCCAGATCCAGGACATACTGAAGACATTATGTCCCCTTAAGGACTGTCAACACCTGTGTGTTCTCCCCAGAAGAGCTGGAGGAGGTGGCTGAGTGTACAACAGCAAAGATGAATGGATGAATGAATGTGATGGATGAATTACTATTAGCCAATTGGCAAATAAAGTCTTGAGCTATCCCTCATTTCTTTGTATTTTGTTTCCCAGGAGTCAGGCCATCTTGTAATTTTTAAAGTGATCTTGAGCAATAGTTCCTCAGGCTAATAGCATTTCAAAGTTTTCCTCTGGTCATTGTCCATTTTCAGTCCAGTTACCATTTTTCTTGCCAAAGGCATCTTTTCTCAAGGAATGAACGAGTGTTATGTCTACACTTAACCAGCAAAGAAAGAGCCAATTTTAAATTCCATTTTTAGGCCCTTTGTTACTCTGAAAAATTTGTTTCTGCTTCTTTAGTTGAATCTATTAAAAATACAGAAGATAACAGTTTCCCAGGGTCACTGGCAAGAAGCCATTCTTAAGGATGGGAAACAGGAAGAAAAAGCTGAGGTATGCCTAATCAGGCAAGATCTGGACTAAAAATCCCTGGCAACGCATCTTCAAGAAGCCTGAAGAACTATTGCTGAAGACTACTTTAAGAAATTACAAGAAAACCTGCTGAGAAGAGTCCAGGTGGTGCTGAACAATTAAGATGGGCAGCATAGTTTCTTTCAAACTCAAGTCTTTTGTGCAGTATTGTGTATATATTTATTTTGATTGATTGATTGATTGATTTTACATTTTTGACAAATTGGCACATTAAAGTGTTTTCTGTTAATTCTTGTTTTTTCTAATATATAGACTACAATAAGTCAGCATTTACCCCCATGTAAGTAAATTGGTCTTTTGGAGTTTGCATAATCTGATTAAATCTTATTTAATTTTTTAAGTGTTAGAAAAGCCTCATTCATCACAAGTGTATGTCATGCAAGAAAAAAAAGAAAGAAAATGAATTATCATAATTAAGGCATCTTGATTCATTCATTCATCTTTCCATTTTCTTAACTGCTTATCAAATTCAGTGTTGTGGGTGGTCTGGGTAGGGACATGCATTTTAATCAGCCTGACATGAATTCCTTTGGACTGTCGGTGGAAACCAGACAAACAGAAGGAAAACCAAGCGGGTACAAGAAGAACATGCAAAATTCCACAAAGATCACAGCCAACCATGTAAGGTTACTAAGGTAACATTAATATCATTTTTGCAGGTGGCAAGGTGGCGTGGTCAACACTGTCCCCTCATAGCAAGAAGGTCATGGGTTCATGTGTGTGGAGATTGGATGCTTCATGGGTTTCCTCTGGGTACCACAGCTTCCTTCCACACTTCAGAGACATGCATGTTAAGTTAACTGAGATCCTCAATTAGCCCCCTAACCTCCCTCAACCCTGAATTGAATAAGCAGAAGAAAATGGATGGATAATATAATTGTTTTCCTATTCATTCACATGAATATCTGAAAGCTGCTGTCCTTTTCTAATTGCCTTTGATAAACATTGTTCTGGTCTGATCTGGTGCTTTCTAAATTATCATCTTGGCCTATTTAGCAGTACAATACAATATTACGCTGCCATAGTATTAATGAGTCTCCCAACATAAACTGCATAATACATAATGTGACACTTGCTTCCTCTCCCAAGTTTCTCACTCTGTGCTTTTCAACTGTCTGAGTCAATAAAAACAGCATACAAAGGTGAGCAATCCTCCCACTTGCCCATTTAAACTAATGTTGTTGTTTTGAAGAATCTCAGATACTGCAGGATATAAAGACCAAATCCAGAGGCCAAAAAACGGAGGAGGGTGTATGTAGGCTAGCAGGGGAAGTGTGATAACACATGGCTTTGTATCCAGAGCACATTAAAAAGAGAAGAGAACTCATGTCTAACTGGTCCCTCAAAGCTGCCATTGGCATCCCTCCAGTTTTGCGAGAGGACTTGTTATGTAATTGCACAAGAGCCTGTTTTCCCATCCTTGTCTATTGCTAAAACCAACACGGCTGGCGGTCATCAAAAGCCCAGCCACTAAAGTAGCAAAAGAAGATGAAAGAAAATGTGCAGACTTTAAGATATTTGTGAATGTGTACTCGCAAAGTCTTTAATGTTTCCTTTGAGGCACCGAATAATCCTGAAACTACAATGTATTGTTTTGAATGTGGGTCACACACATGCACAGTGACATTCACCGAAAACACCGAGCTGAGAGTGCGAGCCAAGCATAAAATATGCTGCATATACTGTATTTTACTATGAGCATAAATTCCAAGTCTCATGAAAAAATAAACATTACGACAGACTACAGTGTGTACTTATTCACAAAAACAAAGCATATATTTACAGTCAGATAGTGCAATCCCTCCTTTCATTTTATAAGTTGTGACTTTAAAGCAGAAAAAGCAAAAATCCAGGTGTTAAATCTATCTTATATATTTTACAGTTTTTTTCTGCATACTGAATACTGTATGTCATCCATTGCTGTCTGTCTGTCTTAATATAAGCAGTTGAGCTCATTCATATGTACTGTGGCAGTTACAAAATGTAAATCTCCATCCTGACACAGAGTAATTACTGGATACAGTGGGATTATCAGACACACTGGAGGCAAGCGATGCTTATTGCACATGCAGACTCAAATTAGAATAATAAAAAAAAAAGATCTAAATCACCATCATTATTTTTCTATGTTAAATTAAATCTCCTGTTTAATTAGTATGATGTATTATTCTGTGTTGTTTTCCATTTATTTGACAGTTCACTGTAGACCATGACACATACCAGTGAAAGGGAAAGAACCAACATGACATGTGACAAAGACCCCTCAGCTAGATTCCGACTGAGGACATTTTGGTTACATAGTATGCGTCTTACAACACTGGGTCACCAGGAAGCCCCATGTGGTTAGTGCTTGCATGGTTTGTGATGCATATAAATGCAAATGAATCATGACAGGGCAGTTCAGGTTACAGCAGAACCAGACAGCAGGCTTTATATAGAAAAATAGAAAGCAACAAAAGAGAACTAAAAATTCTTCTGAGATATGTATGTATATATATCTGATATATCTGATAAAGATAAATAAAAACAATAAATAACTAAGCTTGCTGTGTTTTTAGACTCTCTGTCATCTGTTATAATTTATAATAGATTTCTGATAAAACTGCAAGTTTTTGCACCTTAAGAAAAGAAAAGAAACACCAAAACAAACAAATAAAAGCTTCTAATGAAAGATGGGACAAAAGGTCAAAGTCACTTAGTGTCAGGGAGTTCATTTTCACAGGAAACTTAGAAAACACACTCGATCAATAAAACAGAAAGTTCAAAATGGGGCTCTTTTATGAGGGGTTCCTTCAGCCTTTTGTGGTCCTGCCTGAGTTGAAACGCTGGCTGCAGTCCGAGCTGCAGGGACGTCAGCCAATATCGCCTGCAGAACCCAGCTCCTGTTTCTTGGCCTCCAGTCACCGATGCATTCAGCCACAAAAACTGTAAAAGCTTTGACATACATGCCGGTAACTTATATTTAAGTTTTTAAACTATGAGTACATGCTATGATCTTTGTATAGAAGCTGCAGTGTCCCTGCTTTGAACATTGTCCACATAAAAGATCTATGCATCACGACTCCCTCAAGCCAATTTCGCATGCAGAGGGGTAATTAATGTGGAAAGAGATAAGTATGCTTTGAACTTTATTCTGCAACGTAGCCCTATTCGCTATGGGGTGCACACATTGTATATAGCTCTCATTATGGCACTGTTGCTTATGTAATATCTTAAGAAGGTATTAGAATCTTAATTAGGCAATAGCTGTGTAAATTAAAGTGATTATTTACATTTTTCTGATAATTACAAGCCAGTGTGAAGTGATTACTTCACCTGTTCTCTAGGTTGCTATGCTCAGTGTCTCCAGTCAGAATCAGATGCAGCGTGTATCTTTGTAATCAGGTCATGGCGAAATGGAAATACAGAAAACCCTTCAACAGCAAGAATTATAGAAAATAAAAGACGTGGCATTTTTAATTAAAAGTACAGTGACACTACTGTAGACAGAAGCATTTAGCTGTGTAAATCAGATTAGACCGAAAAAGATATAGTTCGTCAGCCTGAACCTTTAATAAGAAGGTACAGAGCTCACTACAGTGTGCACTTTTTCCTCATGGACATATCTGCTTCCTCTGATGTGAGTTTATACGCTGGTCAAATGGATTACTTTTTTTTTAATCAGGCTCATATCTTAACAGACTATCAAGCTGAAATTAATTAAAATTTCAGCCTCTTTTATGCTCTGATTAATGTAATTATAATAAACCTAATTTTTGCATTACATGCTAATTTGGGGGTTGTCTCACACACACTTCCAGGAGTATATTTATCACAAAATGAATGGTGTTATTACAAATATGCGTGAACAATTTTGAAAAGTTGATTTTGTTATTGATTTAAATTAAGACTTCTGATTATTGTTACAGTTACACTGGTTATTATAGGTGGCCTGTTTGATTTAGTAGATCTAAATGAACTGACAAAATCCTTTTGATAATTTACAAAGATAAAAAAAGAAAAGAAACACAAGCTGATCATCATGTTATCACTGACATTACTGTGACATAACAGATGTACCTCTTTGAAAACTTCCCTGGAGGAGACACTCGAGGCACAACACTGAGGAGTTGACAGAGGGACTGTGCCCACAGCAGATAGGATTGAAGTCTGTTCAGGCACACCCCCAGGGCTAATAGGCACTCTGACCCTCAAGGGAAGCCTTGTCCTCGAATAAAACACACAGAATACTCTAGAAAGATTTTGTTCTCAGACTGATTTTTGAAGTTCATCCAGCACTCTGGGGATATTGAAGAGTGGTGACTTCATGGAGCAGGGAGATATATATTTGATATAATTGAATTGTATACGTTTGGACTACATTGTCATGTTTTAAAATTCAGCTAAAGCTCAATTGGCTATCTGGGAATCATTATACAATATCGCTTAAATTTCACATAATTCTGAATTGCATTACCTTTGCAAAGTTGACATGCACAATATTTCCTCTTGGTAATAAAAACATTTTCAAATGAAAACTGCCCTCCAGCACACTCCCTCACCCCTCACTCTTAACCCCAACCACTAACATGCAGATTAGAAAACCTGTGATCACTGAAGATCACTGAACCAAATGTAATGTACAATTATGAAATGACCTGTGAACACTATGTACACTATAGTGACAAAAAGTACTGGGCCACTACACATTACTACACATTACAACTACAGGGCACGCTCTGCCATGAAGCCTCCAACACACAGTTTCTGTGCTATTAATGCCAGAGGAGGTTTGGAACTCGTTGTTGAGTCAGTAGACCATTGCTGACTTTCACACACAGTGCATCCAGCGCTCAGTGACCCCCACTCTGTACATTTGTCTTTACATGGTGAGTTTAATTATTTGTAGGGTCTTTACCTCACAATATAAAGTGCCTGGAGGGGACTGTTGCTGTGATGTTATATAAATGGAACTGAATTGTACTGAACTGAGTTGGTGTGGTTCCTAAATATTGCCAAATCTTAATCATATTGCTTCCAATTCCTTTGAAAGGGAAGAAATTTCAGTGGCATCCTATTACAGTACCATGCTCGAATTTAGTAAACCACTTTACACAGCATATCTCATTCACCCATTCATACACAGATTCAGACATGCACTTTTTTCTATGTTTCTATCTAACATTGACGCAAACATTCATGTTCTCTTTAGAAAGTTTTGCCGACATAAGGTAGGTTATTCACTTTTGGGCTTATAGGCTGTGTCTATCTAAATTAAGGCTACACATGGAAAAAGAAGTGGAGAAGGAATTGAAAAAGGTTTCACCAGTAATCAGGAGGTATGGAATGAGTCATACCTCTAATCCCAGACACAATGACTGCCTCCTAAATTAAAGCAATGGACAATGCTCCTCTTGTTCAATGAATGGACAATCGGTGAACTGACATTGTATAGAGTTTGCCTTTGTGGACAACATCCAAAAAACAATCCAAGAAAAGAAGCCAGTTGAATATTGGGTATACTCCTTGTTCAGATAAGATCAGGATAAATTTGTTCTGCTTAAACAGAGTCTGGAGTTGCTGGCATGAACCTAGCCAGGACAGTGAAGCAGACAGAGGAGGGAGTGTGATGATTATGGACTGCAAAGGAACAAAAGGCGCTGAGAAGATTATATTTATACTGTAGATGACGTGAAGGCTTGTGGATATACCAAACTACTGAATGACCGGATGAGGCCCTACAAGCTCTGCAGTAGAGGAATAGTCCAACATAATAACAATCCTAAGCACACTGACGAAATCAAATAGGAGTTTTTAAAGAAGAGCAAAGGAGGTCATAGTTTTACCCAGCAAGTATTACCAAAATAAAATCCCTAAAGTGTGGAAGAACATATCTTATCTATGTATTAATATGTGTAGTATTAACAAGTTTCAATAAAGTTGTCAAATTTGATGTATTTTTGGGAGTCTTGGGCAACCGGGCCATTTGCTGTGTTTCTTTCCAGTGCCTTTCCCCCCAGCATTCCTGTCTAATAATACAACAAAAAAGCTTGAATTATTTAAACCATCATTTTTATTTTTATGCTCATTCTATATGTTATCGCCATATCAATGCAGCAGTGAAGTTAAATTTTGAATTGAAAACAAAATTATAGAAATGTTGTGTTGAAGCTTTAAACTGTCTCGACACTCTCTGCTGTGCTGCTACAACACACAAATGGTCTTTTTGTTCAGTCTGTCAGCTGAAAACCTTCCTAAATAGAAAACATCTTAGGGAAAGGCAGAAATCACTTTACTGAAATTGCTACCCAGCAAACGCCACTGTTATTATTTATCTGCTGCAAATTACCGAGCAAAAGATGGCTGATGATAATAATTTGTATTCAACAGTGTGTGCTTGAGTTTTTTGATCAGAATTGCTGAATTTTACCAGCTATAAATGCATTTGGCAGATGTGTGCAAAGACTTGACTGTGGATCTGAATCCACTACTCATGTTGTCTAAGCTCTGGGCTGATAAGTGGATTTCTTATTTAAAGTGTCACTTAACTATAGACTGTAAGAAATAGACAGCAATCTTGAAGTCACCACTGGTATGTCATGGGTGGCATATCAGTCATATTGAAGCCTTGACTTCAGCATTTTGCCCATTGCACTCTTTTTCCTCTTTTTCTTGAAGCTAAATGTCACAACCGAGGGTTAAGCTGACTGAAAAACCTGACTGATTGCAATTTACACTAAATTAGGTCTTTTAAAAAACGTGACATCATATTCTGTTGGTTAAGGCATCAAACTAACAATTGGGGTTACAAATTCATCAGGAAGGTGTTTACTAAGGTTTTAAGTCAAGTGAGCAAAAGGTCATTTTTCCGTAGTTTTTATACTTCTTTTTACAACTACAGTCTCCCCCTGCTGGCCACAGGGAAGAATGCAGTGTTAAAGAACATCTGCATTAGCTGTATTTTTCAGAACAGAATCTAGGTCTATTTTTATCTCCAGCCAACTTAGCACAAGTTAAAAGATTGTTTGTTAATGATTAGTGTAAACATTCAATAAAGTCACTTTTTAAAATGAGAACAATCAAAAGATACTGTAGTATTCATTCCACTTCATTTCTGTATTCTATGCATATAAGTTTAGATTGGTTATTTATAGTTGGTTTACACAGCTTTGTGTATGTATGTGTATGCATGTGTAATCTATATATGTGTGTGTGTGTGTGTGTGTGTGTGTGTGTGTGTGTGTGTGTGTGTGTGTTTGTGTGCGTGTGATTTACATTGCTGTGCTTGACAGCCTCCATCAACCGGAACCAAATTCCTTGTATGTGTCTGCACATATACTTGGCCAATAAACACGATTCTGATTCTGAAAGTCCAGTTGGCTGAAATTGTTAGTGCTATTTAATTTTTAAAAATCACATATATGATAACAGTTCTTCATTCTTATTTAATTTTTTTTCTACGATTTGAACATGGAGAACAGAACTTAAATACATATTTTGTGACTTTGGTAAATATTTCAGTTATACATTTGTCTGAAAGTTAACCCTAGGCAAGCCACTAACCATGTCTCAGGGCTGCAATAGTAGAAAAACATGGCACACTTTTGAATAAGCAATACCCAAATGTGTGGTAAAATCCCTTGTTCAGTGTCCTACCACACAATAAAAGATTTTGCTGGGTCAGTTAAGATGTCTGCCCAGCTCCTTCACGTGTTCCATGTTGACAGACTGACCTAAACCCAGAGCTTGGGCTCAATCTGGATCTTTTTAAAATTTGCATATGGAGAAGCACCTTAATGGTGAAGCCCTGCTCACATTATGCAAGCCTACTATAAAGGACAGTCATATAAAACACTCACTGCTCCGGTGAATTGGCTTGTTCAGACACCAACAGAAGATGTACAGAAACACAGTCTATTAATGTCAACTGCTGTTGACTAAAGGCTCATTTTAACTGCATGTCCTGCAGTCATGCTCTATAGACCCTAACTGTGCATTTTATTCATTGTGCATAGCTTTACACAGATTCCAAATGATCTTGCTAAAGAAGTGGGAAAGCATAATTGGCACACAGGCTTTACACATAATCTCCATATTTATTTGAGGAATAACACCTCACAGGTCTGACAATCTGGCACCCAGATCCTTTCTCTCTCTGTGTTCTAGTCTCACAGTGGGTGATCACCAGTCTGAGCTGATTCGGCCTGAAAGGCAGCACTGTTTAATGAGCAATGGAGGGCGTGAGTGAGAAGACAACAGGTGGAGCGTCAGATTGATGCTCTGCAGCTGGGGATGGACCACTTTTCTTGCCAGCTGTCGACCTAGATAATAATCATTAAAAAAGTATGTTTGCAAAAATGTTCATGCTACCAAGGTATTTGTCTGTGATTTCATTAGCTGTTGAGAGAAATAACTTATATTCACAAGATGTTGTTCATCTGGCTGTTGTTCAGAGAATTGAGTTCTGAGCATGGCAGTTATCCAGGTAAATATTGATATGTTTCTGATTTGCTGCTGTAAGCAGCAAGGAAGCTGCCAAGAAAGGTCTTGCATCCTATCTGAATCATGATCTGTAGTATTTGGTAACAGCACTCTAAAATCTTGGCACAGCACAACACTGACTTCATTGCTCTGGGCACACTGAATATAGAGATTTTTTTTTTTTTTTTTTTGGTCCGTTGATGTGGCTTGGTTCAGTTAGCCCACTGTTCTGCCTCTATTTGTTGCTTTGCAATCAATCTACTCTGTAAAGCAGAACAACTGCATTGTTTAATTAGCCATAAAGATAAAAACATAAGTGATTAAATGGGATTCTTTACAAAGCTGTATGAGCCTTAATTAATTTAAAATGTTAGATGTTTTGAGGTCCCTTATGGAAGTCATTGTTTAGAGCACTTACACCAAGGCCTATTCAAGACTTCACTGAGATGACTGTGTAGAAATCAGGCTCTTTGAATAATTTGCATCACATTAAAACCTTATGATAGTGTCAATGAACAGTAAGTCAAGTATGCGGCGATGCTCTCCAGTATGAGTGTTATGGTACACTGTGGCCTGCTAATGGTGTGAATACTGGCACATTTTTATAAGTAGATGCTAGTATGTTTGCTCCAAGTTTGGAATCAGTTTCTATGGTAACGGTGTCCTATCTTCACTTTCTCAGTGACAATCTGTAGATTTATACAGGATTACAGTTTAAAAATGAACTAACTCTATTCAAGCCTGTCAAGAATTACTGCATGATCTAATAGGGAACCAAGCGATCCGTGACATTGCACAGCTTGTTTGGAACATATCGCACTCTTGAATCATGACAAGACACATGCTCAGGTGAGCAAAACTATTTCCAAGCCTGCAGCATGAATGGTATGTACAAGACAAAAGTGCTTAAAGGATTTGAAGTGCAGATGTAGGTGTAGCTGTATCTGAGGAAATCTGGGATATTGCACACTTTGCATATCAGTAGCTATCAAAGACATTTTGCTTAATTATTTTTCTCATGAACTGACCTTTGATCTCTACAGTACAGCCAACAAGGTCACTCACAGATTGCAAAAGCTAGACATATGGTTGATGAAATTATTGATGAGTCAGTGGCCCTATTATTTAAAACCTGCTCTTCCCAGCTGGTCTTTAAAGCAGCCATCTTATCATTTGGTGCAGTTGGTCTTTGTAGATCCTTTGTGATACTGAAAACTAACTGGTCCCTTTGAACTAAAGTTAGGGACTGATGGTTTGTGAATACCTCAGCTTCTCTTAAACAATGGTTTTTTTTTTTTTTAGATAGTACTTTGTTAAATGCCTGTTAAATGTCCCGAAAATAAAAAGTAACAAGTTTAAGTTTTCTTTTTCTACCACCTTTGAAAAGGCAAGAATACAGAATTTTAATAGAAAAACAGATGCTGGGATTGTTGTGAGATAAAAGCCTTCTGTTACAACAGCCGCACACTGAGTCAAGAGCCTGTTATGGCAGGAAGTGGAAATTGTCACTTGCAATCACTTTGTGAAATTATTCTTCATTATGAATGAGAATTAAATTTGGAAGCCACAGTGTATCTCTCATAGTATATCTGCAGGAAAACACTGGAGAGGTGAATGTTCGGATCCTTTACTTAAGTAAATTAGCAGCACCCAGCTAAATGAGAACTACTGATACATTAATTTTTAATGACACTTTTATGGCATCTAGTAGCTCAATAAGGTAGAGCTACATACGGGTGTATTTAAATTCACTGTAAATTGTCCATGCAAAATAAAGTAACCACAGTTGTTACGTAAATGCAGTGGGAGTGTAATTTGTTGAAAATAGCAACTTCAAGAAAACATAAAGAACATTAATATTTTTATATATATGCATATTTCATAGTTGTTTATTTGATTATTCACTCCGATTAAGCAAATTCAATACCTTAAAGCCACTGCACTGTTAGAGTTACACTCCCACCAATGAAATCTCCATTCGAGGGGGTCTGCATTTAATTACCTGATTCCCTAATTTTATTTATCTAATCATAATTATTATTCATCTTTGCTCTTACATGTGGTTGCTCTGTTTCTCCCCTCAGTGTGTACAAGTGTCTGTTTCACTGCTTGCTTGCCTGAGCAGAGGAAACTACGATGAAGTGACCATAATATTGCTTGAGTTAACTCAGTACTTCTATTACTGCAAGTGCAATAAAAGCTTATTTGTTCTAAATTGATAGAAGAAAACAAATGTCTTTTAGATTTGTCTTGTAGAGAGAGGCTGACAAGGTAAAGTTACATTTTTCTCTAAAGTGTATATAATATCAGTCTGAGGTCCATCTGCCCTACGCTCTTAAACGACAGAGAATTGTGCTTGTTAGTTTGCAGTAAACCTTTAAGGACTGCCGGTTGCCATAGGTGACTCAAATTATGTGCTTTCTGTTTTGTTTATATTAACATTTCCCCTTCCGGTGACCTTTTAAGGGAAGTGGTAAGAATAGTTATCCAAATAACTAGAAATAATTTTAGCAGGTCAGAAGTTCAGTCACAGTCCTTGAATTCCTATAACACTGTTTGATCGTGACCAAGATAACCTTGTTATCCGGGCCAGCTGGATGTTTGTGGGGGTTGCCCATCACTCATCAAGCACTCACAAGAATTGCAATATGTCCCCAGCATGGCTTTTACTGGGTTGGCTCAATGGGAAGCAATTGACTTGCTCAAATCATCCATCAGACATTTCTACTACAGCCAGTGTGTTTGGCTGTAGTGCTGGGGAAAGAATAAGGAATGACCTTCACACAACATCAAAGTGTAGATGAGTCCTGGGCTGATCACCTGATTGCTCCTTGTCTTCTAGGCTTCACTTCAGATAATTGTTCACTTACAGAAATGTTTGTTCAGCTGGCCAGGGCCAATTGGGGGTACAGAGGGAAAACAGCTCGACCACTGGCGCTTTCAGTTAAAAAGTGGAGACATTATACAACATTATGAGTTGATTCTCAGCAGCGCCGGTCCTTCACAGTTTGTTTTTGAAATGTGAAGGACAGTTGGAGCACAATTGCGTGTGTTATTTTTAACTCTATTCTCTTTTTACATTACTTTTCTGAAGGTTTGCAATAGTTTGCAGAAACTGTAAAGGAGGCACAGTTTTCTCTTTGACCTGCCTGCATCCAAAAGGCTCCTTTTAGAGTAGTTTTGTTTTTAATTTATTATGATAAAATGAAGCACTTATAAATGACTACTCCCACCTTATTTTCCTTGCTATCATATTCTGCATGAGGAGGTCCTTGCTGTTATGTATTTAGATAGACATGTTCTTAGGAATTAACTGCATTACTTGGGTTGGAAAAAAATGTGGTAATTCAATCAGCAAAAGAATTTAAAAAATGAAAAATATAAACATTATATACTGGTATATGCTGGAATAAACTGGTAACTTAAATGTTTTTATTAAAGAGTGTTGAAATAAAAAAAAACATACTTATGAGCCAGGCCCGCACATTTAAATGCTGTCCACATTAAAAAAGTAAATAAAAAAGAGACAACACATTTAGCGTTTCATGCTCGTAGAAGCCATTGAACAGGTTAATTACCTCAAGTGCATCATTAGTGTACTACTGAAGCTGTTTACAAGCTCAGACCAGAGTTGCTTAACATTCATCGAGAGGAGGGCCATGTTTTGATTATCATGATGTGACTTTTGGCAACTATTAAACTTTTAAGAATTTCCTCACTTTTTGATGAACAGCATTTGCTTTCACGTTAGCATGTGGGAGTGGCTTTATTCACTGAGCATCTGTCATCTTTAAAGGCGTGTTGGTTTAAATTTCATAATTGATAGGAAACTGCAAACTCCCTAATCATGCTGCATTACCAATCACTGATCTAATCAGAGGCGTCTTTGAGCACTATTTGCAACTGCACAGAAATCGAACTTAATTATCTAAACAGAAGTTGTATGGCTTGAAGAAGATCACAGGAAATCAAGTCTGCAGTATAAAATGGCTTCAATTTGACTGACTGCGCACAAACTTAAATATATTTTCTTATTCGGTGGTCTTAGAAAGTCTTAGATTTTACAGAGCAGCTCCTTGCTTTTTATATTTCCCCGAGGAAGCAATTAATGTGACTGGTGTCCTGACTTTCCAGTGACAAAGATTATGTTTGTGTGTGCTTTGTACATGTATGCCCCTTTCTGTGTAATGGAGTAGCGTACAAGGACCTTTTTTGGTCTGTCATTAAAATAATGGCCAGTGAATGGAGTACCGGTCATTTTTATGATTCTTAAGATGTTGTTAAACTCTAATCCATCTTGTACTTTGCAACAGCATTTCAACTGCAGGTGTTCAGCTACATCCCATAAAGGAAAAATATGCCATCATGTCACCATTGTTAATTCACACCTGTTGGTACATTTACACCCAGTCTGATGAACTTTGGTATTTTATCCATATTAGTTTGCTTTGACTGAGCAGGTAAGAGCAGCACATGTTTAAACAAGTGCATCTGCAGCTGGTTTGTACAAAGAACAGTGCTATGATTCATCCTTTCCATCATTAAGCTGCAATATATTATCCTTGTCTTGTTTTTGATATGCACTAAACTGTCACATTCACCTATTTATTTATCAACTCTTTGCCAGGCTATATTACAAAAACAAAAGCCTTTTTGCAAAGTAACAAGATCATATTTTGTTTTCACTCTTTCCTGGCATTAGGACAAATTGAATTATCAAGAAATGGAAAAAAAAAAAACAAAGCTACCTTTACCATTCTTTTTTGAAAATAAATATAGCTAAGCAAATCTATAAAGTATATATTATTGTGTTGTCATGTGCCTTTTGTCTAAAAGTAAGAAAAACATACTCTGTTTCATTAATAAAGTTATTTTTATGCCATGTATAATCTCTTTGTTTGTGCTGTGTTGCACACAATGCACAGAGGAAATATGTAGCATACCTCACTGAGATACAGCAGCCACTCATATATAAAGATACCTCTATGTCTGTGTACAATGTGTCTACAAATTCTACTTTAGTGGAAGTTTAAACATTTCTCAACCTGTCTCCCTGCACTTTATCTACAACATAAAAGGTCACAAGGTGTTACAAAAAGCATTAATTGACAGTGATCAGCGATGTCCTCTGACATACAAAATCCTGCATTTAGAAATCAAACAGAAATGTTGTGCCGCTTTTAACGGGCTCTCATGTGCAGGATATTCAAGCAGTGCAGGTGCCTGCAGATATGCGTTGTTTTGCATCCTAGGATCTAATTCTTTTGCATAGAAGACAGAAAGTGAACAGCAATGTTCAATTTGCCTCACTCTGCCATTTCAGGATGCTTGTTTACTAAAGGTTTTGTCTATCATAAGGCAGCCAGCAGGTGGCTGAGGAAACTACACTGAAATGTTTCTGGCATTCTCTGATGGATTAATTTTAGTGCACGCCTAAATTAATTATAACTCATTCACACCCTCAAGTGAATCCCTACATCTTTGGGTTGATCCCCACAATCTATCAGTGGTACAGTAACTGATTCCTACTTGCCTGTATGCAGCTGTCTTTTCATTTACATATCCTTAGCGCCGTGGGCTGATCGGTTTTTCAGGGAATATGTAAAAATCCCCATAAATAGCAGTCATCTCATTTCCTGCTAAACTGTAATCAGCATATAAGAAAATAAAAGGTTGAAGAGATAGGAGAGATAATGGTTAAACCTGCCATATTTTTTTTCCCTTGAAACATGCCTGGAATCCAAAGGGCCATTGCTGCCACTTTCAGTAACGTCCCCTGAGTAAACTCAAATACATTCTTTCCTGAGATGAGACTGGGCCACGGCTCTGTGAATGTGCAGTTAATGACTCATGAGGTGCTGATTCAAGGTGAAGTTTGCTAATGGTTTTGCATGACTTCTAGGAGATACTGTCTCCACAAAGGTGCATCTTTGTTTTGCACTGGCTAAATAAAAGGTGCCCAAGGGCAGCTGCAATTGAAGGGACAGCAGGGTTTTTTTTGTTTGTTTGTTTAGTTTTTTTTCTGTATTTTCACCCTTATCTGCTTGTTACAGCCTTCGTTAGACACTGAAAAATCCTCAACCAATTGCCAACGTTTCCCAAATGCTAAGTTGCTGTCAATACAATTTCCTTTTAATGTCTGTTGTCCTAAGGCATAGCTCTGACAGTGTCATTTATGGTCTTGTCCTTCACCATCATGAACCTTTCAAAAGTTTTGCCACTGGAAAAAAAAAAATATATATATATATATATAAAACACCCAGCTCGCCCCTGCGGGCAGTTTATCCTTCAAGCTCGGGTCCTCTACCAGAGGCCTAGGAGCTTGAGGGTCCTGCGCAGTATCTTAGCTGTTCCCAGGACTGTGCTCTTCTGGACAGAGATCTCCGATGTTGTTCCCGGGATCTGCTGGAGCCACTTGCCTAGCTTGGGAGTCACCGCACCATATATATATATACATATATATATATATATATATATATATATATATAAGTAAGTAATACTGGATACCTACACTGATCCCTGAGTGTGGATTTCAATATGAATCTAACATAAAAATGGCTAATAACACTGAAAAATAATTCTGTATATAGAAATGCAATTACCAAATAGAAATATACTAAACTGCACCATCTCAAAATTTACAAGGATTTAATGTTAATATAACAGTGTCAGATGTAGAAATGCAGAAATTGTTTTTTAGATCCAGTATGACTGTACTGTGCATGTGGGGTTTTACCTGTTCATTACTTTGAACACAGTTTTTGTCTTCCTTTCATTTGTTTTCCCTCTGTGACTAATTTCATGATCCTGCCATTCTTCACCACAGAGGAAAACAAGCCCATTCTTCCTTTTTATAAAATAGCTGAGTGTCACACGGGATACTTCAGATTGAGGTGGTGCAACAGCTCTTGTGAAAATGGCAAACACTACTCACAGCACAGGAAGTTTCAGTTTGAACCTAACGGTTGTGGAGAGCCGTGGAACTGAAATGTGCCATGCTGTTGAACCATATGTTTCACAGCTTTGTCTACAAACCCTGCCTGGCCCCTTTGATTACACTTTACACATTGTTAACCATACAACCAGAGCATCGCTGCCTGAACATGCAGTTGGCAAAGCCTGGGTAACTTTTTCAGAACATGACGTCAGTGTGAAAAAAAAAAAATGCACGGCACATGAAACGTTTTGCCGTTTTTCTCTATCTTTCTATTTGGAAATTGCACTATTTGGATTTAAAGCTGAGACATATAGACAGGGGACAGACACATTTCCAGTTTAATAGCGTGACTATCAGCAGGATCAGCAATAAAGGAAAGGGAAAAAGAACATTTTATGTCCTTTTAGCCCCTAAATTGCCATAGAAAGTATCAGAACACACAAGAAGCCATAACTGCCAATGATATAATGCAAAAGTTTCAAATTGATAAGAATTTTCTGAGACTATAGCAGTAAAAAATGACTTTTTTTAAACTCTTCTTTTTGTACAATTGTCTATAACGCTACTACTACTGTACTTACAGAAGGGGACAAATTATAGGAAAGAATACATTGTTTTAGTAAGGTGTTACATCACCATGTAAAGCAAAAAGGGCTCCAGTGCACCTTGGCACTGACTCTCTGACTCACTACAACTCTACTAGTGGAAGCAAACACCATTCTTTCAAAAAGCATCCCCTCATTTGGTCTTTTAATAAAGTTAATGAGAGCGCTGTCTGACGTGTCTTTCCAAAATCTTCCGTGGGTGTAAAGATGGGAACTAAATTGGTGAATGTGTCGACAATAATACATGATTCATTATTTATACTCATTAAACTACTCAGTAACCCCTTGAACTTTGTGAATAGGGCTATGAAAGAAATGTTTCATCTTACCATGCCAGCAGCATGCCCCCTACGTTATAATAAAGGCACTGGATCCGCTTACTGTAAAGGTCAAGGGTTCAGAGTTTTCCTGAAATTTGTCACCTATCCCTATGTGTGCATTCAGGGTACAGTGCTAGTTGGCTTCACAGTCTTTCTCAGATGAATGAAATTGTTTTGTATCAGGATAACTTGGTAACAAAGACTTTTGGATGGTTAGTTCATGCTATCTACAGTACAGAGCTGTGGGAAACTAATGCGCACTGCCATTTCCATTTAGAAAGGTTGGTCACATTTCCAAAACCACTGTCCCCCTAGGATATCTGTCTCTCTCTCAAACAGCAATTTATCGAACAGGGCAGCCTGGTCTTTTCTACTCCTCATCGCCATGAGAAGCTGTAATTCTCTCTCAGTATCCTCAGCACGATCTCTCTCTTTCTCTCTCCTCCACAAAGAACCAAGCTAAGGCAACTTGCATACAAAATAGCTGACTCAATCATACAGCTGCATAATCAAGATAAGGGAGACGGGGACAGGAAAAGAGAGATATGAAGGCTAATGCGAGAGATAGCTTTAGCAACAGCAGCAAAACTAAGATGTTTTGAAACACTCCTAACTCCTGCCATAGAAAAAAATCTTCAAGAAGTAAGACACTTGTTCACACTGATGGTAAGGGCTAAGCTGGGTCTGATCATCTTAATGAAATTATTGGAATGAGAGCAAACATTGACAATCAATACATTGCCCGCAGTTTTGGTGGCATTGGACAGATTGTTTAAACTTAATATCTTAAATGCTTCCCAGGCTCTAAATACCACTAGGACTGTAGCACCTTGTTTAACCAGCAGAGGAATGATACAGCATTCCTACACCTACGTCCACAGTGGAAAACCACAGAATCATATCTATAGCTTCTAATTTCTTTGGTCGTTGTGTGACCGCAGGCGTAGTTTATATTAAACCTGGCATCGTTTCTGCATTTTCAAACCACTATTCCGCAGACTACAGATGCTTATTTGTGCAAAACACTTCAGAGCTGGCTGAATTTATTTGAAAATTAGGTCTTTGCTGAATTAAAAGAGAGAAATCAATCCCTATGAAGCCTTGGGCAATTCAAATAAATAAACACGTCTAGAATGCAGTATATAGATTGCATTTCCCAGACAGATGGCAGAGACGCAGCAAAATCCTCAGCTAATCTGTGTGAGACTGAACAGGGCTACACTAAGGACCAGACTGTGTAATAACAACATAGTACTGTATGTTCAGGTCATGCAATGCACTAATCATTTAAGATTGGTCTTTTAAGTTGCATTAACCATGTCATGACCTCCCTTAATAGTGGCTTGTGAATTGTACGTGTAGATTACTGAGACTAGATGTCATTTTGTCACTTTTGTGTAGGGTGTGTTGGCCTGGAGATGTAGGAAGCAGAAGAGGTGCAGGAGAGAGCACATATGTGTGTGTGTGTGTGTGTGTGTGTGTGTGTGTGTGTGTGTGTGTGTGTTTTCTATGCGCAATATATATGTTAGCTTAATGTGTTCATTTGACAAAGCAACAGCTAGCCCTCTCTACAGCAGTGTGTTCCCAGTTAAAGTCAAGTAACAGCAGTATCTTTGTGTGAAATAAAGTGGTTATGTAGAGTCGTGGAGGAGCTGTCCGTGGTGCTGAAGCGACATCTCCAGCGGACAGTATTACTGGTGGTTTACAGTTGCAAAGTATCCACTTTACTTTGACTCGAGCTGTGGCAGACTGAATGCTTGCAGAGCAAATGCGTGTGTGGGTTGCGTTTTTTTAGTTACTGAAGAAAATAACTTACAAAAGAGGAGAAGAAGAAGAGGAAAGAAAACAAGGAACTTAATGCAGCTGCCGTAATTCGCAACACAAATCGCAGCCCAGACCAAAAAGTGCCCTCATGTCCCGTTTCAGTGCCCGTCAGTGTGCTAAGATCTTAAAGAAGCAAATGCAAAATGCACCGACGGTAGCGTGCTGCTTTCCAAGTTAAACGGTGCATTTTGAAAGCTCTGTATTCACTTAATAATATGAGTTATGTTATCTACATGGCATGTGCACAACAACCGAACAAAACTCAAATACTAAAACCGCTGCTCTTTAATAGAAAACACAAGTGTCAAGTGCAGTGCGAGCTCTGTAAAGTCTGCGAAATTAAAGTGCAAAATCGGGCAACAGTGTAACAGTGTAACAGCTTACCTGCTTAGCGATCGCAGAGCAAGAGCCTCTTCCCGATACAAAGCTGTCTGCTTACTGTATCTCACCGCGAACACAAGACATATTCAAAGACAGGGGAGATGTTTCTGGCAGATAGTACAAAAATGAAAATAATAAAAAAGAAAAATCCAGATTTCTGTTTCGGTTTGAAGACGCGCAAAGCAGCAGCTGCCTGCGCCAAGGGTGAGTCTCAAAGATCCATTTAGCGGAGAGTGATTTAATTCAAGGCTGAGCTCCTCTCATTGCTCGCCTTTATGTATGCTGAAGAGACCCGGAGCCTGGTTTGGCTTTTTTTCCCTCTCTCTTTTTTTCCTCTCTATTACACCGAGAGCTGACACCAGCGTTTAACCACAATAAAAGGAGCCGTGTAGGTAGGCAGGGTAGGTATGTTATCAGTTGGGAAACTGCGGAGAATAACTGCGAAAGGAGCGCGTGTTGATCCTCCAATCTAGCCGAGGCAAAGTTTAAATCTCATAATAAGATTGCTTGTCACCGCGAGGCTATAAATGGTGGCCGGTTCAACACAGATGCCTAGAAGGTTTTACGGCAACTCCTGCGGCTGAAGTGGAAACTGAAGTGAAGTAAAAACTGAATCGTTCGACTTAATGAAGACAGTCGGGGGGAAAAGTGTCAGTTACGTCACCTGGGCTTTAGAGCTTGGGCAGTCCTATCTATGAGCAAACTTTTTTCCTCTGAGTATGGGCTGCACCAACGCGCTGGAAATGATTTTGAATTGCTCAATTTCACAGTCTGGTTAGGGGTATGTTTAATTTGGTACTGCTTGAAGGGAGACAATTTTCTTCCTCACACAAAGGTCCACTGCTCCAAACAGCAGGCGTGGGAGCTTAATAATCAAAGGAAGTTATCAGCATGACTATTTAATAATACTTGGTGAATATACTTTTAAAAATTTGCATTCGGGGAATACGGCTATGGGTGAGGCTATTGGGTAGGTATAATACACTCCCCCTGGTAACAACAAATAATATCCACCTTCGCCTCTTGTGTTTTCGGTCTCTATGTCCTCTGAAATTCATGGGATTACAGGCGTGGCCCATGTCAATAGTCAGGCACATTAATCCAAATGAAAACCATTACGGAGCTCCCTTAGAGTAGTGAAAAATACCCCACTGGGATTGGTAGAAGGTCTGTGAATTTCGGAGTTTTAATAAGAAGAAGGCAGCAGAAGGAGGAGCTAAGAAATCTATTGGTGCCTCATACTTCAGTGAAGAGGTCAGGCCTCGGCTCCTGTGATAGTAAATCAATACATATCATTGATAGATTATTGAATATAAAAACCTTCACAACACAATCCAAACCATATGGACAGGTGTCCACACAATATGATACAGGATGGCATTCACAAGAAATAACTGCAGAAAGAGCTTAAAGCATAACATTTTCCTGCTTAGAAAAGCTATGGCAAAACATCATCTGTGCATCAAGGGTTAAACCCAGATTGTCTCTCCCTGTGTAAATGCAGTCCCAGATTTAATTTATGGAGAGTGCAGCCTGATGTCCTCTGTAATGACGTAGTCTGGGGGATGACCCGAGCAAGTCGGGAAGTGGCAGCCAGGATGCAGATGCTCTTCTCTGAGAGGGAGCAAGTGGTTGTGTTAGGACTTGGCACAGACGCTGCAATTCCTTGTCTCATTGCAGCAGTCACGTTGGAGCTGTGAAATGTGGAGATGGACAGCCTGGCCCAGGAAGTCAGAGCACTGCAGCTGCAGCTCTGAGAATGACAGACACACTGTATCATGCTCCCTAATATCTTCACAACCCTGAGGAGCGCCTGATATGTGACCCCATACAGACGCTGTAGCCTTTGAGCCTGTGCTGCCACTGCACACCACGCTAAATTGAAAAATAAAGGTTTAAAGATATCAGGAACAGCAGCTGGCAGAATAAAGAAGAGCAGGATGAAGCCAAAGGTCTTATTCTTCTTTTGAGGAGGTAAAGTGAATGCTGCCAAATGCTAATGTTTCTGCTTCAATTCTGAAGCCTTACATGCAAAGAAATTCTTAGGGTACATCAGAAACGCCTCAGTCAGTGGTTTTTATATGAAGTCTTTATGTTTTCTCTTTGTTGTGTTTATTTCAGCAACAACACGAAGACTCAAGTGCAGCAAATAGTGTGGGCTTGATGGGATGTCATAACCTTCCCAGTTGAATTTACCTAGAGGGCACGAATGCTTTCATGTCATCCTTGTATAAGCTTTGATTCCCAGTGGACGAATCTGTCTTTGTTCATCACACATTAATCATTTAGTGGATTGTAAGTATGTATTAGGTAGTCTGTTTCTCATTTCAAAGCCAAATGGCAACATGTCAAACCAGCATTGAATTTATTGACATGAAGGCTGCCAGAGTTTGAGTGTCTCCCTTTCTTATATGTTTCAGTAGAAATGCATACTGTGTGCAACAGACTTTTTATATAATCAAAACTGGCAATAGGTTTATTGAAAATATTGAGCGCTTTTTGTTGTAATACATATGACTTGACTGCATTTTCCGGTTCACAGGTTTTTAGGCTGATGATGCACATTACTGTATATTCAGGTTGACTGGTTTTTCAATACAAGGAAGCACAACAATGAATTATGCTCTGTATGACAGTCTATATATCCTCTGAGATACGTTTTATTACATTCTTTAATTACTGGCACTTATTCTGCTTCTGTTCTATCAGTGTCCAGCTAAGCAAACTGAATATTGCAATACACATTCTTTAGCCAAACCATTAGGTATGCCTGTTCTGCTACTTGTTAATTGGAATATTTAATCGGCCCAAAAAACAGCAGCACCTCAAGTCATTCAAGCATGTAAACACGGTCAAAACGACATGCTTAAGTTCAAACTGAATACAGTTTGAACTTCTCCATCACCTACTTTCTCCATCACAATGGAGAAGGTAGGTGATTTCAGTGAATTTGAATGCTGCATGATTGTGACGTTGTTGACGTCAGTACTTGAAAATGCTGATTTCCTCGGACTTTCCAGTAAATCTCTAGGGTTTACAAAGAATAATCCGAAAAAGAGAAAATATCCAGTGAGAGGCAGTTCTCTGGGTGAAAATGCCTTGTTGGCATCAGAGGAGCATGGCCAGATTGCTTTGAGCTGGTAGAAAGACATCAGTAATTTATATAACCAAACCACTTGTTATAACCAAGGTATGCAGAAAAGCATGTTTGAACACACAACACATCAAATCTTGAGGCAGATGGGCAACAGGCGCAGAAGAGCACACTGAGTGCCACTTCTGGCAGTTACAAAGAGGAAACAGAGGCTACAGTTTACCAAAACTGGAAAAAATGTTGCCTGGTCTGATGAGTCTCAATTTCTGATGTGACAGGTGGTAGGGTCAGAATTTGAACAATATGAAAGCATGCATCCACCCAAGCTGGTGGTGATAGTGTAATGGTGTGGGAAATATATGACATTATATAATTATATGTAATTTTATCTATGGCACAAAGAATGTACAAATAAGGTAGTTCTGAAGGGAAAAGGGTCCTTCTAGCTATTTCTAAGGTGTACCTAATCAAGTGGCTAGTGAGTGTATGCACCAACAAGTACATTTTTGACTTCAACATATACAGTTTTCAATTTTAATATGAAATATCTAAAGTATTTAAAAACCAATGATATTCATATGAAATAATAGTATTTAATAATATGCAACAATGCAAACGTACTACTGGATTTTTCAAAAATACAACTGCACCTGAAATTTTAGCATTTGAGGAAATACAGTGATATCATTCTTGTTACCGTTCTCAACTCTACTGTGCTTGAGATGAAAAATTTGGTAAAGTTAAAAAGCATAATTTATATTAAATTAAATCATTGGCACTTTCACTATCAGACAGTTGGACTTGTTTTGTATTTGACTGGGCAGGAAATTATTTATGTATCTAAAAAAGATGCTGAAAATGAAAAGATTATATTGTCGGTAAATGAAGTCCAGGCAGTGAGAGTGGAGAAAAAAAAAGGTGAACTGTATTATTCAAATCTTTCATTTACTGGCTAAGCCAATTTGGTGCTGAGGCAAGTGACAGGGCTGGTAATAATTCAGAGGAAGAGACGGTGACTGCTGGTTGATATAATGGAATATCTGCTGTCAGTGAAGTGCAGGAGATCTATCTTACTGGCTAAGCAGTGGGTATGACATCTACAGCTACTTCACCAATGATAAGGTTATATGGGAGGTATAGGAAGGTGCACTCAGAGATGTTTGCTCCCTTTTAAAAGCTCTACTTACATAACCTTTACTGTCCACCAAGCAACATGCAAACAGATGGAGTGCTGAATCTTTGAAAGGCATCAAAATGAAGTGGATGAATGTGGCACGACATTAATATGTCTGTGCTATCGCTGCAGGTTTCTCTGTTATCACCTCGGTTTATGGGCAAAAAATACAGAAAGAAAAGACAAAGAGAGAAAATGATCAAACATTACTACTAAAGTGTCTGAAGTAAGTTAGCTGATCATGGTCAAATACCTAACATTGACCTTTAAGACTGAAGAAATCACTTGAATTCCAGATTCAAGATTCAAGATGGAGTTGAGAGTATGTCTCTCCAGGTGTCCTCTCATAGTCCAAAGACATGCATGCTAAGTTAATAGGCGATTCTAAATTGCACACAGGTGAGAATGGTTGTCTCTCTGTGTTAGCCCTGTGATAGAATGTATTCCACCTCTCATGCCCTGTGATAGCAGGGAATAACAACCCCCACCCCCCAAACACACACACACACACACACATACACAAACAGACACACGCACACCCCACTCGACCCTGACCCTGAGTTAAGGTCTAGTTGATGCCTTCTCATGTCCTGTTATGTCTGACCAGCGGTCTGAATGAATTTGTCTTCTTTAATGTCATAACACCATAAATAAACTTGCCTGGAGTTTTAGCTTTAAAAAGTGTAGTTTTTTCCATTGATATTATTTTACAACGATGTCAAAGTGTCACAGAATATTAAAGCAGTGGCTGCTACAATCGTGTGCAGGCAAATTTATTCGCAAGGCTAGGTCAAATCAGACTAGGAAGAGGGGATAGGAATGTAGCCCAAAGAATTGCAAAAAGCAAACTAACGCTGAAGAATCATTTGCATAATCACTAGGTGGAGCACTGAGTGGGACCAGGTTAGGACACAGAACCAAAGCCCTGAGCTAATGTCCCATTTGCATTTTCTTTTTAATTTAGTTAGTGCAGACAAATTGAGATTGCTCATCTCAAACAACTGACTGTACTCTACAATGTGCTCTACATTGCAGATTTGAAAATGGACTCACTGAGCAAAGGATTTATTTTCACTTCATCCAGATCCACAGGTTTAGGTTTAGCTCATTAGAGATGTCTTCTGTTCTGATAGAATATCAATCACTTGTCGACTAAGTCAAGGAGACCAATTTGAGATCTTATCTTTTTATTGGCAGCTCTCAAGGGATAGTGAAATTTTACTTAAGCCAAGTTATTACCCTTAAGGATGTTTATTGTCTTTCTGCTTTGCCTGTGTCTGCACTCATCATAGAGCAGTCAACGATATATCCTACCTCCTAATTTCCAGAAGAGCTAGAAAAAAATAAATGAGTGAGGGTCATGCTTGGTCTGTAATTTAGTGAGAATTACGGCTCCTCTTGGCACCCCTCCTCTTGTATGTTTCCTGCGAAGATAGTTGACAACTTGGGTACTTGGAGAGGCAGACAACACACAGTGGAGAGCAGAGCGTGGGCAAACTCAGCCAACACTCAGAGAGGAGGGCTGAGGCCCCATGGTGGCTGCCTCAGCGTGACCAGTGGGATAAACACTACACCTACACTAAAAGCCTTACAAAAGAGACACGGCTATTCCGACAGCTGTGACATGCAGCCTGCACCCTGTGACTCTGAAATGAACAAGGTTTTATTTATGGTTTAGATGGAAGAAAGGCTGAAAATACCTGATGGGGGTACTTTCAGCTCTCAGAGCTCAGCTACTTCGGTTTAGGTCTAGGATTGGCTGCCCAGCCTCCAACTAAATGAAATGGAGCTCCAGATCCGTAAATAGTGACCAGCGTATATATTCAGGGAAAGCACAGTGGGGTTATTTTGACAGGAATGCAAAACATATATAATTAAAAATGGCAAAGTGCCTGTGTGCCTCCTCTGGTCTTATTTCATTTACTTTTTTTAACCAACCACTCCTCCATCCATTAGCTTAGAGGCAAAAAGTGAAATAGGACCATACCTATATTTCACACATCACACCTTAGAGAATTGTAGTACATGCATGATTCAGGGGTTGCTAAGCCTCGCAGGCTCAATTTCTCCAATGTCAGTAAGTACAATGACTTGAAATTTGAAGTTCTTTGACAGATTGATTTAACCTCAATGTCATGATGATTTGACAAAGCAAATATTCAGGCAGTGAGCACTTCTTGTCTTTGATGCCGACAGCTTCGCGAATACCTGAGTAATGAAAAATATTTAATTAGATTGTACCACGTATAATATTTATCGTGATTTTATATATAAGAACAGCAAGGGTGTACGTAAACTGTATAACTGTGTATTTGAATTATTCAAATTTTAAACTTTAAATTCAGTACAATACCCTACTAGGCCCTTTTATTAACAAGCTTGGCTGGATGCCTGTGAAACCATGAGATCCTCTGACTCAGTGCCATCGTTTATACAGTCAGCAATCCTCTCACCTGTCTGCACACAGACTGGCAGCAGCTTCATGGCCTAAAGGGGTAAAAATAACTAGTTAATTATTCATCTTGTGGAACTGATCCCTTCTTTCATCATATAAAATGTCTTTAGAAACATCTCAACTAGACAGTAAAGACATGTAATATAGCAGTAGGCATGGAGCTTAGTGGAAACCACTCGACCGTGAAGGATGTGCTGCCCATTCAGGTTCTTTATGATATTTCTTAATGGTAATTATGTGAGCTATAGTTATATATATATATATATATATATATATATATATATATATATATATATATACATAACCCTCCTAATGTTAGCTGAAACATCATGTTTAAGCCATATAGGTACAAGGAAACTATTTGTTTATTAGATGAGATTAATATTTCATTTGTATACTGTAAATATCAGCTTGCAGAATGGCTGTGACTGGATTTGATCAAAACCTGTTTTGGGTTTTTTGTTTTTTTTTCCTTTTTTTATTTTTACATTTTTTTACCTTTTAATGCTAATGTTTGCTTTTAAAAATGCTGAGATATTTCAGAGGCTGACAGCTACAACAGCAAAACACATCATGTCAGGTCTTATCTTAATAAACAACTTGTTGAAAATGTTTTTTAAGAATTTGTTTGACTTTTGACAAATACTGCATATTTGCTCACTTACCTGCTGGGAAGACTGATAATCATATCTGTATGATAAATATGAAGCTACAGTGAGCAGCTTTCCATAAAAACTGAAAACAGGGAGGCATAGACAGCAAAGCTCCGTCCAACATGAAGTAAATACACCTCTGAGCAAAGCCAAAGTTCAGAAATGTATTACAGCTTGTTCGATTAATCAGTATGAACTCCAACATCTTGCTGCAGTATTTTTCCAAACTGATTTTAACTTTCTCAGATATTTAAAAAAAATAAAACAAATAGTAGCATTTTTTCAAAAACAATGATGAACCCAAGTTCATTTTTCCATCAGCCAAAATGGTTTTATGACTGGCACAGTTTGTCTGATTGTTTGTTTGGTGTTTTTTAGGAGGATTACTCAAAAAGTTGTTTACAGATTTTCAAGAAAATTTCACCACAAGTGAGGCTTGGCCCAGATTAGAAGTGATTAACTTTTTGTATTTGATCCAATTCTGGATCTGGGACCAGGAAATTTTGGATGGATTATTTACGATTTGGATAGTGGACATTTGGCTTCGTATCTTCACAAATGCATACTGTCTGACTGAAGTTTTTCTGACTGAAGTTTTCTTAATAAAAATGACACAGACTCTCATCCTGATCATCCAGAGACTCCGTTTTTGGTTTGCATGGAGGGAATTTACAGCTTTGGTAGAAGTATAGGTGTGGTCTGATGTTTACATACACTCATCATGGGCATGGATGTCATCATAATTTTCAGAGGGTGGAATAATTGTACAGCATACATATTGAATGACTTTAAAAAAACAACAATTGGCTGCTTAAGTATAATTTACATTGGATTTTGTCTCATCCATGTTAAAATTATACATTATACATAGAGGCTCAAAAGAAAAGATATGTATATATAGAGAGAGACAGACAGATAGATAAACTAAGGCGCTACAACAAATGTCAAGCATGGTAGTGACAGCATCATGCTCTGCGACTGTTTTACTAGCAGAGGTGCTGATATATTGCTCAAATAATGAAGAAGGAGGATGATCTCCAAATTTAGCTAGATAATTGAAACTTGTACACAGTTGGGTGTTCCAACAGGACAGCGATTGCAAGCACACATCAGAAGTGGTTTTGAAATGAATAAAGCAGGCTAACAATAAGCTGCTGTAATGGCCTACCCAAAGACCCAATCTCAAACATATAAAAAATTTGTGCACTATGTTTAAAAGCCAGTTCAGTGCCAGGAAACCAAGCAATTAAAAATGAACTCTACAAATTCTGCCATGCAGAGTGGTCAAATATCTAGCCATTATAATGCCTGCCAAAAGTGCCTGACCAAGGTGCAAGTTGTTAAGGGACATTTAGGCAAATATTAGCGGTGATGTATGCATATATTTGGGCTAGTATGCATACTTCTGAACCTGTGTGGATTAGATAAAACCCTAAATAAGTTGAAACTTTTAAGTCATTAAAGATTTATGCTGTACAAACATTCCACCCTGGTAAAAAAAAAAGAACAGTCCAAAGAAATCATTAAAAACCTAAAATACCATGAAATTCATGTCTGTGATGAGCATATGTAAGCTTCATTCCACAGCTGTACATGTGGCCGAATGATACAAGAGCAGGTAACAGATAAAACAGCTATGGCAACAATATATGCATATATCCTGATAAAACATTCATCCTACACAGTCTTGTTTTTTCATTCACAACATCTGACTCATTTTATAGGATGTAAACAGACTGATGGTGGGTCAGAGGCCAGGGAAGTGGACTGAGGCACACATGTATATTATACCCACATTACTCTTGCAGTGATTTCCAACTAAGTGTTGGTACATTGTACCCTGTGCTGGTGCATCTGTCTGCAGGCAGTTAGCAATAAGGCGCCCACCAGTCTGCATCTGTCTGACTGCAGCTTGGGAGCTTGTGCTTTCCAGTGCCCTATCCATAAGAGAGCTGAGCCCAGCAGGCAGCCCACACAGATGCTGTGCACACTGACAAAAGGACATCCGCCTACACTGTGTTGTCTAAATGATTCCCCAGCTCACGTAACGATGAAAAAAGCAGAGCAGATTGTGAAGTGTATGATCAGCGGAGGTTGGAAAGTGTTTAGAGGAAATACTTGTTTCAGTTCCTTTAAAACTTTTCATTACTAGGCTGCCATGCTTGAATAAAAACCCCAAGGTTAAAGGTTATGAGCTGACCCATGATTTCTGACAGATGGTGCAGAGAAAGGGATTGTTTTGATAAACTCGGGCTAAAAGCACTTCATTCTTTTGAACACCACTGCTTCTGTTAAGGTGAGAAGAGGGCAAGTGAAGTGCACTCACACGCAGCAGGAACATGCTCAGCTATTATTGCAGGTGGTGTTATTGTAGCTATAAAGCAATAAAAGCATGACTCACACACATAGGCATGCATGAACACTGACACAACTGCACACTCAGATTTCTGTTAAGTTGACTGTCATATACGGCTTCAGTCTCAGCAGAAATTTCCAAGGTTTTGATGAAGCACAAAATCCCCCATAAGCTTATTAGCTTGACATATTAATTACCAGTCATTAGAAGAAGAATTATTCATGAACTCATATTAGACAAAGCATTATTTGTATTAACTTTGCTTGTATTATTATTGCATGACAATATTAATACAGGGATGCTGTTAAAATATCTCACCATTATATATATTCAGATATGCATAACTTCATTACTAGTTAGCCCCACTGCAGCAGGCTAATCTTACAAACACTCAGGCTTCGTCAGCCAATCATCAGCCACCTCCGCTACATGGATGACATCAAGCTGTGTGCCAAGAGTGAACAAGACATTGATTCACTGATCCATTCCACTAGAATCTACAGCAATACAGACTAGAGAGGTGTAGTTGGATGGTAACCAAGAGAGGGAAGACAGTCAGAACTGAGGGGATTGTACTACCAGAAGGCAATATTACAGACATTGAGGGCAGCTACAAGTACCTGAGAATCGCACAGACAAACGGGAACCACGAATAGTAAATAGTAAATTCCCTTAGATCACAGTCCTAGGAACAGCAAAGATATTGTGCAGGGCCTCAAGCTCCCAAGCCTCTGGTAGAGGACCAGAGGTCCTTGAAGCAAGTGGAGAACTGTAAAAATTCCCTTCTCGCCCCTTTTATCTGTAATGGAACACAGATCTTTAATCTATGAAGATCTTTTATCCTTCAAGCTCCTGTATCCTGTATCTGGAAATCCCACAGGATTTTAGATCGGTCATTCGCGAGCAACGTAGCTGGTTTCCCATTTTTACCTCGGGACTTCCAGGCCATACTTGGCACAGATGTTTCTGTATACTATGCCGACCACTTAGTTATGGCGTTCCATGTATGTCCTGCCTGCTAGCATCTTACACTCTGCTGTTATGTGCTGGATTGTCCCAGGGTCATCTTTACACAGCCTGCACCTGAGGTCTTGCCTGGTGTGATAGACCCCAGGATTTACTGATTTTGTACTTAGAGCTTGTTCCTGTGCTACCATGATTAGTGCCTCTGTGCTATCTTTCAGTCCAGCTTTGTCCAGCCACTGGTAGGACTTCTGGATATCAGCCACTTCCTGTATCTGCCGATGGTACATGGTCCTGTCCTTCCGTGGTGGTTCCTTCTCTTGCTCCCCTTTCTTGGGTTTTTGCTGCCTGGGGTATTCACTGAGGATGCAGTCAGTCATGGCCATCTTCCTGATGTACTTGTGGATGTTTGTTGTCTCATCATGGTCTGTGGCACTGACACTCTCAGGGGTGTCAGTCTCAGGGTTCTGGACTTGGGGTGAATCCTCCATGTATTTTCAGGGGCTTCTATCACCTTCTTTGGCCAGCTTATTATCCCAGCAGGGTACTGGGGGGGATCATTTTTTAACTTTTGCTGCTTCCTTGTGGGTTCCCAAGTTTTTAAACTAGAGGGATTTTTGGGAAATAGATTTTCATATTTCCGTGTGCAGCCTCTATTTTAAAAAAAGCTCTTTGCTTTAATTTGAAGAAATCAGATGTCTTCAGGCCTGTGGTGCTTCTTAATTAAAATGCAATACAGAACTCACAAAACTTGTTTTAGAAATCAGCAATGTATTATTCAGTAAAATAATTATACTGAGTTTTCCTGCACCAGAACTCCAGCTACGTTTTTTTCTCTCTGTCCTGAGCAAATATGATATGACTGCTTACAGTGAAATACAATTATGAACAAAGTGAAGCCATGCATGAGCCTTATGCAGCTCAGACTGTTTAGATAGTTCCAGTTACTGATTTGTGATGTTAGCATGAATGATTTTTCAGTTATAATTAATAAAGTGTTTATCTAAAGAGATCTGATGTTCTTTCAATAATAGATATATGATCTCCAAAAAATTAAACACACCCACTCTCTTTCTTTAGGTCAATCTATAAAGTTAACTAGTCTTTAAACTTTATTTTGCATTACCATACACCCAAAGTTTTCTTTCAAATAGAAGATAGTGTGTGTGTGTGTGTTTACCACACAACAGCTCCACTGTGTTAATATCATTAAAGCCTGACCACCTGTTTAACTCTGGATTACTCTATATGCCTGCTAGCTCTAACATGAATGCTATGTTGGTGTCTCTCAAGCCCTGCAAAAATGCACTGAACTGTATCAAAACACTGCAGCAGTTGGACAAATACTCCTATGTTGCCACTAAAAGTCTTATAGAAGCACTCAAAAGCCTTATACTGTACTCCCAATAAAATTCTAAAGGTTTTTCTTCCCTTTTTGCAAATCACATCATTTGTTCATAGCAGAATGAGAGTACCACCTGATTCATACCATCTGAAACATCTGTGCTTCTCCCAAAATGCTGGCGCCACGGTACGTCTGAACTTTATTTTGATTAGAATTGTGACTAGCGGAGATAATCACGCATCACTTTCTAAAAGAGCTGCTCTCAGAGGAAAACACGTTGAATCGAGTGAGTACATCACCAGGGGGGTCCCTGAAATGAGGAAGGAGAAATAAATCATGAAATCTCTTCTGCATGCAAAAGCAGCATTTTAATTATTACTGTACATTTTAAAAAATGCTCCAATTCTGCTCTATTCAGTGTGCCAGGAAGAGTTATGAATACTTCCACATGCAGTGCTTACAAAGGTGTCAAATACACACAAATCAGCAAGTATAAGGGCAGCAGCTGGTGTTACTATTATGATCTAATGAATAATCTGCTGTCAGCAAAAAGATTGTTACATCACAGTCAAATGGTTACATATTTGTCAAAAGTAAGACTTAGGACAAGTTTCCTTCTGTTTTCATATTTTTTTTATAACTTATAGTTTTAGGGGCAGATTAGGACAAATTCATTTAGGTTAAAGTGAGATAAAGTAGCTTAAGTAAATGGGGGATTTTATGTGAAACAGAGGAAGGATTTTAAGGCTGTATGAGTTTGGTCTCACACATGCAAACCCAAAAGCCCCAGAGACAGAGACAGCATGTTGTAAGGACCACTGAGAACAGCTTCTGCCTTGTTTCCGGCCTGCAGCTCTTATGTGTGAGGGATGCAGCATATGGACTCATTCATCCAAAAAAGCCCACTGGCTCTTTCAGCAAAGACAACATAAAACTGTATTTTGCTCGGCGCGTATGTAAGCACCTTTCTGCATTAAACATAATAACAAATGAAAAGTAAACATAAAAGGAAACATGCTCATTTGCTTTCTTGAGTCAGAGAAGACTGACACCACTCTCAAAACTGTAGTTAACATATGAAGTGGCAACCAGCAGGTAGTTAGGGTTGCTTACACAAAGACTGGAAACAGGAGGAAATCAGCTAGCCTCATTCTGTCCTGAGGCAATGAAATCTTTAATTAACACATCATATCTCCCAAAAAACCACAGCTACACATACATTTCATTATCAATAATGTAGCCATTATCCATGCAACATTTAGTGAGGGAGATTTTAAAGACATTCCTTTTGGCATTTTATATAAACCTTGTTATTGAACAGGTAACTGGCGGATAGCGAGAGGGAATTAAGCCTGAGCATGTATCGATTCAAACTACACATTCTAGCACTAATACAGCATATGTATATTTGTTAAAAAGCCTAACATCTAAGAGCAAATACATTTACAGCTTAGTAAGCCTTAATTCAAAGTAGCTGTATTTACAGTCATGTATTATATATGTATATACACACAAATGCAGTCTTGTGAAAAATAGCTTTCACAGGTACACAATATGAACACCGAGAATTCCATAGGAATTAAGAGGGTAAGCAGTGCTAAAAATGCACCTGATTACCTGATGATTAGCAAGTGTGACCACCTATATAAAAGCTCAAGGAGGAGGAGATCCTCTATATACCAAAGTATTCAAGAGTCAGATGTGAGGCCATCGATCCAAAAGCTAAAGCTTGGCCCAAATTGGCTCAAGCAAGAAGAAATTGAGTCTAAGTACACCAGCAAATTTACAAGAGACTGGCTGAAAAAGAACAGAATTAAGGTACCTCGACCTGGTTGAAATGCTGAGGGAAATGCTGAGAGAGCTGTGCATAAATGAATTTTAACTAACCTTAATGAATTGAAACAATACTGTAAATATGATTGGGCCAAAACTGCTCCACAATGACGTGAGAAACTGATGAAGTCATACAGAAAATAGTTACTTCAAGTTATTGCTGGTAAAAATGGTTCTATAAACTGCTGAACTGTGGGACGTACAAGAGGTTCCTGTGAAAATGTTCTTGTTTCCATGACTGTACATGTATGTGCTAAATTGTGATTAAAGTGAGATATTTAACTGGAATTTTATTTTCCACTTTGGATTACCAGGGAAGACAAAAAATATTAAAAATTAATAGATTTCTGACTTTGTAGGGTCTTCAGTCACACACTTATGTTACACTGTGATACCACCAGATTCAAGTGGTACAGATGCAGTCACAGTAATCCTTCCTCATATCTCTGAGGCTCCAGCTAATCAAACCATTAAAATGATGCAGGCGTCAGGCAGCTTGGAGAGGGTCGGAGCCGAGCAATGACAACTCCGATGACTGGAGATGAAGATGTCTGCTTTTTGCCCATCCTAAGCTAGCACCTGCATTTGTTCAGCGTCTGTGTGAGTTTGTGTGTGTGTGTGTGTGTGTGTGTGTGTGTGTGTGTGTGTATGTAGCTCTCTGTTGAATATTTCATTCAGGTCAAGGGCAAAAAGCACTTGTTCGCCAACACGATGAATAACAGACTGCTAATGGCAGGCATATGGGCAGGCAAAGTGAGTTTTTTAATTGATAAATTAGATAACTGTTTTTTATTCAGCATTTAGGTACATTTCCAATTTATTGTTTCCACTGCTAGGATATCATTTCAGTTGTCCCCTGAGCAGAGAAAGCTGACTGAGTATACAAATAAGTCCATTTTATTTCTAAATAAATGGTAGCTGATGGGTTGTGCTAGCCATTTGTGCTCATCCCCATTAACAGATGATGCTCCCACATTTTACAGCTGCATCACTTGATGACACTCCAGGGGAACAGATGTGTTCAAATGAATTTACAGAGAACTCTGACGTGAAAGAGATGGTGTTCCATTATTTTTCTGTCATTTTGCTTGGCGCAAAGTCATCAGCAGTACAGCAAGAGGTTCAAAGCCCAGGAACAAACAATTTCAAAGTCTTAGTGTAGTTAAACAGCATGTACGGGACTACAAAATAACAGATGCGTATTCATTATTATGCAAATTACTATGGTCTCTTCAGGGGCTCTATGATTTTGTTTTCAATTATACAGTCTCCTCTGTCACCTTACAAGTTTTCATTCCTCTTTCATTGTTTTTGAACATCAAATCCATAACAGCTTTGGCATTAAATTAAAGTCCAAATGGAAGTTTTAGAGGACGCCTTAGAGAATTCGGTTATGTTATGTCACACCAAATGCATAATTCTCATTAAAGGATTTCTAAAGTCTGCGTGTGAATGAGCAAGTTCCTGGCAGCTTCACTTGAATATCTGTCACTATACTTTCAATAGTATCAGTAGTATGAGTGTCAAATGTTAAATTCTTCCAATATTAGTATTTTCCATTGTTTAACAACAGAAATATGTGAACAGTAAAACTGTCATTCTGTCTAAATCAATTATAAAGAAAAAAAATTAATAAGTAGGACAAACATTATTTGTACCTTCTCGGTGGTTGATTAGTCCCATGTCTTTGGATCTTCAGAGAGGCAACAAGCTGGTGCCATGAAAGCAAGCCTGACTTTCACCACCACTGACATTATCTCTGAGTAAGGCCTGATATGAGGTAAATACAGCTATTTAGTTAACTGACTATACAAAAAGAGCCAAGACAATTATTCCAAACAGACTGTTGGCTGCATCCCCTGGCAAATGTGTTTGCAGCTTGCATTAGTATTTATGACGTTACTGTGTGTCAACTACTGGGGCATGTGGGATGGATTAACTTTTCCAAAAAGAGAACAAATATATAAAGTTACAACTTTACTGCTTCTAGCAAATTCTGTAGAATTGTAATGTATCAAAACTAACATCAGCATCTTGCAGTTGAGCAAAACATTAATTAATTATGATGATCACTTGCACTGCAAGAAACAGTTCTCTATCAGTTCTGTAGATAAAAGTCAATTTTCAAAATTCATTAACAAGTATTGAAATGTGGAAACATTCAATAGAAGCATTACAGATATCAGTGTATTAAGACTGGACTGAGGTTGAGTTCACCTTGAATTCAACACTCAATATTCAGTACATGTAAATAGAATTTGAATAGCCCAAGCAGGAGAGATTATGCAGTTCTAGTCAAGGTTGCCTTCATGTGTTGATGAGTTGTGACGTGAGTTCTTGTTAATGTGATGTAAATGCAAAACTTTTGTCATATTGTACACATCTTTTCTCCTTCACTTGTGTCATTAACTGACATATATTCAGTTATGATTTTTTTAAAAACCCAATGATGTAAATATAGACACTGTATTCCAGTCTGTGACTCATAAGATATAAAAGACAGCTGTATTGACAGTTTGCTCATTTCTGTTAGGACTTACCTCTTAGAGATGGTGTACAATTTACTGCAAATGCTATGTAATTATGCAAGAATAATGTCAAATTATCATAACATTAAAAGGACAACTTAGTTAGAAACCAAAAGGAGTACATACTTGGCTAGTGGAGCTAAGAGCAGACCATAGCAACTTCTCTGAACAGGCTCCAGTAACCATCACAATTGCAGACATCCAAGAAAGAGTGCCAAATATGAAGAGCTGGACAGCACCGGGTCCTGATATGATTCACACTTACTGGGTAAAGAACCTAACTGCATGTCATGAGTGTCTGGCAGCACAAATGGCTAACTGAAGACCAGAAAGTCTTGATCCCCAAGGATCCTGACAAAGGACCAATTCTATCCAACTACCGGCCAATAACCTTCATCAGTACAACATGAAAGCTCCTGTCAGGCTATGATGAACAGGCACATAGTTTCATACATGAGCATGGCTCAGGATGGTTTTGGATACCAACTACGGAATAGAGCAATCCTTAGCCACTTCCACTACGTGGATGACATTAAGCTATATGCCAAGAGTGAATAAGACATTGGTTCTGTCATGGTCCTGGGTGTGACCCAGTGTTTTGTGTTTGACTTCTAATTCTTGATTATTGTTAAAGAAGCTTGGAGTTTCTGTTTCTGTATCCTCCCTGTGTTTCACGTTTGGTTACCCTTTGTCTCTGTGCTTCATGTTCCCTCTGTCTCCCCGGTCAGTCACTTCTCTCTGTCTCAGTGTCAGGTCCGCATCTCTGTGTTATATTTCCTGTTTTACTTTGAAAGTCTGTGTCTCATGTCAGTGTTTCTAGTTTTGCTTCCCTTGTCTCGTTATGTCTAATTAATCCCAGTTGTCTCCCTCCCACTGTTTTCCATTCCCTCTTTACTCCACTGTATATTTAAGCCCTATGTTTGCCTTTGCCTTTGCCCTTTGTCGTGTCGTACCACCTCATGTGTGTGTCTCCCTGCATTTCTAATTTCATGGTGTTAGAGTTTTCTTATCCCTAGTGTTCTTGTTTCTAGTTTCCATTTTTCAAGTTTAGTTTGTTTTTTGTGAGTTTATATTTTTGACAATTTTTCCCAGCAATAAAGCTGCCACCTTTAGTTTCACCTTCCGTTTATGAGTCATGCATTTGGGTCCAATCCTGCCTGCCACATAGCTTCACATGACAGATTCACTGATCCATACCACTATGATCTACAGCACTGGAGAAATGTAGTCAGATGGTAACAAAGAGAGGGAAGGCAGTCAGAAGTGAGGGGACTACACTACCGGAATGTGTACCACAAAAATCAACGTTAGCTAAAGGTACCTGGGAATCCCACAGGCAAATGGGAACCATAAAAGGGCCACTAGGAAAGCCACAACTACCAAATACCTACAGAGAGTAGGGCAAGTCCTGAGGAGTCCGCTGAATGGGAAGAATAAGATCAACACCACAATCTGCGGATCAAGACGGTATATGATGTATACCTAGCAGGGGTATATAAGGTATACATCATATTGATAACCTCACTGAGGGGGTTCATGCGTATGCAGAACAGCAGTGTGAATAGAGCATCTCCTTGGTAGATACCGCACTTGATGCTGACTTGGGATGTTGGCTTGAAGTTGGCCTTTGGTGTTGTTCCCATTGAGTTCATGATGAAGTCTCTTAAGTCCCTGTTGATCTTGTATAGTTCTAGGCATTCCAGGATCCAGGTGTGGGCCATTGAGTCGTAGGCTTTCTTGTAGTCAACCAGGCGGCGCACAGGTTAGTCAGTCTGGTCTTGCAGTCTTGGGCGACTTCTCATCTACCAAGATCTGGTGTTTCGCTCCTCTGGTTGGGTCCTCCTCTGCCAATTCCTTTCTGGGTCCCGCTCATGTACTGAGCCATGTGCCTGTTCATCTGTGCTGCTATGATGCCTGATAGGAGCCTCCATGTGGTCCTGAGGCAGATTATTGGTCTTTTCAGAGGGATGCTTGGGGATTAGGACTTTCCGGCCTTCGGTCAGCTATTCTAGGTGTCTCTTGTTGACTAGGAACTGGTTCATTTGTACTGCCAGACACTTGTGGAGTGCAGTCAGCTTCTTCAGCTAGTAGGTGTGAATCATGTCGGGGCCTGGTGCTGTCCAACTCTTCATACTGGAGACCGTTGGATTCTTGGATGTCTGTAACTGTGATGGTTACTGAACCCTGTTCAAGGAGGTTGCTGTGGTCTGCTCTTAGATCTCCCCAATGCTATTCCAGTATTGCTCTTTCTCCAGCTTTAACTGTACCATTTAAATAAATGTCAGATAGTTTCATGAAGCTAAAAATGTGTGTTATACGAAAAGGGTATATTTGGGAAATATATGGAAAGACGTGTGGCGGTCTATCCTTCAACCTCGGGTCCTCTACCAGAGGCCTGGGAGCTTGAGGCCTCTGGTAGAGGCTGGGTCACTACAGCCATCTTCCTCTCCTTGTCTACCACCACTATGTCTGGTTGGTTAGCCGCCACCATTTTGTCTGTCTGTATCTGGAAGTCCCATAGGATCTCAGCTCTGTCATTCTCAAGCACCTTAGGAGGTGTCTCCTCTTTTGACCTCATGACTTCCAGGCCATTCTCGGCACAGATGTTTCTGTATACTATGTAGTCCACTTGGTTATGGTGTTCCATGTATGCCCTGCCTGCTAGCATCTTACACCCTGCTGTTATGTGCTGGATTGCCTCAGGGGCATCTTTATACAACCTGCACCTGGGGTCTTGCCTGGTGTGATAGACCCCAGCCTCTACTGATTTTGTGCTCAGAGCGTGTTCCTGTGCGGTCATGATTAGTTCCTCTGTGCTGTCTTTCAGTCCAGCATTGTTCAGCCACTTCCTCTATCTGCCGGTGGTACATACCTTCAATGGTGGTTCCTTGCTCCTCTATCTTGGATTTCTGCTGCCTGAGGTATTCACTTAGCATATATATATATGTACTTTTTTCTTCATGAAGTTTATTAGCAATATGCAGGTAGTACTGAAAAACAAGCTACACACTGTATACTGGAACAATGACACTGCATGCTGTGAACCTTCAGTATCACATCTTTCATACTACATAATTGCATGCAATCACTTAGCAATATATTTTGTGCTGTAGAAGAAAATGACCCATAAATGCTCTAAGTGGAGCCTTGGAAATATATCTAACGTCACAATGAAACTCAGTTGGAGTGCTATGGTTTTCACGCTAATGTTTATGTACAGTGGCAAGTGTCAAAACTGTTTTGTGCATGTTGTGGAGGCATGTATGCTTGTGTAATTGAGTTTCTAAATCTCCATAGTTTGAGCTTTTCTTTACCTGCTTACGTAGTCATTGCCAATATGGGCATCAATCACGAATGCCAGTCTGTCAGTTGGTTGGTCAGTAAGCCCTTCAGTCTAGTCCAAGTTAAAATATTTCAAGTACTAGGTAATACACTGACTATCATCAGGTCCACGTTTCAAATTGCCCTGTGTCTTTAATAAGAAAATTGCAGAAAATGAAATTTGTCATATTCTCCCACTTTGTATTTAGCACTAATCGGAATATGGTGAATAGTGGTAAGGATGATTACTAAAGTAGAGTCCTTCTCCACAATACCTGTCTTAAAAAATCTTAATGGGAGCTCTTTTTCAGTATTTAGCTCTATATCTAGATCATTAAATGACAGTTTGTTTGTTTGTTTGTTTGGTTTTTGCTTGGATTATTTATTTATTTTTTTGTCCTTGTAGGTAGTTTCTCTCTTGACATTCTATTGATCCAATGCTCATCCTGCTGAATGGCTGCCACTCAATTTCTTATGCTGACTGCTTAAAATGCATTTGTTTAATATCCACCAATAACTGTAATCTGACCAGCCTTTCTCCAGACTGTGAAAATAAAATACCTATTAACCTTTTATATTGCTCAGTGCATATGCAAGGGTTGAAGTCCCAGAAATCATTAATAAGTCACACTCAAGTGGCAGATCTAAGACCCTGCAGTTATGCATGTGCAAAAAAAAGAGAGTTCCTCAGATTCCCTCATCTGCATACAATCAAACTGTGCAGTGAGCCATTAAGGAGGATGAAGATGAGCAGGAAGACTTATGAAAGGTTCTGTGTTGTCTTAACCAACAAAGACGGGAAATAAATCAGTAAGTCTTAAGCAGTGAATGAGCTGCCTGCTGGTAGTTAAAGTCTCTCTCTGTCTCCCTCTCCCTTTCTCTTTCTCTCCCTCGCCTTTTTAGCTGCTGGCAATGATAGGCAAGTTCAGGCCAGATCTGGAAACCTCAGGGCGTAGTGGTGTAGTCAGGGCAAACTGCATCAGTGGAAATACACAGAAACTGAAGCCAAGCTTTCAGTGTCTAAAGAAGATAGATAATTTTCTCATAAAGGAAAAACAGACTCATTATTTTGATGAGAAACAGCTGGTGAGCTGCCAATTAGACACAAAATTTACATTATTAGTAAAATTTGCTGCTGGCAGTGATGTTTTTTCCCTTCTTTCTTTTTTTTCTTTTTTTGTGAATGAGTTCTAAAAGAAAATTGGCTCTCAACAGATAAGCTTGCTTGTCCACTCTGTGCTAAAGAAAGATATTACTTTGGCAAAAGTTTGGAATTGCAAATGCATATGATTCAAGAAAAAACGAATAAAGCCAATGTATAAAAGCTGGCAAATCAACATAGCAGATGGAGTGAAAAATATGGGATGTGATTGTGCTCTTCAAAGGCTCAGGTCTGTTTTATATCCAGTTTTTTAAAATCAATAGCCTATATCATGAAAGTTTAATTGCACAGATGGCATTTTCATAGCACTCAAAACAGATCATAAGTTTCAATGAATATTTAAAATGACACCCAGAAATTTAACATCATCAAAAGCATGTTGAGGCTGTAGTAGTTTGGACTGAATGTAAGTTTGGTAATGATAACAGTCCCTGAAAGTCTCAAAGGCTAAATGAAAGAGGCTTTCTGACCTTTTCACAACAAGCATCTTTATATTGCAGATTTAAAATTCAGAGGACATTTCCACTTTATGGGAAAGGTCGTAAAGGTGAGGGGGCTACTGAATAGAGAGACATTTGAAATGATAATTTTATCTGTCGGAAAATATTGTTGTCATTTAACTTCATCATTTAGATAAACTGCTCATTTAATATTCACCCTGTGTTACAGAGCGATAAGCATATTTTTCAGTATGTTTCACGTGTCAGAATGAGATTGTCACTACTCATTCTGCAGATTTCTTATCGGATGTTCAGTAAGAAAACAAAAAGTTCGATGTTTGTGCATGACCTTTTGAAGCTGAATCGGGAAAAAGAGAGCTAAACTAATGAAAAGCTACTTTCATAAACAAGCATTTTAAAGATGATATGAAGATAAAGACGTTCTACGGTCTTATAGAATCTTCTTTTTTGTTTGTTTTTTTAATTCATATTGTTCAGTGTCTTTGTCCTTCTGGAGATGCTTTTATCGATTGCCATCAACGAGCATGAAAACAACCTCACACAAACACATCTCATATTTTTCTACTAGCCTCTTGTTGGATTTGGCTCTCTCCTGTTTTCCTGCTCAGGGGCAGGAACATTCTCTCCAACAAGTCTTCCAGTCTTGAACATTTATTTGTGCAAGGTCGTTTATTGAAAGCACTTATCTAAGGTTTTCAGTGCATGGGAGCATAGAGAAGAGCGAGGCTTAGCCGCACTTTTGTGTGCATGTGTGGCTGAATAACTATAACATATAAATGAATGTCAAATAGTTTCATGAAGCTAGAAATGTGTGTTATAGGAACAGAGTATATTTATACAGACAGCTTTGTCCATGCAAAGCAGGGGGGAACTCACAGATTTTGCTCTCCTCTTTTGGAGGTTGTTTGTTGACTTGCTTGTTTAAAACCTATATAGATGGAGGAGTATGTTTTGACTCATTGTCTCACCTGGTTGGGATCTATTGGAGAAAAGTGTATTTGCTGAATGAGCCAACTATTTCTTTATTAGTAATACATTAGAAACAGGAAAAGGCAAGGATTAAATGGTGGAAGCTGAAGAAAGAAGGTTGTTGCACAGACTTCAGGAAGGAGCGGAGATAGGCTCTGGGTGGTAGGGAAATGTTGGCAGTGACTGGGAAAGTAGTTGTAGTAAGGGGGAAGAGAGGGCAGCTATGAAGACAATGAAGAGAGGAAAGATGGTTGGTACTTATGACATACCTGTGGAGGTATGGAGATGTCTGGAAAAGAGGACAGTGGACTTTTCAACCAGACTGTTTAACACAATCCTTGAGAGTGGGAGGATGCCTGAGGAATGGAGAAGAAGTGTCCTTATTGGGATGAAGCTGATGAGCCATACCATGAAATATGGGACAGAGCTGTTGAAGCTAGGTAAAGAAGAGTGGTGACAGCCAAGAGCAGCAGTATGACTTCATGCTGTAAAGGGCACTTCAGAGGCGATGTTTGATTTGAGAGTGTTGATGGAGAAGTATAGAGAAGGTCAGAAGGAGTTGCACTGTGTCGTTGTGGATCTAGAGAAAGTATATGATAGGGTGCCATGAGAGGAAGTGTGGTATTTTCTGAGGAAGTCAGGAGCGGCAGAGAAGTATGTGAGGGTGGTGCATGATGAAGAAAGCGGTGAGATGAAGTAGGAGTGACAGGTGGGGGGTGGGATTTTACCAGTGTTGACTCTGAGCACCTTCTCTGGGATTTCTCAGAACAGCCTGACAGATGAGGTCAGGGAGGAGTGTCCATGGACTAAGATGCTTGCAGATGACATTGTGATGTATAGTGAGAGTAGGGAGGTAGCAGGTAGAAGAGAGCTTGGAGATGTGGAGATATGCTGTGGAGAAAAGAGAAATGAAAGTCAGTAGAAGACAGACAGAATACATGCGTGTGAATGAGAGGGAGACAGATGTAACAGTGAAGTTGCAGGGAGCGGAGGCAGTGAAGGTGGATAAGTTAAATACCTGGGGTTAACCACTCAAAGCAGTGGATGATGCACAGGAGAGGTAAAGAAGAGAGTACAGGGTGGAGTAGGTGTGGATGACTGTCAGGAGTGATTTGTGGCAGAAGGATGGCAGGATAGAGTGACAGGGAAGGTTTACGTTGTATGGTTTGGAGACAGTGGCACTGACAAAAAAACAGGAGGCCGAGCTGGAGATGGCAGCACTGAAGAGGCTCAGATTTTCATTGGGAGTGACTATAATGGACAGGATTACAAATGAGTACATCAGAGGGACAACAGAGGATGAGTAGTTTTGAGAAAGTTAGAGAGGCAAGGCTGACATGGTTTGCTCATGTGCAGAGGATAAAAGTTGTTGGAGCTTCCAGGCAGGAGGAACAGAGGACAACCACAAAGAATATTCATCGATGTTGTGAAGGAGGTCATGCAGAGGGTGGGTGTGACAGAGGAGTTTGCCAGGTTGAGAAACAGACAAATGATTTGTTGTGGTGACTCCTAATGAGAGCAGCCAAAAGAACAAGAGGAATTAAAAACGAGATGCTACTAGATATCAATGTTGAAAGCCCAAATGCTTGTCTGAAATAATATACTAGTACAGCTGAAATAAACTTGCTGAGTTAAAATTATGGGCAACTGTTCTCATGGTTTAAATAAATGTTGAGAAATATTGGCGCACCAAAAATAAAACTATTCCTACAAGAATTGGGCTAGTTTCCATTTTGCAGTGAGTAAACAGTAGAAAATCCTCGAACTAGAAAAGGAAGCTGCTCATTACCTTTAGTGACAATGTTTTTGAAGGATTTTGTTAGCTATCAAGCAGTGGAGTCCTTCTTGTGAGAGTTTCATTCTTCCTTCTCGTTTCAGTTTCATTTAAAATCACCAGTTAAACAAAACTGGAGGTCTGTTCGTAAGCAGATGTTTAAATGAAAAAAAAATAGCTTTATTGAATATCAATTGATTGGTTGATTGATCTGGACCTTGTTTTTATAAGTGGATCCTGAAGCTTCCTAGCCTACCTCGTCACCACTTAATCTTATCTGTTAATGAAAGGTGTCTTTTAAAACAATAGACTTGTTTATTCTGGATAAAGGAGATACAATACATTCCTGTGTTTCTTAGAGAAAAACAAAAACTCATCTGACTTGTGGATTTCGTTCTTTCTTTTTTAACATTTAGTATTCCAGTGTATAAATACCAGTATTTGTATTTCTAATGATAATTAGAAAACAACACTGGCACTGCTTCCCAGTTCAGCATCTCAGGTCATCTTCAGATCTAACCACTGACCCCCACCACCCTAACACACTTTTCTCCTACCACATGTTCTGCCAACCTTGATGAACTCTTCTCCAATGCCATCATAAGGTCTTTAGGATTTTAGACCCCAAGCTGTTAAATTTGGCTCCTGGATATTTAAACCCCTGTTTTTTTTAAGGTTCAGTTCCACTTAGCTTTTGAAACTTTGAAATTGCTTCCTGCCTGGCAGTTTCTTTGAAGGTTTTTCTTTCAACTTTCAGCCAAAAAAAAAAAACTGTTCAGGTTTCAGTTTACTGCAATGTTTGCTGATTTGATGCCCCCATAGACAGCATGGTGTAATTTATTTGCACCTTGAAATGCATTTCATATAACTGTTGAAGTCTGGTGTTTCATTGACCATTTTATCCAACATTTACAGCTGATCTATTTGAATCTGACTTATGCTTATGTAAATTTCTTCATCACTGTAACAGTGTCATAGAACTTCTTTGGATATTCAACAGCCAGTAGACATTTGATTTAAGTTTCAACTCGTACATGTGTCCCATATAAACTATAGCCCAGGCACAACACTGTTGGCACTAGAGGATTCCCGGTTTCTATTTCTGATCTGTTAATCTAAGTTACACTGACCAATCATGTCTAAGCAGCAGACTTTGGTTCCAGGCAAGTAAAAAGTGTGTGTTGAGAGCAAATGATAGATTGGATTAGACGAAAAACAATATTGAAATCATGGCGTATCATCTGATAACAATTTAACTTTCCATTAGCTTTTTAAAGTGTATAATATTTGTAACAATGACCTGCAGATGGAATAGGAAGTTTTGGCCTGGATGTCCACCGGCCCACCTAGAACGTGTGAAATAAGACTAGATGTATGCAGACTAGATGTATTCCCAGACTGAGACTCAAGTAATATTCTTAGATAATGTATGTAGGTAAGGTCTGTAATTTTATCTTCTTAATTTGAACTTAAAGGGTAGCTGAGTGGTGGAGTGGTTGCACTCCACAGCAAGAAGAGCCTGGGTTTAAATCTACTGGTCAGCTGGGGCCTTTATATGTGTATGTGTGGTTTCTCTCCAGGGACTCTGGTTTCCTTACACTGTCCAAAGGCATGTATGATAGGTTAATTGGTGGGATAGGTTCCAACCCACCTAGGACCCTAAATTAAGTAAAATTAAGAAAATGGATATGTGAATTATAATTCAACCACTCTACAGATATAACCTATTTGTTTTTTGTTTGTTTTCTGGTCTGCTGGTTCAGTGAAATGTGGACAACTACATTTCATCAAGTAAGATTTCATCAGCTCCATTTTATTTAAATGTTAACTGTTTCCATGAGGGGAATATATTTAATATGACATCTCATCCATAGGAAAACATGTGGTATGTCTACGTCATGATCTTTGAATAGCCTTAACTTTATATTGTGGCTGCTGAAGAACTGTATGGATAGAATACGTGGAATAAATACATTATATTTATATCATATCATATCATCTCAATGATATTTTGTAACATGTTTTAAAAACAGGCAAAAATGCATCTTTTGCTGTAACAGAAGTTGGTCCTAAACTAAATATTTAACTAAATGTTACATTTCCAAAATGAATATTTAATGAAATCATGCAGAGTGTTCCCTAAGTTAAATATTTCAGTAAATCCCAAATTAAGGTTTTTCTAAACTAAATATTTAACTAAAGTTAAATGTTGGATTTACCAAACTAAATATTTCACCAGCTGTTAAATGCAGACATTTCTCTCTCACATGCTGTTCTTCTGCATTATGGTGTTTTCTTCCAGGTTTCAGGAGTTTCCGATACAGTAAGTTAACTTTTTACTTTGTGTAAAAAGGTAAAATAGCTTGTACTAAAAAGGTGAAAACTATTAAGTAAATGGAGTAGACCAGAGTAAAGCAGTTAGACAGCAGCTCACATAAAAAGCTTCATTGACATCCTCTACTCAGTAAAGACATCAGACAACATTTTCCCTTACATTTTAGGAGGAAAAAATCCAATTCGACAACATGAAGAAGTGACGTCCATTGTTCAGGTCTTTGATTTTGATAGGAACCTCGCAGAGAATTAAATTTTGACCTGAACATAATCTATCCTTGTTCTCAACATCATGTTGCTTTGAGATTAGAGGCTGGCTTGAGCATTTCTAAGCAACAGGCTTTAATTAAAAAACAGTTGTTTTGGGGGGGGGTGGGTTATGCAGTTTTTCTACAGAGGATTTTATTCAGTGGCAGTCGTAAGAAATAAGCTAGGATAACCATATTAGAACTAATCAGTGATGAACATATAAGTACTCATATAAAGTGAAATATTGTTTAAAATGAAAACACAAAGAAAATGGAAAGGAACATTGTTGTATTTTTGTTAGCATTATATAATATTATATAACATTTATTTTGTTAAAAATCTGTATTTTTTGGTGCTTTCATTTGTTTACCCTCAGTGTCACTGGTAATAATGCACCTCTGTAAATCCCTGCCCTACCTTTTTTGCATTATGCAAATTGCGCTTTTAAAACATGTCTAGAATTTGAATAATTGTGCACTCTTAAAAATGCCATGGTGGTTCTGAGGCTGAAAAGGAGTATTATAATTCTACAAGTGTATGGTATTAAAGCTTTTGTTTTGTAAAATGATAATGCTATTTCTAATGTGGCAGCACAGATGGTGGCACCGAGTTTGAATATTTATGCTCAGGCAGTGTCCATCAGGTAAGGTCGTAATATTCAGAGAGTACAGCAGGTCAGGCTGGGCTTTCCCAGTGGAAAACAAAGAAAATACTAATGCAAGCAAATCCAGCACTCCTACTGTACCTAACACTTAACAAGAGAACTAAGCTGATGAATTGTATAATAACCCCGTTTTTGGACCGAATACACAATCAGAAGCCTAGCATGGAGGTCAGGTATGGTGACTTTTGTACTGAATCATCGGAATCAGAATAAATTATTAATCCTAGAGAAAATTATGTGATCAAAAGACAGTAAGAACAACAGCTAACTAAACTAAACTAAATAATACAATATGTTGCAATAAAGCAAAATATAGCAAAATCACTCTAATTATAAATATCCCAGTATATTACACAAAATTAAATATATATAGTTGATATTGAGGTGCCTCTCTTATTATATTGACTTTGTAACTTTCCCTGTAGAGGATGTGGTATTAGGGGTGTCCAGTCATTTTTTCTGTTATTAGGGTATAGTCATTGCTGTTTGTATATGCTATTATATCTATGGTGTTTGTGTTTTTGGTCACTGCTTTCTTTCTCAGCTTACTAAATTTTAAACTTGTAGCTTTAGCTCTGTGGGTTTGCCCGGGGGTTTTGTTTGTTTTCAAATGTATCTGGACTGAGGACTTGATTGAAGTTTGTCTGACAAAACTTTTTTTTTCATAGTCATTTACAGCGTGTTTGAATATGTGATTTCCCAGCATAGGTACTATGCATAGAGTGAATTTAAATTGTAAATTTAGACACAAATAGAGATTGAATAGAGAAACTATATAGAAGAACTTTTAAATACAATGAATGAATTGCAGTGCATGCGTCTTTTTGCAAGTTCTTTGGATTTTATTCATAAAGATTTTGTATTGAAAATTCAAGTAATCATAGCATATCTGATTCACAGTATTTAAGCTGCTGTGAGTCAGTTTTTCTCACTCACTTCACAAAAACCGTGCAGGCTGAAGGTCCCCTGAAAAGGTCTGATTCAAAAATGAGTAAATATTTATCAGTTGTCAAAATATCTCCAGAAAATAGATATCAGCTGCATCTCTTTACCAGACCTTTGGTTGGATACTCTGCCACCAGCTGTAACCAAACTTTAAAATAACTAAATTATTATCTTTTTGTATTAAAGTTAGAGGCTTTGATGGATATCATCAAAAGTCTGATACAAATAAAGAATAAGACAGAGCCAGCAACCTTACAGGTATGGTGCAACCATCTGATCATATGAAAGGAAAAACTATTAAAATTCCATGCAGTTGTGTTTATCACCAAGATTACTCTTTTCAATTTTTGTAGATGTTTGAAGTTTAGTATATTACTTTGGCAAAGACTATGCATCTGAAATAGTAATATTTAATATATTATGTTTGTTTTTGCAGGGATGGATCTACTTTACTTGGCACGGCTCGCACATTGGTTGCTTTTATTCATTTTTCTTACACAGTCAGTGTTCGAAACTCCTCAAAAAGACGGTGATTATGTACACAATAACTGTTTCCATATATTTTTATGGTACTGTGGAACAGTGCTGGCAATAGGCAAAATAAATAATAACAAAAAATAAATAAATAACATTTTCAAAGTCTCCATTTGAGCATTTATGCCACTTTGTTTTTCCTTTACATATTTTTTTTCTCAATGGAAGCATGGAGAGTACCTGCCAGGACCTTGAAAAATCAGTCTTTCAGAAGTGATAATGCATTTAATTGCCTGGTGTATCCAAGGCTTTCTGCGAAAGTGAACATCACTTTAATTCATTTTTAATAAACAACAAAACAAAAAATCCTCTGGAACACATAAGGGCTCACAGTGCTTTATTGATATTTATTTTTTCCTTTTTTTAGATTTCCAATGAGACTGCAGATAATAGTGATGGCAGTGATGTTAAACAGCATATGTGCAAAATATGCTGTATATATGTAAGTGTAGTAACCCATATGAATACCATGAATTCTTCCCACCTCTACCTAACGTGAAAATGTTCTCTTTATAAATGTGCTCAAATGAAATCAAAAGGCTGCTGCTATTATGTTGTTATGAATTTCTGTGCATCAGCCCACACAGTGGACAGTTCTTTTTCTAATCAGAAAGAAAAACAGAATAAAGCAACACGCAGTGGTCTGGCAGTCAGTCAGCTCTACTGTTGTATGTTAGTTAATTTAAAATATGCATGTGGCAAATTGGCAAAGGCCACATGTGAGAGATGTATTTCTCTTCAGCAGCACAATGTTTCTTAAAGTTTCATTGATGGAATGGGTATCTTGACATCTTGAAGTGCCTCCAGTAATTCTCCTAAATTGTCCTTTTGGAATACAGCCCAAGACCGAAGCCTAGTAATACCCAAACTACATTAAAACTGGGCTTTAACCCTGGCACAGTTATGCAATAGCTAATCATTGTGAGTGCTTAAGAGTTTATTAGGATGCTTTCATGCTTAAAATAACACCACAGGGCCCCAGTGATGTGCGCAGCTGGTTTACCAGAAGTTCATAGCTTTTAACAGCACTGTTGTTGGTTTCAGATGCCTCTGCTAATGAAAACTGGCAACGGTCAATGGTTATAACCACAACATCACCCACTGGTTTTTGAAGGCCCATTTAACTATTTTGGCCATCACCATCTATATTTTTTAACACATGTCAGGAGTTAGTGGTAGATCTAACTGAAAAACCAGTAATGTAGGGACTTGTAGAGTAGCTAAGCTCTGGCGCATATCTTAGTTGAGCTTCAATTTTACTCCGTCAGGGTCTATAATTTATAAAATGAATATCATGTTGCATTAAATAGGACTTTATAACGATTGAGACCATAAATAATTGAGGTAAGAACATGAATCATGTGCAGTGCGGTCATTTTGTCAAGGAAAATTGTCATTAGGAAAAATTTAGGTTTTAGGACTTTCTGCCTTCAGATGTGGAAGCTATGCCCATCCTTTATGTTGAATTTATGTTGGTAAAATAATCAGAATGCCAAAATATCTAAACATAACAGCAAAATAGTACTTATGTGAATGAAATCCTGTTACAGGAGGTCACTTGGTGATATAATAAAGCTATATTCAAAGAGAGGTGTCAGATTCTAATTGGGTTTTAGAGGAAATCTTACAGCAACAGGACCCTGGACAATTGGTGTTTCATACAAATATGTGAAGCGGTGACTGTGGACAGTGAATGGAGCTAAAAGGTAGGGCAAAATCAGTCCAACTTAGACACTGTCAAGATACTATCACACTTTAAAGAAAAGCAGCACAATGCAGGGGAAGAGAAGAATGAAGATCAAGTCTAATCATATATGTTGGCAGCAGCAAATCAATTAGAACTGGATGGAAACTACAGTATTATGATGCCGTGTAACCACTTTCATATTTGCAGACATAATTGTTCATATTTTTTTAACCAACCTGACCAAAAGTGAAGCAAAGACTTGATTCTAACTTGTGTCCAATTTATGCAGCCTACACTAATTGCATTAAGAGTCATTCCAACATTGATTGCAATGAAAAGCCTGCATTGATGAATTAGAAAGAAAAAAATATTCCACTCTTTTTTTCCATACTTGGTTATTAAACATATTACCATTTATTCGTATAAATCATTAAATAGCCTGTTTATGGTTTGCTACTCACATGAATATTTTTTTCACTTGTACTGAAAGAGATTTTGCATTGTTGAATTATGTGGGAAGACAACAGTTTCCAGATACCTGAGGGGGGGTTCATTGTCAGGTACTGCCTCTTAAAAATGTTATTTGCTGGCACACAGAATGTTGAGGCAGAGAGGGCAAACAATTTGTGACTGAGCTGGATCACTTTTTGCACTGATGGGACTTTTTTGTACACATGCTGTACAGTATATCAGCCAGTATGTTCAGCCTACTGGGATGCCTGTCTGAGGAAGAAAACAAGGGAAGTAGAAGTCATTGTGTGGTGGGTTTTTTATTATTTTTTTGGAATGTGTGTTTGTCTACTGGAGCTTTGCTTTTGCATGCCAGAGCTTAACTATGGGGGTTGTGCTGTTCTCTTCACAGGTGATAGTGTCTGCAGGATATGATAAGATATTTTTATCTGCAATGATATGCTTTCAGAATTTGAAAACTATACAAAAGGATGACATGTTCAGCATATTGTGGACAGTTGATGTTATATTTTTTATACTGTATTCTTGTAACTCTTAATCTCATTCAGTTGTCATTTTGCTTTAGAAAGATGGTGTTTAATAGTTACAGTTTTGAATTTATGTAAAGCAAATATTTAGGAAAATATCTGATTTGGGGGGGATTTTTCTCAACTGTTTACAGAACAAAATCATTCTGTCAGCACAGAAATTATATTTTTTGTGTGTTGTTTTACTGCCAATGGAGAGTAGATGTAGAGCTGAAGTAAAATTTAATGAGTTTTGGCTATTGGCTATTGAAAAGTTAATGATTGCACTGGATGACATAGTTATATTATGAACATTTAATGAGAGGCAATGTAGGTTTCTAAAACAGGTTCCTTCAGCTGGAAGGCAGAAACCTGCTGGTTTTTCTACAAATGCTAACATGTGGCTCTTTTAGTTTTGCCATTTTCCTTTTTGTGTTTCAGCTCCAGTCTTCATATGCAACTTTTTATAGTTATTATTTTTCTTTCAAATATCTTGCAGAAGTATTAATAATTTGATGTTTTTCCATGTTGCTGTATCTTTAAACAAGCTTTTGACTCATTTTCACAGCTTTATTGCTGCAAACACAGTTCTGATTTATCCATCTATCATTGTATTTGAGATCAAATGCTGCACAGAGAAATGTGACTTGAGCTTGGAGGTCGGCTGGATGACAACTGCACAGACTTTGCCCACGCAAGTCTGATATCTTGAAACATAAAGAGTACTTTCAAATCCAACACCATAGCAACACTTCTGCTTCTGCTTACCTGTTCTACCCACACATGACTCAGTGCTTCTAATCCACAACAGTAATCCTTCCTGTGATGTTAATAGAAAAAAAACACTCAGAGATTCTATAAAATTACTAAACTCTCAATGCGAAAAAGGGAATGGGTAATAATAACAAACTGTTGGTTTATTTAATGTCTGACTTGAGCTGTGATCAGCCCAATGCAAACAGATTTTATCAGACGGTAGATAGCAAAGGGTAATATGTAATGGCTGGAAAAAGTAAATGAATAGGAATGATACTTACAATAAGCCTGCATGTAGAGCTCCCTTAAGGTTATGCTAACTCTGGCGGTTTGGGACATGATTATTCATAACTGTGGTTCCATCATTAGAAATCTCTAATTAATTGCTAAAGTGCTTCAGGGCCTGAAGTCACTTTCAGCAGGAGCAAAGTTAACATTTTTCTACAGCTTCCTGGGGATGAAGTGTTGTAAAAATGAGTTACAGAAATTATTGCCATTTGCCATTTGGTGATTCCAAAGCCATTTTGTTGGAGGTATTCAGAGGAGATTGTTAATAGGTAATATTTGGTTTAATGGTAACGCTGAACACCTTTTTTTAATTTTTCTTTATTTATTTTTTTTGAGACAGAGTGCGTAAACTTTCCTGCAACACAGAACATTAATGGAGACTGTGGTGTAATACCCTGTCTCACAATGCATTCAGGTGCATCTTTTTGTATTATTAATTATTCTTCATTTTTGTTAAATGGCAAAACAGCTCATTGCTACCAAATGTTAGAAGACATCAAGAGACTGAGAACTCCAGCCTCATACACCCATCCACTACCCCAGTTTTACTCCAGACCCTTGTTTCTCACGGCATTACATCAAAAAATATGCCCACATTTGCATTATGTATTGGCTTTGGATGTAAATAATAGAAACAGTGTTGGGGAGCACAGCATGTGTGAGAGTTCTGGGTAGCACTCTCAATATGCATATGAATAAAATATGTATAAATGTTATATGCTGTAAAATGTGCATTAGTTGTCCTTAATGATAACCTAACCACTCAATTAAAATTATAACATCTCTCAATGGAAAAATAATAATCAAACATGCACGGAGATCAAGCTACACACACCAATAGTGTCTGGCAGAATTACACAATAAACAATGATGATAAAACAGAGACCGCTATTTACTGGTAAAGCCAGCAAGCAAAGAAAATACCTGCAAGGACCCGCTCTTTAGAATAACACCCACCTACACTGTTACTTACCAGCAAAGCCAGAGATGATCTGATAGCAGGCATACAACAGTATGACAGCAGTTCAGCATTGGCTGATATGAAAGCCTGATTTATAAAATATCTTGATCATCTATCACTGAAACCATATTTATAGACTAAGCAAGGGTATCAGATCATCTGATATTGAGAAATCTAAAATTCACCTTTTCAAAGATTTTCTTGTGCTGCTGTGTTGGCAGGTGAGGTGTACCGTGTGCTCAGGACTGACTGAACCTAGGTAACCATTGAAGATCAATCAGATACTATCAAAGACTTTTTGAAAAATAAAAGAGATATAGTGCATTGTGAAAAATAAGTGACATATTTACTTATTTATTTATTTATTTACATCTAGTTAAGAAAATGCATGTCCTTCACCATCCACAAGGAGGTGCAGCAATGTATGAAAGGTCTTGTTGGGGAGTAATGACTTACACATATATATGCCAGAAAGTTTGTTCTGTTCATTTGGATGTCGTTTTTTCAGAGGGAGAAACATTTCATCATTTATCCATGTGACTTCTTCAGTCTCGGCTTGACTGAACAGAGTGAAGAAGCCACTCGTATGAGTAATGCTGCTTGGTGCAATACCCTTACCTAGGCTGGCATGTCTTGAAGGGAGAGTTCTTTGTCTTTTGCTTTGTACCTCATGTGATATTTTTTAATGGTATATGGTGTTTATGTAGTGTATTTGATCACTGTCTTACAAGATAGCTTGACTTAGTTTTTCTGCGTAGTTTTAGCTGACTAAATGAAATTTCCTGCTAATGCAGTTTTCCTGTAATTTAAACTATTTCAAAAAAGTTTACTTTTTCACAATCATCACTCTTGTCAGTCTTTTTCTTTGTGTGTGTGTGTGCCATACCACAGATGTTGCAATGACCTGTCAGATTTCAGCTTTGTTGTTGTTCTTTTACGTTTTTGGCTCTCTACACTGTTGGACTTCAGAAGCACTAAATGGCAAGCAACAGGTACAAATGTAACGAGGTGAATATGATGTGATGGTCTTTCATGTCATTTTCCACAAAGGAGTGAAATTAACATAGCCGTCCCATCCAAACATCAGACATTTCTAGTCAATTTAATATGGCTTGAAACTAAATGGATCAGTCTAGTTCTGCAAATGATGTACCTGACAACATCCAAGTTAGGGATGCCAAGATATCAGATTTTCAGAAAACAATTACCATGGTCAAACAACTTAACAATAATGATATTTATTGAAATATAATACCATAATATATCATAAATGCTAACAGGGAGATTAACCTCTAACTTCTTCCTCTAACTAAATCAGAAAACAAAGTGCAATGATCTAGTAACAGAGCCTGTAACCATAATTGTACTAAATCATGCAAAAAGAATATTTACACAGTCATTTATGATATGAAATAAATATCACATTTATTGTCAACACATGGTTAATCCACCCCTAGTGGAAGTAAGACTCCACTCAAAATATCTCCTCGTAGTGTCAAAGCTTAAGCTAATAAATTCTTGAAAGATTACTTGTGGAAATTCAGCTTGAAATCATGTCTTCTACAAAGCTCTGAAAAATGCTGCTATGCTCTTCACTTCAGTGAACACACTCCTGAAAAAGTGGGGCTGTAGTGGACTTTGTTTCCCATGTGTTATTTGTTATGGTCAGATTAATGAAATAGTGAATTAGTTTCTTATGATAAACTTAAACCCTGTAGGTCACCCTTTTGATTCCACCTACATTTCTACCTTTTTATATATTTTTAACAAAGACGATATACAAAAATGATCTAAAGCAACATGAATTGCATTAAATTATCACAGAATTATACCTTAATATAACTGGCAGTGATACTTAGAGGGAAATGTTCTTCATAGAGGACTTTGATTGATCATTTCTTGTTGTGTGGTATCCACATGACAGAGTAGGCTTTATTGCTTTTCCCCTCCTACATGGTTTGAGGGTTATTGGTTTAAATGATTCTCTTTTTGGAAAATGGCAAGCAGCCATTATTGCCTAAAGTGGAATCTAAGCCCATTCTCTTTAAGTTTATTTCATATACTGTGGCAGTCTTCATTTGAATAATTTAATAACAAAAATGCCTTTCAGTGGAAAGTAAATTAGAATGTGAGTAGGATACTACCAAGGGGCAGATAAGAACAGCCGCAGTCAAACACAATGTTCCTGTTCAGTGAGCACATTAAACTGGCAGATTTTTGCTGTATGCCTGACGAGCCCTGGACACTGGATACACTCGAAAAAACACAGCCTTGAACATTTGAGCCTGTGCTGTGAGTCTTTTCCAAACAGATTGTAAACTGAAGCAAATACCACAGAGACCCACACACCTCCCTAACCTCATCAGCTACTACCCCCTCACCCCCCACACTCAAACACACATGTCAGCATTGATTCTCAGATGCAGTTTTAAGTGATGATAAGCGGTGTACTCACTCTAAATGGCTCAGGACATGTTGCTGATTTAGTTTAGCAATATAGGAAACTTAACATCAAGCTGTTGGAAAGATTTTCCAGATAACACATTTGTTAGTGTTTACTAAAGAATAAATGCAGTTCAATTCATAACATGAACTGCAACATTCGTAACATGTAAGTGTGCGCTATTTCAGTAATTGTAAGTTACAAAGCTTTAGGCCTCAGTCAGTCAGCCCTAGACATCAGGCACTAACCTCCCTGGCATCCTTCAGCCACTAAGGAAGAATGTGTGTTTCCCAGCCAGTTGGTGAGTAGTTACTGGGGGTTGCTGGCCTGTGTGAAACTGGTCACAAAGAGGGTTCTGCACCAAAAACCTCTTGTTTTGGTCAGTAGCAGAATGCCACGATCAGCTGTAGTTTGCACTGAAACCAACTTGTCTTTAAACACTCAACAACAACTGACTGAGCAGTAGTGAATTTGAAAATCTTTGCCTTCAAAGTGTTCTCAGACAAGTCAGCACTTTTCATGCAAACAACAGGCAAATGTGATAATCTGCAGGCAACCAGGGAAATTCCAAGGCAGATATAATTGCAACATGTTACATGTCTTTGTGACCAATTTCACCAAAGAGAGCAACTTCACTGCCAGGAAGCTCCATCAGCCAGTCACCAACTGATGAGTGAACACGGAATTTTATCCATGGACTGGAGGTTGTCAAGGGATCGCTGACAGGTCTCTAGGTCTGCGTGACTGGGAACTCACTGGGACTTGAATGCATGAAAAATAAGAGCAGTAAAGATAGTTAACTAACTTATCAGGCCATTAAACATTTAAAATGTTCATTTTCTCTGTCACTATAAGTTTCAGAACACCTACTGTAGACAGTAATAGCAGTGAGTAAAACTTGTTCTAAATCAACCTACCTATTAAGATACAGTGCCTCAAATCCAGCAGCTCATATTAACAGAATTTTCTGTGGTAACATCTATTTTTTTTTCTTATTTTAAAATTAAAGAAATGACTTAAATAGAGCTTGAGAGAATATAATGGACACTGACAAAACCTAACATGTGTACTTGCAAGGACGTGACCATGCTTCTTAATGGTACATTTTAAAGAGGTTGTTTGAACTTGTCAGACCCACATAACAGCAACAGGTGTGAGTTTAAAAAGCTGAATATGATGTAGCAGCCTTTTATGTAATTTTCTACAAAGGGAGTGAAAAATCACTTAGCTCTCCCAACCCAACAACATGTACAGTATCAGGCAACCCACACACTTTTTATTTAATCAAATATAATGTAGTCCCTGAATAGATAAATACTAAGCTTTCTGGTCCATCCCGTGGGCAAATGTGTCTTAAAGTAATATTCCAATCAAAATATAATCCCAATTCCAAAAACGTTGGGATACTATATAAGATGTTACAATTTTAATGTTAAAAATTATTCACAATAGAACATAGAAAAGTTCTTTTCTTGTCTGATGTAGGATTTTAGCTACTGAACTGTCCTGATCATCTCTGCCATGTTTTTGTGTCATGATGCACCAAATATTTTAAATTAGAATTCCGGAGACAAACACGTTTTATATTTTTAATATTAGGTTAAAAACAAAGTATATAATTCGGGTTGGATCCGATTCAGGTGATCTTGAATCCTTCCTTAGTTGCGCTGCAATAGGCCTAGGCTGCTCAGATGATGCTCTGAGTATTTCTTCTTCCCTCACCTTTTTCACTCTCTATGTGTTTACACACCACACTGCATTTAATCATTAGTTATTATGAATCTCTGGCTCTCTTCCACAGCATGTCTTTGTCCTGCCTTCCTCCCTTACCCCCAAGTGGTCACAGCAGATGGTCAGTCACAGTCCCTAAGTCTGGTTTTGCTGGAGGTTTCTTCCAGTTAAAAAAGAGTTTTTCCTTCCCACTGTCACCAGAGTGCTTGGTCATAGAGGGTCATCTGATTTTGGGGGTTTTGTCTTTTTTCTCTGTATCATTGTAGGGTCTTTACCTTCTAATACCAAGAGCCTTGAATCAGCAGTTGTTGTGATATAAATAAAGCTGAATTGAGTTGAATTATTTGCATGATAGAGCTTTAAGCTGTATTTGTGGATGGCACAGTGAACTTTGGAGTAACATTCTGAAATTGTTCCACATTACAATTTGTAATCACATTTTTTACACAGTTTCCCAACTTTTACAGAAGTGGGTTTGTGTCACACTTTGATACATTTTACAGTAACAAATTGTTTTCAGCACTACAGAATTTCCAGTAGTCTAGATTCTGGTGGTGGTGAAGATCAAGACTGGGGCTTGGAGGCTTGAGTCTATGATTCAGGTGAAGTGAAGATGAGGAGGAAGTGGTTTGCATGAATGGTAGTCTGAAAGGGAGAACAGGAAAGTCTGAAAGCTACTAGAGTAATGATGTGAGTACTGGGATAGACAGTGTGGGAAAGTGGTAGTGATGTAAAGAACGGACAAGCAGTAGAGCACCCAGGAAAGCAAGCAAATGAGCGATTATAGATTTTCCTCATTGAACTTACACATAAGCTGCATTTCATACTGTAAAGCTAATGTTCTACAAAACACAGGATCCTAATACTTTCATAGAAAGAAACTGTTGTTATAGATTACAACAGGCCAGTAATTTAAATTTGCAAGGAAACTGATAAAATGGAGTATATCCCAATTTCAATTATAATGGGGAGACCAGACCTCAAGAACATGTCAGGATTACATCTCTTTGTGCAGGCTGGACAGATGCAAATGAGCAATTTTGAGACAGAATAGCAATATTATGTAAGAGTGAAACAATGAACAGGTCAGTTGAAGCAAAAACGGTGCCCTACAGTAAACATATTTTGCATAAATGCAAATGTCTTTGATTACAGTGCTTTTTTCATTCTGATAAATATGAGAGTTCAGGAATGTGAAATTCAAATCATTTGCAGTACCACAGTCATTCATGAACTCTGTGGGTTTATCCAATCTGTCATGACGATATGACATCCTCATTCAGAGACCAGATGTACAACTGTTAGTCACAAACCTCAGGAATGAATGAAAAAGAACATTAGCTTCAGCAACTGCAATTTCTTGTGAATCATTTATAACACTTTTTCATTTATTTCGAAGCAAAAATAAACAAACAGGAACAAATGAACAACTTATCTGGAAGAAAAAACAGCCTTGGGATTTCTGGAGTAAATTCAGCTCACTAGTCTTCTCATATTATTAAATGTCACACTTCAAAGTGTCATTATCAGTATATTCACACCTTGGTTTTAGGTAAGTATATAATCAAAAGTTAAACATTGCAAATATTCTAAAAGAGGTAATTTCCTTTTTTTTCTTTTCCTTTTTCACCTGAGTAAGTCAAATAAACAAGAAAATAGATTGTGTTGACTAGAGGGAAGCACCCAGACCAGATTAACTTGTTCTTGTCCTAAGTCAGAGCCAATAGTTCACATTGGCCCTCCAGCATGCCAAACTGGGTAACATATTGTGGTAAGAAAGACCAGTAATGGGCTGGAGAGGCAATTTGCTGCTGTTTTCCATTTTTCTCTGTGACCTTTTCTTACGTGTGTGCAATGTCTCTTTGAGCCTTCTGCTGTTCTAAATAATGCCAAAGCAGAATCACAGACCAGACACCATTCCTGCACTCAGTCTTCACCAAATGCCAACCAGTCATCAAACACAAGGACCCAGATTGATGAATGAATTTAAGATGGCCTGTCTACAAAGACATTGCCATGTCACTGTAACATATTGTGCCCATTATGTCTGAATGAAAAACAATACCCAGTGGTCTCAGGTATTCATCAACAAACTGAATACCAGCCAAATTATTGCTATTGAAATCACAAACGTAAGGTTAGTAAAAGGCTGAGGGCCTTTCAATTTTTAAACACAGATGCCTTTTAGTGAAGAAGAAATAGGACTATTTTTGTTCTTTTTTAAAAAAATATTTTTAATTTTAATATTGTTTTTTAACTGTGTTCCAGCCAGCTACTCCAGACCCAATTCTTATTCTCATCACAAAGGAAAGAAGTCATAAGAAATGACACAAAGCAGCAGTGAAACACACAAGTCAAAAACAACTTGAAACCAACTCCCAAAACAAGGTCTGCCCTGAGATGAAGAAAGCTACTTGAGACTGTAGATTATAGATTTAACTTCCCTGGCTCAGCCTAAAATCTGTTCATAGTGTTTTCCACCTTTAGGAATATTAGATGAAGAGCCACACAATTAGAACCTGCTGCCCTGGCTGTCTTTTGAGGCCCCTTCTGTGATTAAAAGGTTTCTTTGTCTGCTGACAAAACCTTTCTCAGTTGCTCTGCCATCTTACACAAGAACAGATGACAGACAACAGAGCTCTGTTTGACAGGCTTCCTCTTAGGCAGCAATACTGATAGACTACTGAAAAATTCAGTGCTGCTCAGAGACTGATCTGGGGAGGAAAATTAAAAGCACCCATTCTCACAGTCGCCACAAGTCTTGTTTTATACATTCATTGTTTTGAGGCTCATCTCATGGTAGCTGCACCTCTGGGCAGAAGATGTATGTGTACTCACAAATGGGATCGCTTTGTCACATCAAGGATTATTAGGATGCGAATCCCCTCTTAACACTGCATGGTTGACAACGCTCAGCTCTGTAAAATATGCACATCTTGTATGTTTTGATCCAACATGAAACGCCACCCCTTCCAACACTTGGGTGTGGGAGATCTTACAGCCAACACTGTCTCATATAATGCAAATCATTAACTTGTATAATTCTGCTTTCTGTTTGTTTGTGAGAAGATGCGTAAATTAATCACAGCAAATTATCCTTTCAGAGTTTTACTCCTCAGCACATTTTAAAGCTCCTACCTCTTTAGTGGAAATGTCACAGCATGTTCAATTAAGGACGAAGTCATTAAATATGTAGTCGCCTTCGTATTGCTCCAAATTAAATGAGCTGCTTTGGATTTGCCTGCTGTTTAGGTGTACACAAATCAAAGCACTACTGCTATAATTGTCGAGGTTCTAAAAGAATATTTGCAGAAAAGAACAAGAAATAACAACAATTTATACATAGCCTTTGGGTATTTTGAGCCGATGCTTAGAAAATGGAGACTAATAAGAACAGTCTCAACCAAATCGAGGACAGCAAAAATGGAAGCAGATTAAATATGAGGCTGCACTATGAATATAAAATGACACTAAGGTTATAAAAAAGTTCTATTCACTGCTCCATCATTCAAACATGTGCAAATCTGCAAATCATGATGAGTTTCAGGCATGTTTCCTTCCTTCTGGGTATTGGTTTCTAACAAGAGGGCACGCTATAATAACAGCAATACAATATTCTTTCAATTAATTAATGATAGCTTTAACAAAAACAAACTCACAGTTTTGAAAATATGTAGGTACATTAACTAATTCAAATTTGGAAGGGCTCATGTTTAGGTATTTACTCAGCTCCACTAATTTTCACTGTTTATTCTGTTTATTCAAAAGTACCACTTACACAACTATTTGTGGAAGATTAGTTTGTGGAAGTGAAAACATCACTCACTCCCATAAGTCAATTTTTATCCACTATATTCTAAAGCAGGCACGTTTTTTCTACACATGACTTCTGGCTTCTTTGATGGGAACTTGGAGAATCTGGATGACATTCTTGTAAGCAGCTTGTTTTTTCTAACTGCAGTTGTGAGTTGGAAGATGTACACAATAGTGTGTATGTGTATGTGTGTGTGTGCCTAGTGCTTTTCTAGGTGGCCTTGAGTTTCTTGGCTTCAATGGAGTTTGAAGGTGTGGGGGTATTACTCCATGGACCACAAAAGCAGCAGTGTAGCAAACTAATAGATGCCACTGAGTCCAGTTCCTGAGGCGTTGGGGAAAAAATAACTCTTCCTCATTAACATTTGTTTAAAATGAATTAATTAATTTAGAAATAAATAAATAACACAGGATATACTTTTTATACTTTCTCCTCTGCAGTTTTTCCATCGTCCTTCACAAAAGTAAAGTGCACTTTAGTACTTCAGCTGAAGTATTAAATTATCACCTTGTATTTTTCTTCTCATCCTCATCTTTTTAGATGAGAAGTGTGTTTCAGTATATATTTAATAACTCTACATTTAATTATGTTGTCTTACATCATACCTCTGTATATCAATATTAATTGTTTAGAATATTTAATTTCTTAGCTGGGGTGCTATGAATGCCTTCTGGCTATTCTGTTCTAATGAGGTGCTATATCACAGACCAGGCAGATAATCAGTGGCACAAATTAACAAAGTTATTTGAATTAATCAGGTGATATATTTGCGTGAAAATTTTAACTCCACTAAAGGGCACGCGGCTTTTTTGTTTCATTTCAATGCACGTGGCAAGAGCCAGTTGAAACTGATTACCGTTAATGAATTCATCAGCCAAATATGCTCAACTATTTAGAAGGTCTTGCTGAAACCCATCAATATCCCCAACTTCAGTGACATTAATTCCATCTTGTATGAACTATTATATATACATAATTGGCCAAGTCTGCTCTCAGCTGGCACAGCAAACATGCATGGACTTAGATAGAATAAGTTAAGTACTAATGAAGGTCATTAGTGATGATTAATGTTCACAAATACAAGACTGAAGACCGTTATGCAGCGCCTTAATGTGTGAGAACAAAGAAAATGTGAAGCACTTAATATGTTAAGCACCCCTGAGATGAGAGCAGTTTGTTAAAAGTAAGCCTTCTTTGCTGCTAATTATTCACATTTTCTTGCTCAAAAGGTGAAGGGTCTTTCCAAAAAGACACATTTGCAAAAAAAATGCAGAAGACTTGAGAGTGTGTTTGTAAGAGTAATCTAACAAGGACAAGTAGAGCATACATGCACAGCTGAACACTGAGGAATCTGATGGTGTTGAACAGTTACCAGTTATGTAACCCCTTGTGACTTTCAACCAAAGGATGATGTTTCACTTTCAACATGATGGAAATATTAATATTGCACAAAGTTCCCACCTTCACTCTGGTCTGATTTATTCTACCCTTCTTTTCATTATGGATATTTCATGAAGTAGTTCACACAAACACTTTTTGAAACAGAAATAAGACTATTTAATATATAATTTGTTTAGAAAGCAATTTTTTTTTTTATTAAAATAAACATTTCTGGCACAAAGCTAGTTCATAAATGCAAAAATTAAAATTAAAACAAACTAACTGTGAAAGTAAGATACATCTATATATATCTTTCATGTTATGTTGTTTTTAAATATTAAATATTAGCAGTAGTTTTATGGCAAGATGGTTGAATGAGCTTTTTTAGGGCCATTCTCCTGGTGTAAATATTTTATTGTAACATTACCAGTAGATTAGTTTTTAGTATGTGATGTGGTATATTTTTTTGTAAATATTTTTTTAAAATATATATAATCAGCTAAAACAGGTAAATATGAAGTATTGCACATATCATGGGAAGAAAACTATTTGCAGGTTCCATTGACATTGTACTTTGTAAAGCATTTAGTTATACAGCAGGGAGTGTGACGTTTGTCTTTTTATGCATACATTCATTGTATAAACAGTTATCAAAAGACAAAAACATCTGTTATACTCATTTTAAATTTTAAATAGTGATACATTATGATTGTCTGCAGATTAAAAATCAGTTTAGCACATTAAAACTTAAATAGTACCATTGATAGCTAAGTAATATTAGGTACCTGTTCCTTTAACAGGTCTAATTAGTAACCTATGACCACAAATATTACGTGAGTTAGAAATTTTCATCTGAATGTCATGTTAATAGACAGATACCCTACTCAGACCACAGTTTGATTAAACAATTTCCTCACCATGCTGAGTTTGTATTACCTCCAAAGCATTAATGGCGGCTACAGATTTGAACCTGTATAGGCACAGTATCTGCCCTCTGTCTCCTTTACTGCTCTCTGCCAATCACAAGGAGGTAGAGAAGGAGAGATTATAGCATTTGCTTCAAATTTCTGAAGTACTTCAACCAAAATTTTGTGTACTTCACATGAACACTAGCACTTCAAAGATGCTTGAATCAGTCCGTATGCAGCATTTCCTGGAAATCTTTTCCTAGTTCCTAATCATTTTCAAGTAAATTTCTTGTGTCTTAACTGTGCATGATATGATTTCAGGAGTGGGGAACAGCATGAAACCAGAAACATTTAGGGACCGAAAGACATTCCAGTCATAGCTGCATGTGTGCAATTCTGGAACACAGTAAGAAGCTCACTGTGACAAGGTTTAATGTCTATAATGAATTAAACTCCCATTTCTTTTCATTTGAAAAATATTTGAATCTAATTTCTTTCATAGAACAAACTATACAAATGATGCCTTCGATTAGGAAGTGAGGAATAAATCAGTAGCCCCAAAAAATGGTTTTGTCAAGTGCTTTTTTTGCTTTATTACATATATGTCTGGTCAGTTGCTTGGTGTATTAGCCGCTATTATTGAGAAGTTAAATATAAATGGAAAGTGGATGGGACCCTGGTCAATCATAAGGCTGCAGGCAGAGATTTTCTTTCTTTTTGGCTTTGATTTGAGAGTGATCTTTCAAATCCAGAAACTCTGGCCTGTGATGTAATCGTTAATTATTAATGTACAGCTCCTATCCCCCCAGATTATAGTCATCCTCTGCTGCTTTTACAAAGCTTTCAAACTACCAATTTCGCACTGGCATCTTTCCATCATCTTATTAAATAAACTCTAAAGAAATCATTAAAAAAAATTATAGTAATTGGGCAGTTCTAAGACAGAAGAGGTAAATCACAGGCTGTCTGACATTTTGCCAGCACATATGATTTCTGCTCACTGTGGCTTGTTGTTGTCTCTGTTTCAGAAACACTTCACGGATAGTAGCCCCAGTGGTCAGTCCCACAAAGCATAGTGCAACTTTAAAATGCCATGATAAAGACGCTTTTGAGTTCTATCTGTAATACAGCACAGCACTCTAGTGGCCACCAGGGTAATAATTGTGTGTGCGTGTGTGTGTGTGTGTGCATGTATACTTTTATGGCTAGCCTATTGAGTTTAACATATAGAGTTTGTGAGTGAGGTTCAGGCTGGTCTTCACTTTGGAATAAACCTTTAATGGCCTGTTTGAGGTTCACGACTTGTGTTTTTGTTGTTAGGGTATGTGTTGTTAATGACTGGTTTAGATATGTAGAAGTTTAAACATACAGGATGGGTGTGTTTGTAACTCACACTAAGGTGTGAAGGCTTTTCTCTTTGCTGCTCATCTTTTCAGATTTGAAGGAAAGGTTTGTCAGTACTGATGACTAAATATTAAGGTAGTTATTATTCAAAAAAGTGTGTAAAGAAGAAACATATTAGGCTTTATATGCATTCAATGTATTCAGAAGACACTGGATGAGACAATCATATGAAACAGAACATCAAAATGAAGTGATGGAACAGCCGCGGCCTCGTTCAGCAAAACAAGATATTTTTTACGTGGGTTGACATTTTGACACAGACCGTCTGTGTGTGATACAGAGAAAACGCTTGACTACTCATACAGACAGAAGGATGGGATGTGTTTATAAAACTGAAAACACTTAAGTATCAGTAACTCTTCCAGAAATGTACCATGGTCAAACTTCCCTTTTGAGAACAAATCTACACAGCTAGAAACTAAAATAAAATGTCCACACTTATCTGATTCGAAATAAAAAAGCTTTACTTTTAAGGACCTCCAAAGCATCGTTCCAGAGCATATTCATTCAGTGCAGATGCAAGGCTACTTTTAGTGACATCATGGGCAAAAGGGAGCAGCAAATATAAAAATGGATAAAGAGAAGAATACAAAGCATTGATTACAAAAAAAAAATATTGCTGTCTCCACATGAAGCTTATTATAAATGGGGTTATTACCTTAACTGAGGATATTTGGGAAACTGCAGATAGGGATTGAACCACCAACCTTCTAATTAGTAAGCAACCTGCTCTTCCACCTAAACTACAGTTCCACATGTGGTTTCTCATCTTACCTGGAAACAGCAAGAGCCCTTGAATCCCAGGAAAACCCACTGTAGACATTATTGTCTCTAAAATTTATTATTTACAACAATGCCTTTAGTAATTTGTCATTTAAACAATAATAATGACAATCACTCATTTCAAAGTCTTAGTGTCATTTGCAGTCATTAAACCATATCCCAAAAACCTGTTGAAACCACTTTTTCTTCTTTGCTTCTTTGGACCCTTACATTTGAAAATTTGGAGATCTGAAGTGAAAATCAATGAGGTGGTAAAAAAGACAGCAGGCAAGGTTTTAGAAACAGCTTGGCAACACATGCCTGTGTTTTCATGTCATAATTGTTAATAACAAGGACCCTGAGGAATTATTCGAACTGATTAAAGATTGAAGAAATATTACTGATGTGGCTCAGGTGAAGACAAAGACAGATAAAACTAAAGGATGAAAAAACTTTTATGAGAATCTTCAGTGAAGGGGCCATGTAGTTAGCGCAGATCTCTATTTTGTGTGTTGATCTTGAATCTATGAAGAACTTGAAAGTGTAGCTTTACATGATTTATATACAGCTGAAAGAAACTCCAAAGTACAAAATTGATATCCATAGTTTTAACAAAGCTCTGCGTCCTTTATTAGGAAAAGTGTACTCTCTTCAAATAAATGGGCATCAGACCTGAGTAGTGAGTAATTAGACATCAACGGCAATCTATATAAATAATAGTTTATCAATTCTGTGCAACACAAATATTCAACAAATTCATTTTAAGGTCTTGCACAGGATTCACATTACCATAAAGCTTAAGTTGCTAACAGCTCGTGCAAATTTTGAAAAACTGACTTCAACTTTGAAGAACTTTGAAGAAAAAAATACGGTCTCCATTTTCAAGTTGAGAATGAAAAACCTGATTCTTCTTATGATGCCCAGAATGTGCTTACAACACAAAAATTAAAAGATCACATAAATCACATGTTAAGACTGCCTACCATGACTGGTAGATACAACATACCTTATCCTAGTATTTCTGTTTCTTTCATTCTTTTATTTCTTTAACGTCTTATCATCTGTCATCTTTTATTTATCTGTAAAAATAAAATAGTGTACTCCTTGGATATGAAAAAGCTGGAAGCTGTGTTTGTAAGCAGCTTCATCTTTTTGAATCAGCTATGAAAGTAGCACTATCAATTTTCAACAAGGACATGTTTATTTATTCCAACATGAATGTTCACAATTTTCCCAAACCTTGTGCCCATTTGCCCTTCGGTGCACTTGATGGCTCACAAAGTGTAAAATTCTAAGCCTTCAATTCATGTTGTGGAAATGAAGCAGTGATTTTTAACTCACCCAAATTCAACAGAAAGGATCAGCTGATTCTATACATTAATGTAGAAATACTATATATTGATATTTGCATTACAATTTTGTTTAGATCAGAATCATCAGTCAAGGACACAGATGGTCAGTCAGGGAGTATAGGGAGCGGTCCAACCAATTTCATAGCTAATGCTGCCTACTCAGAGTGCATAGCAATTCTGCTGAGCCTGTTCTATTTGACATTGTGAATGTGTCATGTTCATAGGGATGGCTCCTTTCGAATCAGCCTGATGCAGCACTCGCAAACTTCAGTCAAGCCTCACATCCGCTTGAAAAAAAAAAGTCATGCAAGCATTTTTGCCAACAGTGAAAATTCCTCATCTGCCTGTATCTCCTTTAGCTGTATTAGCAAATCTGACTGCAGTGGTTGGCCAATCTGTAGTCTAAATGTAAAGGGCCGACTTAACAGTACTTGCATGGCCTACACACAAATACTAGAATACGTTAAATGTCGAGGCAATACATTTGCAGGTGGTTTTCATCCCATGTGTGTTAGCTATTTTTTATTACCGTCGGTCAGGCACAAAGAAAATGATGAAGTGCAAATACCACTTCTTGCACTCTAATGTCCATCCCTATCTGTTGTTTTCATCTCCTATTATAGTGCCATGGACTTTTACAGCCTCCTCATCAGACAAAGGGATTGTTCAGCCGGTAGTGTGAAATATCACATTTTAACAAAACCCACAGCAAAAGTAAATAATTAAATAAACTGAAAAATAAAAGGCGTAACTTTATCTGCTTCTTTAAAGCTCCATTGACAGTTAATTAAAAACATCCTGCCTCTGTGATTTCTTGCTTTGGAAAAGCTCTTTCTGTTGGCTAATATTGATTGAAATGTACCAGGCCAGGGGATCCGATTTAATTTAAACTCAAACAAATTCCCTTTTGATAATACTTTATGAAAGTTGGCTAAATCATCCTCAGTATAATCATGCAAAGTGAACAATGCCAGAACCTTGAATTTTTAATTTATGAGGAAAAATAAAACTCAAAGATCTCTTTACGCATTAAGTGTTTTAATTCCTAAAGTCTGTGGGAAACTAAACTTTCCTTGTCTGTAGCATGTTTGTGAGGGTTTTCTAAGGAACTGTTTTATGAGAGCAATGCCAAGGGCATGAAAACCTGCAAATCCTTCTTAAAGGACACTGTTCTCCTAAACCAAACCAGAAACAAGAGGGCTTGATAATAACTTTTATTGTGAGATGTATATTTACCTTGCTGCAGCTACCCATTTTACTTAAACATATATTTTTGCAGGACTTTCAAAATTAATCATCATATTGACCATAAAAGCTGCACTGGAAAACCAATAACTATGGAAAAAGTATACTTATTAAAAATTTTATAGAAAAAGTCTGTACTAAAAAAACTATCATGATGTTAGACATAGTCACAGCAGGTGCAACTTCATGAAGCTTTTAATATAGCCTATTCCTGATGCTTGTAAATGTCATATGTTTGCTGTCTAACAATTGTTAATAGCTACTTATTTCACAACAACAAATAGTTTGAACCACACAAAAATATGAATTTGAATCAAGGCTCTTTGCACTTTATGCTGACTTATACGCAGTTATTATAGTTTTCTGTTTTCTAATTAGTTTTTATTTTTATTTAGTTTTGGTTTGCCAAGCGGATTTTCTTATTTCATTTGAGCTTTTATTGTTTAAAAATGCTTAGTTTTAGTTTAGTTTTTATTAGTATCAATGTTAGTTTTAGTGTTTTTGATTATTATTGTATGGAGGGCATGTGTCGAAGCCAAGATTTGGGGACATGTTATATTGTAGACATTCAGAGTATTAATATACATGCCTTTCAATAACTCATCAGGCAAGTTGTAATATATTTTTTAACCAAACTAACAGATACTAAAACTAAGGATATTTCCTCTGCATTTTTATTTTATTTTAGTTAGTTTTTGAAATTTATAAAATCGTTTCACTTGTATTTTTTTTTCAAAAGCCAAAATATGTTTTTTAGTTAACCAAAATATTTTTTTCACATGTTGTTTTAGTTTTTAGTTTAATTTTAGTTAACTATAATAACCTTGCTTATACAAATCTATCTTACATTCAACCTGACCGCGAGCGTTTCCTCCTTGCTTGCTTTGTCCTGTGAGGTAGAATGAACGTGACGTCAAAACGTCATCACGCAGAGTGCTCACGCTCAACAAAACGAGGCACGTTCGTTTCGGTTTGTTTTCACGGTGGAAGCTGAATGACAGAGCACGGCTGAAGTTGGGTTAAAGTGAGGCGATTCTGTGAAGAGTAAAGTTTAAACTGTGGACAGCTGAAGACACAGGGTGAGGACTTTGTTCACAGACGGGGGGAAATGTGTGTATTTTTATTCCATCGGTTAATACAGTGTCTGAGCTCAGACTAGCTGTGTAGCTAACGTTAGCCTCTGAGCATCCAGCATCTCTTGTGAGGAGTTGATGACGACAGGGTAGGAAAATAAGACATATAGTCAATTTTTGATCCAAGTGATTGAATGTGGTTTTTTTTAGTTAGGGCATAATTCTTCAAAGCAAGCTTTTTCTAGCTGTACTTAGTGCAGCATAGTATCTGAAAGGTCTAATAGCTTATTAGTTTGAAAATGTAATTTACTAATAAATGAGGTAATATTCATGGTCAGAAATGCCTGTAGCGCTGGTTTGAAACCACTAGATGTGCAGTTTAAAAACGAGCATGCACACAAAAACAACAGAGAGGATGCAACACATAGCAAGCCCTTTAGTAATCAAGAAAACCTGAAGCTGACTGGAGAGGGTTTTTCATTTGCATTTGCACAAACCTAGAAGAACTTCACAGTTCACACCAAATTAATACATGAGTGAAACATTTTGGTAGATTATTTTATGGCATGATTAACAGCATTAATGTGTATATTATACTTGAATAGTGGTATGATGTTTTTTTAGAGAAAGGTCTGCTTTAATTGTCATATGTGATAATAAACTCTAGGTGTAATAGAAAATGCAATTTTTAAGAATTAATCTTAGGTTTACAGAAATTGTGATAGTCATTGTAAGCATAGTTGCATGGTGTATAAAGTTCCAGATGTATAATTTTGCTGTGGGAAACTAAACCTGTCCACAACATGTGGCAGATAATGAATATTTAAATACTGTGTTTAAAATATTTAAAAACTCCGCAAATACTCTTGCATTGTAAACTCCATGTACCTATTTTTGTCTTTTTTTCTGTGCAGGGTTAACAAAATGTCTGAGTCTGTCATCAGATCGAAACAAGCTCAGAGAGAAGTCAATGGAATTTCAACAGAAGTCGTCTGTACAGAGTTCAGTAATTACATATTTGTAGTTCTCACTCAGTATGGCAAAATTGGGACATTGATCTCTGTCACACCCGACTCCAGATCTAATGATCTAAGCACCCCAACGTTCTCTACAAAAGTACTGCTGGGCAAAGATGAGGTACACTGGCTGAAATTGTTCACACAAATATCGTGTCAGTGTGATACAAACTTGTTCACGGGACATCAGGCAGACTTGTTGCAACACAGGGTATCTCATTTCATGCTGTTAAAGGGCAAATGAGATTGATTCTGGACTGCTCAGGCGGATTGTGGTGAAATTAGATGTGTGCAGGCCTGAAGCTCAGTGGTCTGTTAAGATTTACTCAAGAAAACCTATTTCATCTCTGCATGAGCATGTCATTTTCTCACAGTCATACATTGCAGGAGAAGTAGTATCAGCGCCTGATTGGATTAATACAAAGTTTACTTGCTTATGAATACTTTCTTGTTGTTTTTGCTCCTCTAGCCATTTTAAATGGTGATACTTGCAATGTTGTTTCTTGTAAAGTGAACAACTGTTTTAGATCGAGTGAGAAAGTACATAGAGATCATTACACAGGCTTTCTGTGTGTTTTGAAGTTTACAGTCATGACAAAAAAATTTAAGTGTGTTGTATGATTTCCCTGAAGGGGAACCTCAACAAATGAATTAGTTGTAGTCATAATATGTGTGATTTAAGGGAACTGAACAAATAATGCTTTGGTGATAATCTAATGCCTGATTTTTCTCTTTCCAGCCTCTGACACATGTCTGTGCCAAAAACCTGGCAATGTTCGTGTCGCAGGAATCTGGCAACCGGCCTGTCTTGCTGGGACTGGCACTGAAGGATTCCTCCATAGATGCAATAAAACAAATTAAAGAGATGATCAAAAGTTGTCAAGTCTGGTAGGAAGTAATTAAAACGGACATGAAGCCTGTAGGCGGCGTAAAATACAGCTCGTCTGGATACACTGTCACGTTTTATCTCTGCATCTCTTTTAAAATGAAACTCCTCCAAAAAATAATCTGATTAAAACAATGGCTCCAAGGCAGAAATGTGCAGAGCAGATTGTCTTCCACAAAACATAGTTTATGAAACGCATAATTAACTGTTTGTTAAAAAGAAAGATTTTCTGCATGTTATTTTGCTTTCAAAAACTGAATGTGTGCTGACTAAGTGAGGGTTTGCAAAATGATGTCATCACTGTATATTTTGGTCATTTTTAACACTCTGGATTATTTTTGTCATCATCCTCAGAACTTTGTACTTTTGTGAAAGAAAACCTTTTATAGAACATATGATTCATTTGTATTTTTTCAACTGAATTTAAAGATGCATATGAGCCTGGTTAAGATAAGAGCCTTGGTTTTGTCAAGTACATTTTGTTATTCATTTGTTTCTATAACATCTCACTACTTGAGCTTTGATATCAGAACAATAGCTGACTTTTATATGCATTAAATGTAATTAATATGCTCAATTTTGTTTTGCTTGGTCAATTTTTTTGGTTTAAATGTAAGATGGGAGTAAGAAAAGCCTTCAGATGTCTTATCCTGGACTTATAGACCAAACCACTGAAATATTCATTAAATTTCAGAGAAAAATGTACAGCTTTCTTAAAAGATGTTTTTATTATAACCATCTAAAAATTATTTTATTTTCTGACAGTAATATACAAATACTACATTTTTGTTACATTTTTTAAAGTTGTACAGTTAAGTCCATAAATATTTGGAAACTGACACATTTTTTTCTCTTCACCCCCACAGGGCATTTCAAGTCAAGCAGTGAAATTGTGATTGAAGTGCAGACCGTCAATTTTAATTCAAGTGGTTTTACGAAATGATTTGCATTAACTATTTAAGAGTTAGAGGCACTTTTATACAAGGCCTCCCACTTTCAAAATGCAGTTAGTGACTGACTGAAGCATTGAACCCACGGACATCAGCAAATGTTTCTCACCTTGAGATGCTCTTCCAGACTTTCACTGCAGCTACATTCAGTTTTGTCTTCAGTAACTAAACGGCATGCTCCATTGGTTGAGATCAGGTGACTGGCTTGCACGCTGAATATCCCATGACTTTGCATTGAAAAACTCTTAGGTTGCTTTTGCAGTATGCTTTGGGTCATTATCCATTTGCACTGTGAAGCACTATCTGATCAGTTTTGCAGCATTTGGCTGGAATCCCTGAGCAGAGAGTATAGCTCTATATGTTTCAAAATTCATCCTGCTACTTCTATCATATCTTGATTGTTTGATTGAAATGGGAATGGGACATAACTGTGGTGGCATAGAGAGATAAAATTACAAAAATAATTAATTGTCCTAAAACATAAATGTATATAATCTATAACTCAGAGTATACATTTCGAGACTGTAATGTTTACATGTTCTGTTGAAATCAGTCTAGCAAAAATATAAATGCACCTTATTCAATAAAGCATTTTGCATATTTGTTATACCCAATTGTCAACGTTAGTATCTTAATCCAAATTTCATCCTAAGACATGAAACTAAAACCCTCACAGACTAGCATTATGTAAGCTGTGCACACAGCAGTAGTGCCTGAGTGTGTGAATTTGTAAGTGCTTCAAATGATGCTAAAAGGAATGGCATCACATATTTTTAACTTTCTTCATGGCATAAAACTTTTAACTACCTGTTTTCTGAGTTGAGCATATTCCAGGCTCTTGCTTTACAAAAGAGTATTTTCAAAAGATTAAGCAGACATTTCAATGGTTACACAATATGTATTAAATTAAAGCATGTGATGAATTCCTTTTGTTTCTCTTAAATCAAAAAATGTGTGTCTTTCTAATGTTTTTGTTTTCATTCATGCTCAATGAGAACTTGCCTCAAAAAATGTGATTTAAAAAAAGTGACCACAAAAAGCCTCTCTGAGAAAACCCATGTAATCTCACTGCTTTGTTTTATAAGTCGGCAGTCAGTATAAATACAACAAAGTAAATAATATTTTTGTTCATTTTTCCCCTTTTATAATAATAGGGACTTATCTTGTCAGAAATAAATAAAGGTGATATATTATCACTTGATTACCAAGGCTGGAATTTTAAAAAAAAAAGGGAACTAAAATAAATATGGTTGCTTTCCATTTAAAGAGATGATTAACTTTAACATTTGCACTTGTTAAGGGTAAGTATTATTAGCATTTTCGCAGCAACGCCATAATGCAAATTGAGATACACTACAGCCCTCTTCACTTTGATCATTTTATTATAGCTAATTATCTTTGTATAGCAAGACAGTTTTCTAAATCAACGTTACAAAGTGCTTCACACAGGGCAACAACATCATTACCAGCCGATTTTATTAAAGTGCTGTGTTCATAGTTTGCCTGTGGGTTAAACAACTTGTTGCAGTTTCAAAATATATTCATAAATTAACTTTTAGTATAAGATGAAAAACACAGCAGCAACTGAAATCTTTCCTGTTCCGGTTTTTTGGTTTTAGTTTTTTAATTAATAATATTTTTCACTGTTATCCACTTTTATTCCAGCCAACATAGTTTAAATGAGTCACATCAACAATGTCCGCTGTCACATTATCAAGTAAAATAAAGCAGAAGCATTTTTGGAGCACTGGGCTTTATTTACTTTCACAGCTTTTATTGCCCTCATGATTCTTTATACTAACGTCAAGGAAAAATGATTAGGAAAAGACAAAGACAACACCTTTTAAATATTCAGTCACAAGTTGTGAGTTCATAAAAATAGTATGAACAGCTACTGAATAGCACTTTTTGTCATATAACCCGATGTTCCCTTAATGACACCAGGTCATATTTTACATATTTTATTATCTTCATAGCCAAGTAACCTTTAAGACTAACTGTCTTACTTCCTCGAATACCTCCCAGGGTCTGCCTTGAAGAGAAGAGAAGATGTAACTGTAAATTTATCAACTTTTGTCAAAGCATCATCATTAAATAAAACATCTAAAGAGATGAATAATGTAGAACTAGAAATGGAACCTAATAAAGCACTGCGTTTATCCAATTTCCTGTTATTTCATGTAACTTTGCATAGGGGCGCCCCTCATTGATGAGACAGGCTAGCAGAGCTTTTCAAATTTGTTTACAACTGGTGAGCCCATGTTAAGTCAGGCTAAGTAAAAGATTAAAACCATTAGGTGCACTTGAGCATTCATCTAAATCCATCAGACAATACCATCTTATCTTTGATCTAACTGTAGGAAGAAGAATGGCTTGCATTTTTTTAATATACACATATAGGTGTACCTGTTGTGTTTGCCTATAAGCTGAATTATGATCTGCTAAACTTACTAAACGTGTATTTTATTAACAAACTGTCAGGATTATTATAGATTATTACAGCCAGCCCTTTTGTAGTTCGCTTAAAAATTCATAGATTTAACATAATTAGTCATGACTGACAATGAACTTTTTTTTACTGTAATCACTTTCATATTATATGTTAGTTTATTAGGTTTTTCCCCATAAATAGGGCAGAAGGCAGAGCCCATAGAAATGGAAAGTCAATAATCAAAACTTTACAATAATATGACAACGTAAAGAACAAGATGATCTTTATCTAATTATACAAAACCAGCACCAAGGTGTCACTGAGTTTGTTGGTCCAGGCTCCTTTAAAGAAAGCCCTGCCACCGTCTGATCTTGCAGAAGCAGTCAGCGGCCCTGCTATACATGATGTATAGTATGAGAGGAGGCCAGCAAATGCTGCTACAGACGGTGCAATCATCCAGTTCACCAATATATGGATATTCTTGGGGTCTGGGTGCATATCCTTGGCTGTGTCATAAATGATGATGATGGGTGATCCTGATGTGCCTTTCACGTAACCTCTGAACTCTATGCGAACCTCTGCCACTAGCCTCAGGTGTAAAAGCACCTGTGAGCGGACATGTGCAGCACTTTCTGTCACTGAAGCAACGTGATGACGACAGGCGTCAAACCCAGGTCACGTGAACCCTCCACCTGTAAACCTGTTGATTTGTGTCGCTTCCCAGAGTCGCCACTCGAGGATACGTTCAAATCTGTGCTGTTTATAATTTTATTTGTTATTTCGTGGCATCTCGCAGTAATTTCGGGGTCTATCGCAATATCTGTATACTCTATAGAAGCATTTTTTTTAATGCTCTCCGACTGTGTGGACTTCGACCTCTGCGAGACACCTGCCTCAAACAAGGAAGTCTAGTTTGTTGACTGCGTCGCGGGTGAAGTCAACGAGCGGTTGGTAAATGGGTCTAAATTGTCACGTTTAGCTGTTCTGAAAATATATTTCAACCTTAAAGCTCGTCGTGTAATTTTGGCTCGTGGACCGTGACTTCTAAACGCGATAAAGCTACTTCCGCCCTCTCCGGGACAAGGAGATCTCTTTGTTGACAGTAAAGAAGGTACGAGACGACAAGATCATTTGAACCACATTCATCTCTTTTCTTTAAAAATGGCACTTCTTGTGTCCGTTAAGCAAACACTATTGCCTTTTTTGTCTTGTGCCTAATGGGCAGCGTACAGTCACTCAGTCAAACATAGAGGGGCCGTGTGCTTACACTGTCTGTAAAAACTATACCGACTTGGTGTGTTTTCTTTCTGTTTCAGGTGAACCTTTCTTCGGAAGACATGGCTTCATTAACCGAAAATAATTCGTCTGCCCTCGATGCATCAAAGTCAGGCACGTCCAACATGACCATTATTGTATCAGGCAACGGAGCAATCATACAGAATGGGATGTTTTTAAACACAGTGGTTGCCCAGGTCCTCTCGGGGATATTCGTCTGGTCTGCCTTGCTAATAACTTGTCACCAGGTGAGTATGCACCATTTCACAAAAGGCTTTCATGTAAATCACTGTAAATACGAATGTGGCAAGAACTAAAATCGCTGCATTACAAAGCATCACACTCTCAAAGATGTAAACGCATAAAGAGAGTTCAGCTCACCATTTTAATGTAACAGAAACAGATGTGCTGGACTTCCCTGTCCAGAGGACAGAAACAAATTATTCTATTCCTAAAGGCTTATTAGTGCACTGACTTCACTGTCCCTGCTTTTACTGTTTATTTGTTTTGGTTCTCACCCTGGCACTTTCTTATCTAATTTAAAAGTATTACTTTATTCCCATGCAAGTACAAGTAAGTCCCTAACTTGGTTGGACTTCCTCACTTCTTGTGAGTCTGAGCGTTGTTTTACTTTTTAGTTGTTGTTGACTACTAGATTAAAACTGACAAAAATACCCAAGCTTATTACAGGACAATGAATGCACAGTGAGCCCTCTCTGTATGGGGAAGAGCATGACCACGATGAATGAGTGGCTCACCACAGACTACCTTTACCCAGAAACCATTTTATCACTGCTGCAAATAAGTGTTTCCGCATGTGTGGTTGATGTGCCCACTGTGCTGAGATGATAGCTGATCATTATGTTTTTTTCACTCATAGTGAATGCCAAAGAGTGCTGTGCACCATCAGCAGGGAAACCAACTGATTTTTTTTTTTATAACATTTTCTGGATTATAAAGGAAGAGGATTTTGTGTTCCTCTTCACTGATCTTATAGCCTAAATACTGATTATGCACCCATCCAGAATCATTGAACTAAATTTATACAGTGTCATATTTATATTAGGTAGTGTGAGGAATGAAAGACATGTTATTTACGTAGATAAATACGTTTGCAACATAGAGAGCATTAAAATGTTGCAACCAGTGATCCAAAAGCAATCTGTGTTTAGGGATTTGTGACACAGTATCGAGCCAATTGGTTTTCTATCTTTTTAATATAGTACATGTTTGGCCAAACACTTGCCAGCAAGACATCTTAATTGAACAAATAAACAACAAGTGTTCCACAGGGAGGATGCTGGCTTGTAACCGACATCCTCTGTGTAGCACAGGAGGGAATAAAACGGTCTGCAGGAGTAGTGTTGCAATGCTGGTGGTGTTTCATCTGACTCCGCTCCAGAGGATTGCTATAGACTCTTAAACTCACTTTCTGAATACTAAACACATATCGACGATGACCTTAGATCCTCTGCTATAATGTTTCCAGTGCATTTTGGAGTAGCAATCTGTGAAGTGTGTCTCTGTGCGTGTGTGTGGTGGGCTTATTGGTCCCTTTGCAACGTGAAGCATTTGGGATTAAGAACATCAGACTGAATTTATGTCATGTTTTACGACTGTATTATGTGTTCCAGGAGGCATTCTGCTTTAGCTACCATGTATACTTTGGATTCAGTCCTGTTCTAGTTTATTTGTGTATTCATTTTTCCCTTATCCATACTGTGGGCTGAAGCCATTTTTCATCACACAACTACGATTTACCTGCGGGCTCAGAAAGGACATATATTTCCATGTTTTAAAGCAAATTTAGGGCATCATTCTACAGTCTGCTTCACTATATGTGAAATGATGGCCACCGTTTTCACAGTAATCAGGCTTTAATGTGTAGGCTGAAATGGGGATGTGCTGAGTAAAGTGCTATAAGTGAGATTTTTAGATCCATTTATGCCATTTTTTTGCATTCATGTGAAAAAAATTAAATTGGTAATAATTTTCTCAATTTCCTTCAGCGCTGCAAAATGCTTTTAAACACACCCATTACCACGTACGCTGAAGGGTTGTCATAAACACCAGTGTCGTCACCAGTCAAAGCACTCATCTTTTTGGCTTTGCATAAATTTGTGATAAAAATGACTGAAAATGATATATCTGAAGGATTTCTCCTTTATGCTCTACACAAGGTTATAGTTCATTTAATGTAGAGAAAGTTCAGTAATCCACAGACTAGCTCTATGCTTGTCTAAGGTGAAGTTGTAATTATTTTCTGTATCAGTTAATGTGGCATTTTTTTTTTTTAATTTTTTTATTTTGAGTGACTGGAATCAATTTGTCTTTATAAGATACCCCAAAATTATAAAAAAAAATTATCACCGCTTTTCTAATGTCCGAGAATGTTTGTTTTAAAGTCTTTAGTAACCTTTTAAATTAAAGCTATTCAGTTTACAATTAAAAAAGATAAAAAATAATGGACTGGTAAATGGACTAATTCTCATATAGTGCCTTTCTACTCTCCCAGAGCACTCAAAGCACTTTATACAACATTCACCCATTCACAGAAGCACTTTCTATCCTTTAAGTCTTTTCTAGCTAACATTCACATATATTCATATTCCGATGGATGCATTAGAGAACAACTTGTGGTTAGTGCCTTGCCCAAGGATATTTGGCATGCAGACTGGGGGAGTCAGGGATCTAACCATCACTCTTCCGCTCCACCTCCTGAGCTACAGCCAATCCAGAAATAACCACAAAAATAATCATACAAATATTGGAGGCGGTATGGTTAGAGTTGACATAATGATGTTTTCATTTTTAGGCTAAATTGACTTGAGCTTGGTGGGATTAATTGGATTACCTCTCATATAGAGGTAGCTGACTGATGAGTCATAAGTGTCTGCGTTTACCGAGGAAATTTAAACTGCTAGTCCTTTTTTTTTTTTTTTTTTCTTCAAATTATCATTTTATGAAGAATGAATCTTGAGTTATTACCAGAAAATGATGTCTCTCTTTATTCTTTAATAATCACTCTACTTTAAGAGGTCTTTGTGCTTGACTGCATCCATTTTCAGCAATAGTATAGCAATACCGGGGAGATAATTTGACTGATTTTTCAGTGAAATTGTATTTTTTAGCTGAAGAGACACTAATACAGATATAACTCTTCCATATTTCCCAACAGTTTTGCTGTTGATTTGTTAATCTTGACGGTCTTAGCCACTGTGGTTACGTATTAGCGTTGCATTACCCAAGAGCCCTGAAAGGAAGAACCTTCCTCAGACTTTCCACTACTTATCTAACAGATATGTGTTTTATTTCCATTTTATTTATTTAAGAGTTGACTGGAAAATGCCAATCCCTTTCTTAACCATATTAACAGTAGTAATCAATAAATGTGACTCACTGGTGTAATAATTGTTCCGTGTTTATGTAAAGCTTTGTCTAAAAGCTAAAGGTCACTGATAAGAACGATAGCTGAATTGTCTGCCATATGGTGCATGTGTTAGTTTACGTGTCGTCAACTGTGTTTATAGAGGCAACTGTGTGTGTGTGTATGTATGTGTATGCACATGTGTGTAAAAATAATAAGTTAAGACTTTTTACCAGTTTACCAGTTTGTTGAAGCAAAGTCCAGTTAGCGAACATATACTTAAGTTGGAGCTCTTCAATGTAAGGTGTGGTTAGTAATTTAGTAGCAGGAATGTTCTGGGAGGGTGTGGGAGGGTGGATTATCTTTCTTTATTCTAGACAACATGCCTCTGTACTTTTGTATTCCGTTGTGGCAGTCAGAAGAGTCGCGGCAAGATAAAATGCCGCAAGAAATAACACCATCCAGATTAAAAAGAAAAAGATGACATGGTTGCACTCAGGACTTTGATATGTCTGTTCACTCTTTGTGATGTGTCGTGTCTGGTCTATAGAAACACAAGGAACATTAGTTATTATCGGTATAAGAGTGTCTGATAAGCTTAAAGTTGACACTTACACATCACTAACTTCATTTTTAAGACATTTTCAGAAAGAGAGTTACAGTTTTATTAAGTTTGTTATCAGTATACATGACATCTGACAAGAAGTATGTGAGCCCTATAGAATTACCTGGATTTTTGCAATAGCTGGTCATAAAATGTGACATGATTTTCCTCTATGTCACAAATATGATGATGATGAAATATGGACAAACACAATTAATTTAAGCCAATAACCACTAAAAACCGCATACTTGTGGTTTTGTAGCCCAGAACTCACTTCTAGGTAGAGTACCCGCAGTACTAAATGGTCTCCACCTAGTGACAACCTCTCTAACTGGGCTCATTAGTAAATTTTAACTCTTGCTTTTTTATGTAAATACAGTTCATGATCAGAAGTGTAGTAACTGTTTTGACCAAGAAATATCAATGGATGCGGTTTGCTTTTGCTTGTGGCTTTTTTTTTTTCTTCTTTAGCTCCAATGCACACCTACAATTTTGTTCCATTGATTAGACTCCGACTTTGCAAGCTCCTCACTCCAATATGCTAATTTGGGTGTTATTATACGTCTTTAGACACTTTTTGAATGTTTAAATGATACATTTAAGCAAGAGAACCCTTTTTGCTTCAAATTGTTGGTAATTAATTACAGTAATTGTAAGGTTAGCTGGGCATGTTTTGTTTTTTACTGTTGTCTAGGAAAAAAGTAACTTTGAAAATGGCACTACAAGCGCTTGTAAATTAAAATGGCTTTAGATAGACTTTTTCTAGGTACAAGATATTGAAAAAATATGTTAATTGAAAATCAAGAACCTTTACATTGCCGTTACTGAAGTTACAGTTGCGTGATAAAGTGTTTGCCCCTTCCTGATTTCCTAGTGTTTTGCATATGTGTCACACTTAAATGTTTCAGATCATTAAACAAATTTTATTTTAGACAAAGATGGATGGCCTGAATAAATACACAATGCAGTGTTTAAATGATGATTTCATTGATTAAGGGAGAAAAGTTATCCAAACCTACCTGGTCCTGTGTAGAAAAAGTAATTGCGCTTCTTGTTAAATCACAAATTTACTGTGATTAACCACATTTTATGGAAAACTGAGTTCAGTTTCACTAAACACACTCAGGCCTGATTACTGGCAGGCTGTTAAATCAAGAAATCACTTGAATAAAACCTTTCTGACAAAGTTGAGCAGGCTAAAAGATCTCAAAAAGCAACACATCATGCTGTGATCTAAAGAAAAACCTGAGAAACAAAGTCACTGACATCTATCAGTCTGGAAAGGGTTACAAAGCAATTTTTACGGCTTTGGAACTCCAGTGAACCATGGTGAGAGCCATTGTCCACAAATGGAGAATACTTGGAACAGTGATGAACCTTCCCAGGAATGACCAGCCTACCAAAATTGCTCCAAGAGCACATTGACAGCTCATCCAGGAGGTCACAGAATAACCCAGAACAGCATGAAAGAACAGCAGGCTTCACATGTCTCAGTTAAGGTCAGAGTTCATGATTCAACAACAGATAAGAGAATGGGCAAAAATGGCATCCATTGGAGAACTCCAAGGATAAAACCACTGCTGAACAGAAAGAATGGATAGGCTTATGTCACATCTGCCAAAAAACAAATGGATGATCCCAGAGATTTTGGGAAAATATTCTGTGCACTGACAAGACAAAAGTTTAAATTTTTTTGGAAGGTTTATGTTATTACATCTGGCGGAAAAGTAACGCGGCATTTCAGAAAAGGAACGTCATACCAGAATTAAAAAGATGAGTAGGTCAAAATTCCTCTACAGTGTTGTAAAAGACTCATCAAACAGTTGCTGCTGAGGGTGGTCAAACCAGTTATTAGGTTTAGAGGGCAATCACTTTTTCAGGGGCCATATAGGGTTGGATTTTGTTTTTTCCACCTTAATTATAAACGCCTTGATTTAGAAAGTGCATTTTGTGTTTACTTTTTTAAATCTTTGTCTAATATTTAAATTTGTTTGATGATCTAAAACATTTAAATGTGACAACAAGCAAAAAAACAGAAAATCAGAAAGGGAGGGGGGAGGGGCAACACTTTTTCTCACTACTATATATTACTACTAACAGCCATTGTTTAGCTGCATATTTAAGGCGTTATCATTACATTACCACAGATCTTATGAACAAGTTTTTCTTATACAAAACAAACTAATTTTAATCTGATATAAGTATAAACATTGGGTTTTGTTGTGTTCAATTGCTCCTGTGATTATAAGTTTGACAAGATTGTATCAATTTAAATTGCAGTGATACAAACTGTTGGGATATAACCCCCACTATATTTCCCAACTGCTTTATGTTGCAGCATTCTGCTGTGGATTTCTTAATCTTGATGGTACTAGGCAGTACTTCCGTGGTGGCATTGCATTACGTTACCTTTAGAGCATCAAAAGGAACAATTACATTTAACTTTTGTCACATTTTGTCATAACATAAACACATAGTAAAACCCAGTCACTTTCTTAACTTTATTATCCATAATTAATTTTAGTAGGAGCTTGAAAAAATGATTCACTGTTTGAACATGACTCATTGATTGTAAAACTATCCTGTCAGGTGACGATTTTTATATAAAGTCTAAAAACTACAGCTGAGTTGTCTGCCATGTGATATATGTGTGTTGCCAGATACACTACGTCACATTTTAAATATAATTGAATTGAAACAAAGTCCAGTTACCGATCATATTGTTAAGTAAGAGCTGTACAATGTAAGGTGTGGTCAGTAACTTTGGATCAGGCATGTTTGGTCATTAAAATGGGCGTTGGGTAATTTCTCTTTATTCTACACAACATGCTACTAGTATTTCATTGTGGCAGACAGAACAGTCAGGGCAAGATACAATGTGGCAAGAAATACCATCCAGATTAAAAAGAAAATGAGGATATGGTTGTTCCTGGGAGCCTGATATTTTAGTGTTTACACTCTTGTGGTTTATATTGTTTCTCCTCTGTAGAAAAATAAATTAGTTATCACCCCTATGTTACCATTCTCCACTAAGGATGTCTGATAAGCTGAAAAACTTGATAAGTAACCATAAAGTAAAAACTTCAAAGTCCAAAGACATTAAACAATGGTGAGTTACAGTTTTATTAAGTTTATTATCAGTATGCAGTGATTAAAAAATCTAAGCCTTATGGAGGCTGGATTACCTGACTCTTGCAATACCTGGTCATAAAATGTGATATGATCTTCATCTCTGCTACTGATAAAGATAAACATATTGATTTTAAGCTAATAACATACTGACATTTAACATATAAAACTTGGTGTTTTGAATGATCTAAATCATACCAATAAATCATCTCCACTTAATAACAACCCTTTAATAAATCCTTAACCCTTTTCATGTTTATGCAAAGTCTAATGACTAAACAGAAGTCTGGTGACTATTCTAATAAATATCAACAGATGTTGTTTGTGAGTAGCAAGTGGTTTGTTCGTCTCTGTTTTGTACTCTAGGTTTGCCAACTCCTAATGCCTTATTGTGATGTCATTAGCCTAGTTGTCTGCACACTTTCTAATGTTCTATTAGTATTTAAATGATGGATTCAGTGTATACAAAAGCTCTTTTTGGCCAGCATCTTCATTAAAATTGATATATTTTTAACTTAAAGTTAAATTTAGAGTTAACAAATTGTTAAAGAATTTATCAGTCAATTCAAAAGGTGAAAAGGAATAAATGTCAAACTGTATAATCTGTTCTTAATTTGCATAGAAAGATAGATGGTTTTCTACTTTATTTGATTCATATGAATGTAAATATGTGTTTTCTTTGGCCAGGTAACAAGTCATTTTGAGACTTCATAAATAATGAATTAAAAAAAACAATTATTTTCAAGTTTGGGTTGTAATACTCCTCATAACCAGTTTTTCGTTGCACAATAAAGGGAGGTCTGAACCAATTTTCACATGTAGGCCGACATCACTTCTATAGTTATATAAGTCATTGAATTCATAACCCTTTTTTGTGGTTCTGTATTAATGCTTGGCAATAAAAGGGTTATTTTTTTCCTAATTGTTCTCCTATGCTTTAACTATGTTTTCATTGTAGATCTATACACACCTTCGATCCTACACCGTCCCAAATGAGCAGCGCTACATCATTCGCATCCTGTTTATTGTGCCAGTTTATGCCTTTGATTCTTGGCTCAGCCTTCTTTTCATCAGCAACAACCAGTACTATGTCTACTTTGATTCTGTCCGAGACTGCTATGAAGGTAAGTATCACAAGCACCAGTACTGTGGGTGATGGTGTTCTTCATGGGCAGTCATTGTTACTTCCCTGCCCTTTGGCCCATATGGCTGCCAGGACTAGAAACACAAGGAAGTAGCCAAACTAGTTTTTCACAGCAGTCATTGTTCCCATGTGGGTAGACCTCATTATTTCAGGTGTTACATTTCTAGGATGAGTTGAATTTTTTTGGTGAGTTTGTTTTGTAGCCTGGTTTGCAGTGTTTCTGTCTTTCAGGAAAGGTAATTTATTTTGGTTTGATATTGAAAATCCTGCAGCAACTTTCAATATGCAAATATAATTTAAACCCTGTTCTCTAGGTGGCAGTTAGGTAGAGTAGTCACTTTTTACAGTGTGCCTATAATTATGAATTGAAGTTTTGAGACTAAAGCACTTCACCGGTGGCAAAGGTGAATCATATGCAAAATGGATTACAAGTAATTTGAGAAAGAAGAAAAATAGGAAATGCATTATTCAAGAGATTAGTTTCCAGTTTGCAGGCCAATTTTGTGGCTGATTGATAGTGCGGTGCATCAGGAAGCAGGAAGACTGGAATACCACCAGCGGCTACGGCTAAAACATAATGAACCTTCTCTTGACTGGACACCATCTGCATTAGCTTCATTTAATCCCTCTTTAAATAGCAACAAAGGATTAGGAAGGGATTTCCAAGACACGGAACCCTTAGAAGCTTCTTAATGTAAGGACTAAAACATTTATTGTTATAAAATGTAGGACTAATTATTTTTTATCATGTGAAAGTTTTTTTCCTCTAAAATGATTTGACCTTTTTGGTGAAGTTAAACTTAAAGGTGATGGAAAATTATCCTACAGTTTAAATTATTCAGTGAAATGTGTTTGACATTGGGTAAAAAGAAAAATAACTCTTCCTTTTTTGTTACAGCTTTTGTCATTTACAATTTCCTGAGCCTGTCCTTTGAGTATTTGAGAGGAGAGAGTGCGATCATGTCAGAGATCCGAGGGAAGCCTATACAGTGAGTGCACTCAGTTCTATGTTACATGTACGTGATGGAAAGCTTTTTAGTGTTAATGATTACGTTTACCTAGGAGTAATAAATACATTAGATCACCTGGAGCCAACTATAGTTGTTTTTTATGATCCCAAAAGGTCCAAAGTGCGTTTTCTACTCTTGAATTAGCATTTCGTTTGAACAACACAGTGAAAGTGCTATCAATAAACTGCTGTGTTGTTCATAGGTGAGGCTTCTCTTTATCTCTCTGCTTTTACCCAGTGTTCATAAGCTGTATTTATGGCTGACTCAGCCATAGGGCAGCTAGTCTGGGCCAGTTTCTTGAGTGTGTTCAGACTCTAATGCCGATCTCTTTTAGATGATGGTATTTCTTGACAGAGCTGGTGGAGACAAGATGTATAATGCTTATCTTGTTTAAGGATCATTCACCCTTTAGGAATTCAATGGAAACTCTGATTTGAGCTTTGTGACATTATCAGAAGCAGCCATCAGAATATGGACACACTGCATATAAAGCTATAAATGGTTGCTGACCATGCTATAAAGGGAAAACATGGTCGGCAACAATACTGAGATAAGGTATGACATTTAAACGATCTTTAGTTGGTACCAGTGGGCCCAAAGTCTGCCATAAAAATATCCCCCATACCATTGCACCACCACCACCAGTTTGAAACATTGATACAAGCAGGTTGAATCGGTGCTTTCATGTTGTTTACACCAACACCCCTACCATCCGAATGGTAGGAACTAAGATTCATCAGACCAATTCTCATCTTCCAATTCTGGTGAGCCCATGTGAAATTGCAGCTTTGTTTCATGTTCTCATCTGACAGCAGTGGCACCTGGTGTGTTCTTTTCCAGCAGTAGCCCATCTTCATCAAGGTTACATGTGCTGTGCATTCAGAGATACCCTTCTGCATACCTTGGTTGTAACAAGTGGTTATTTGAGTTGTTGTTGCCTTTTTAAACTTCAGGCAGTTGGGCCATTTTCATCTGGCATCAACAAGGCATTTTCACCCAGAGAATTGACACTTATTGGATATTTTCGTTTTTGGACCAGTCTCTGTAAATCGTAGAGATGCAGGAAAATCTCAGGAGATGGGCAATTTTTGAAATATTCAGTCCAGCCGCTGTTACCAACAACCATGCCAAGCTCAAATTCTCTTAAAGCACTACTCTTCTCCATTCTAATGATTGAATGGAGAAGAGAAGATGAATTTAAATAGGTTATCCTGTGCTTGTCTACATGCCTAAATGCATTGGATTGCTGCAATGCCACTGGTTGATTTAGATATTTGAGTTAAACAGTTGAAAAATTAAAAATAAAAATATTAAAAATAAAAAAGATAGATATCCATCTATATATAAATATCTATCTATATCTCTATATCTATATCTCTATATCTGTATCCATCCATCCATCCATCCATCCATCCATCCATCCATCCATCCATCCATCCATCCATCCTCATGACCCAGGTGATACATTCTAATGTGTTTTTCTGTCAAACCAATGATCCAAAACCCAAATATACTCAGTTCACAGTAATCTAAAATACAGACAGATAAAATGTAAAATCTCCACAAAAGCTTGAACAAATTGATGTCATAAGTTTTTGTTTGAAAAATATCTTTTGTGTACTTTACTTGATTTTGTTATCTGACATTTCAGTATTGACACACCTTAAAAACTCCTCATGTTCTGTTGACTTGACAGATCAAGTTGTCTGTATGGTACCTGCTGCCTGGTTGGAATGAGCTACTCCATTGGCTTTTTGAGATTCTGCAAACAGGTGAGCTTCAATCATGCTTTTATCTCTGCTCTAAAAACTCTCCTTCGGGCCTCTGAAATAAACTCACACAAAGTGAAAACAAGAACACATCCCAAAAAAAAAAAAGAAAACCCCTCACTGCGAGTTATTATTCTCTTCAAGTCTCCAGACTGCTTAAAAATGACAGCTGTTATAATTGGCTCTGTGTTTTTTCAGAGGATAACATCCATTGGTTACAAAAAGGAAAACAAAAGCAATCGAGGCCAGGTGAAAGCAGCTTGATAATAAACACAGAGAGATGATATGAGCTGTCAGCGCAGTGCTTCATCCCAGTGTCTTGGGATGCTGCACAAGCTTCCAGTCTAACATTGATGGATATTAGAACTGTCTTCAAAACAAAATGCATAAAATGAACATTTTTTTAATAAGAAGCAAGTGATAAACACTTGTTGTGCCCTGGCAGAAGTCCTCCATGAAATGTTTTAAAAGGAAAACCTTGCAAGTTCTTTGAGATAAAGCTATAAACAAGATAATTCTCTATTTGTAATTTGTTGTGTATCAGTGAAACATAGGCCTAGAGAAAGGGCTTAATACTAAGCTTTCTATAAATCTAGCACTTTAGAAATTATTAAATTCTGTTTTGCTTATGTAAACCAAAGCAAAGTCATGGACAGTTGCTCCAAACAAGCTTAAGTGGCTGCCATACATATTAATATATTTCAACTAAATCACTGAAGCACTTCATATCGATCACACAAAGTTGTGGTTCAGAATAAGAAAACACTGTTCTCTGAGTTTCTTTACAAGAAAGTACTTAAACTGGAAGAACGTGACATCTGATAGGCCTCGATCTACAGTTACGGGTGTAAGGAGCATTAAAATTCTTCGCACATTTTGAGAACGCGTCAGTTTGTGATTATAAGGGGGCTTAACAAATGAAATGCTGATATGAAAAAGCAGCCTGGAGTCATGGTGTTTCTTGAAGATAAGGTTAGAGGATAAGCTGCTCTTACATCCTAAACTGTTCGATGACATTTCAGTTTTAAGTCATTTATCTCATTGTCGGATGCTTTGGGGAATCATTTTCTTGAAACTGAGCACAAGTGAAATCACGTGGATGTGAAGTGTGGCTGTTTTGCTTCCAAATAAACAATAAATAAAGTGCAGTAAAACTCATTATGATCACAAAATGTTGTAGTTTGATCATTTTAATAGGTTGATGTACTTAATATTCTATCAAATGTGTGAATTTGTAATCAGAAGTTGAATTAGGCTGACATGAAGTCACCCTCTGTGAGCGAATCCTTCACCAAAGCTTATGCCCTGTTTTAGAATTTGAAATGTCTGGATCCGTTTGTAAAATGAAAGATTCTTCTTTTGCCCACTGTCCTCTTCTCAACCAAGTTTTATGAAACTCAGTTTAGTAGTTTTTTGTGTAATCCTGCTGACAGACAAACGAAAAGCTCTGAAAACATAACTCCATCTCAGCTCCTTGGCAGAGGAATAACATAAATCTTCAGCTTTCCAGGGCTTTGAAGAGCTTCACAATATTTTTTTGTCCTCAGCTTTACCGTTTTGATTCTGTCTTGTCGCACTTCTAGTGTGTAGTGTGAAATCTACATGGTTAACACCAAACAGCAAATAGACTCACTGACTAGTTGTTAGTCAAGATGAAAAACATGCAGAATTACAGTGTCCTCTTACATATGTATCATGCAGTGCACTCTCACATGTATCTCAGATTAGTATTTAAGTGTATGAAGACTGTGGATTGTTTGGATGCAGTTACTGACTGAATTAATTTGAAGCAGAAACCATGCTTGACTTTTAATCCACTGCAAACTATGGCCGTGTATTTTGTTTTCAATTTTAAGCATGGCAGGAAGTATCATGCAAATTACTTGCTTTGGGGATATTCTGAGTGACAAGCTTGCACTCGAATAGGCGTACAGTAAGTGAAAACTGCTGGTACTTGAGCTTCAAAGTAAATCAGTGTTCTAAACGATTATCGATGCCATTTGCCAAGCTGACCATCGTCACTGGAAATCCCTCAAGTTGAAAAGACCTGGTCTGTTGCTTTCAAGTGTAGCAGGAGTGATGGGAGTTTAGAGCAACCTCTTTCAAATCGGTTAGTTCTGGCTTCAATACACAACACAGAAAGCACCTGTCCTTCACTCTTGGGATGCATGCATGCATGCAGGTCTCAATTCGCTGCCTACTTTGTTGTTTCATCCACCTTCCATCCACATCAGCATTAAAACATGTATCCTGTAGGTTGATTTAGCCAAATATATATTTTACAATGATAAGGTGTTTTATGTCTTTTAATAATTACAGCAATGATTTGTTGTATGAAATATGCCTGTTTGGTTTGTTGCTGAGAGCATCTGTCAGCTTGATTTAAGAGCAGTTAGCGTAGTTCAAAGACTGGATATGATAAATCTGCACAGAAACTGATGTTTAAAAACAATTTGTTGTTTTATGGGAGGATGTTGCAGGACAGTTTGTTGCCTTTGAGCAATTGCCCAGCAACCAGAAGAGATCGCAGGAAGTTGTTTCTCAGAGCAAAAAATGGTTCAGTGCATAACCCCTCATAAAACGGTTATTTGTCTTTTAACCCGTTTGTTACCTTGTCAGGAGATGGACTTGGTTTTTTTTCCTTTCTTTTTCCTGCAGTTGTGTAAGCTCATACATTTATTAGCTTTACTAAATACAAACAATAACTGAATTGGTGTATACGACATATAATGTAAAAAAATCATACCTTGTGAGGTGAGAAAATGGCTGGTGATGACATTAAAGGGATTGGGGGATATAACACAGTTTTCGTCTGTCAGATGTGCAAACAGATTCTCGCATCCTCCTTCATAGTTGATGTCTCATTCTGAATTACAATTTCTTCTTCAGGCGACTCTCCAGTTCTGTGTTGTCAAACCCATCATGGCAGTCATCACCATCATCCTGCAGGCCTTTGGCAAATATCACGATGGAGATTTTAAGTGAGCACCACCTCTCTTTGCATTTCCTTCTCCATGTATCATATGCTTCCACATGATAGCCAGGAGGCTTGTTTGCTGTTTATGTGCATGGGAACAATTTGCAAATAGAGATAATTATATCACCTCTTCACAGCTGGCATGATGAAAATAGCTGAATTAAAAGTATTTATTTTAAGCTGAAACTGATGGATAGAAACTTCACAGGTGCCCTGCTGCATTTGTCCCCGTTGTGTCACATGTGTAGCCACACTCACAGCTTCACTGGCATTGTTGATAATGTATTGAGTAAAGTTATTGCTTTTTGCAACTTTCCCTGAAATGTAGTGTTTTAAAATGAAAGCCCTTCATTCTTTTTATGTTATGCTTGGAGGAGAAGCATTGCTTCATTTCACATTTTTACTTTGTCTGTCAAATGTCAAAAGCTGGGGATAAATTGCAGACAGAAAGATTTAATTACAGCATACTTTGGTGCTTCACACGTGCCAATAAGGTTTTTAACAGAACAAGGAGAGTGTAATATATTCAATAAAATTAGCTTTAGCATATAATCAAAAGCTATCAAATCTGCAGGCCGTAAATTCTGCCCAACTTATTTTCAGGTGCTCTTCTGTGCCTCTTGATTCACCGTCTCTCTCTGAAGATTCAGCTGTGACAACACTTGTTTCAAAACGAAGCACAGAGTTCAATGAGGGCTTTATATAGAAGTATCCAATCAGCTTTATATCATCACCCGCTTTTTAGAAGTTTAAAGTTAGACTTAATTAAATTCTTCTTCTTATTTCTTCATATACTTCAACAGGAAAAATGGCAGTCAGAAATAAGAGTCTTTCTTCACATCTTTCTTTAGGCTCTGCAGTAAGGCTATAATGATTCACAGATTGTTTACTTATACGCTTTCAGCCAACCGTGCACGGTATACTGCATGGGAGTAATTAGTGTAGTCACAGCTGAATCCTCAGAGAGGCTCTCTAGAATGCAAAAAGGGTAAAAAGGCAGGCTGACAATCAAAAATGTCTGTTTACTGGATGCATCCTAGAAATAAGAAGGCTGTGTGTATATATACAAGTCTTAACCTCTTGTTCAAAGAAGAGGACAAAAAGATGCGATATGGCTGAAATGTCCTCAAATTTAAGCCACTTCTTTTCTGTCAGCTTGAAGAGCTGAAGAAGTCAAAACCTGAATAAGTAGACACTATCAAAAAAATCTCAGAGGGGAAATATGTTTGCAAATTTACTATGCCGTTCTTCCAACTCTCTTTTCATGCAGTGTGAATGGAGGATACCTGTATATCACAATCATCTACAATATTTCAGTCAGCCTGGCCCTCTACGCTCTATTCCTTTTCTACTTTGCAACAAGTGACCTGCTCAGACCGTACGAACCGGTGCTCAAGTTTCTCACAATTAAATCCGTCATCTTCTTATCCTTCTGGCAAGGTAAGCTCAGTGTGCTTGTCCTTTTATTCTTCTTTCTTTTCTTTGCCAGCCTATAGAATTATATAAACTGATTTCAAAATGCTGTCTCTTTGAAGGAATGGTCCTCGCCATCCTGGAGCGCTGTGGCGTCATTCCCAATGCACTTTTCATCGACGGACACGAGGTTGGCGCCGGTACTGTGGCAGCAGGCTGGCAGAACTTTATCATCTGCATTGAGATGTTCTTTGCTGCCATTGCCCTCAGATACGCCTTCACCTGCACTGTCTACCAGGAGAAAAAAAATGAAGTGCCCGGTGAGTGATGTCGTTTTTACAGAGAACAGAGGAAACCAATTGATTGTTACCTCTTGTCCTCGCCTTGAAAATCTGTTGACGTGTTCCCAGGCTAATTGCCCTTCTTCCCTAGAGAATAAGGAGTGACACTGGCCTGAAAGCATGAGAAGTAAAAGTAATTGAATTGCCCCGTACCTCTTTAGACCAGCAACTTAGAGGAGCCACAATACCTCTGATTTAAGCGATATAGAAACTGAAATGTGTAGCTATAGATTTACACATTTGTACTTGAGTTAAATCTAGTGCAAACATGAACTATGTGACTGTACGAGTTGCTGTCAGACTAAGAGCATATAATTTGACTAATAAGTTCGAGAAAATTTGCCTTTGAGCAAACCAGAGGAAAATGAGGGGAAAGGCACTGTACTTTAAAAAGGATGAAGTGAGCGATGCTGCTTGCAAGAAAATTGCAAATAGAAGCTAAAAGATGTGCCTTCTGCCATTTTGCAGTGTTTCATGATACAGTAAATCCTACATTCCTTAAAATTCTTACCATACACAATTTCTGGAAATGCTGATGAAAAGGCATAGTTTAAATTAAACTTCTTTGAATTCAGAATTGAAATGTGGTCCACTTGGATATAACAGTGTTTCTCTATAGAGAGCACCTCATTATTAGATTGCAGTTTTAAGTCACCCCGTTCAAGAATACAGCTGAACATGACTAACATTCATGTTCCCTCGGGTGTTGATATGTGGTATTTCAGAAGTTGCCACACCCCTGGTTTACAGTTTCACCAAACCTTGGTCAGCCATGCCTAACTACCACACCTTACGCTTCTCTTTGCACACCTTCGTAAGCCTGAGCCAGTGACCCTGAAACCAAAACCTGTGGTTTTTTACCAGCCCCCCACCCCCTTTTTTATTTTTTATTGCTGTCTTACAATAAACAGACAGTACAAATTAAATATTTAGTCAGTTATTTGATGGCGACAAACAATATTTCTGGTCACTTAACCAGATCAAAAACCATTTTGTCTCTACAATTAAATCAATACAACGATCAAATCTTGATTGCACAGAATAGCGGATGTTTTGATGTTTTGAACATTTAGAAGTACTAACAAATTATTAAAACTTGCTCCCACCCATAATTGGGATTCTTTATTAAGGGTTTATTAGTTTGTTGTTGTTTTTTAAGACATAAATTTACTTTTTGTGACCAATTGCTAACATTGCAATTGGAAAGTTTTGATAGACATTATTGTCAGTACATGAAAACTCTACTCCTTTTTAAATTTTCAGCGATTTAATAAAGTACTATGCAGTTATTTTTAAAAATAAATGTTCACATCCTTCACATTTATTTGCATTCAGATGGCCAAATTGATCACTTTTGTGAAAATTTTAAAGCAATTATATTGCAGTCTCATTTTGTCTGATCGTTAATGTGCCCCTGTCCTCGTTCCTGCTTTTCTACAGAAATCCTCCCACCAATGCAGAGCATTTCCAGTGGTCTGAAGGAAACAATAAACCCGGGAGACATGGTGCAGGATGCCATCCACAACTTCTCTCCAGCCTATCAGCAGTACACCCAGCAATCCACACAGGAGGTGACCCTGCCCAGCACAAATGGAAAAGTGGCCACAGGCAGCAAGAGCTCCCGCAAGTCTGACAAAATCATGCTGATTACATCTGATGATGAGTTCTAGGCATTTTTCCAGCAAGATCCAGGTGTTTGTGCCCTTCCCGCCCCTGTTGCTGACCCCCTGGAGAAACAGCTTTATCCTATAGTGCATAAAGCTGGATTGAACCCAGGTGTTTAATTTTCCAGTTTCCCAGTATTTCAGATGGGCTTCCTACTTCTGTCCCGTTTCAATGCTAATTTGACCACATGAAGGATTACGTATTAAAATGAATAGCTTAATAGCCAGATATCTGATCTGTGTTCATATCAGCAGTAATAACTGCAGGAAAACGACATGTCGCCTTCACTCTATCAGAGAAGACTGGAGCGCTGTGTTTTATTTAAATCAAGCTGCTGGATTTTCAGCTGTGTCGCCGATGCTGATTCTGTCATTATGTCACCGCTCGCGCTCTGGCCGTCTGAAGTGTGTTCCCTCTGATTCATGTCAGTTTCAAAGAGGAGATGATTAATGTGTGACTCCAGGTGGGAAGCAGGGAAGCCAGCGATGGCTGGGAGTGGCACTTCATGGACCGTTTCCCGCATCTGCTTGTTTGAAGTATTTGCTGAGCATTCCTCCGCACGGTTTCCTGACAAATGGAAGGATTTGTTCAAAGACACATTAGTTTTGGAGCAGGCACTTCACAATGTTTTGTGTCTACCGTAGCAGGGATAAACTGGATAAACCTGCCTCCTACAGTGTGGGAGTTACATTATTCTCATTAATTTCCTCAGTGTGCTAAAGAGTGACACTCAGTGCAACTAGACAGCCGTTTACCAGATTCATTTTTCACAGTTCCTGCAGCATTGTAAATACTTTTAGTGGCGCTTTATTTTGTTTTTTAGGCTGACATGCGGACATCACTATTCACATTATGATTCCATGTTCCAGGGATTGTGAAATCTGTACAGAATTTGATTAGTTTAGATCTTGATGTTTTCATATGTTATGTTTCTGTTTGGAGTATAATTTGAAAGATCCTAATATATTTATTGTGTGTATTTCAGGCCTAGATAAAACCAAAACGTGTGCTAGGAGAAAAAGACTTTTGCTAATTTCTTTTTTTCCCCCTTTAGCAAACATGAGAGTTGTTGCGTTTTAAAACAGAGGCTAACAAATGCTTGTGAATTTTTATACCCTCTTGTGCCAATAATACCTGTCTTTCTGGGAAAGCAGAAATTAATTTACATTTGGGTATAAAAACATTCAAAAAGGTTTTATTCTTGTTTCTTAATCAGCCAAATAAAATAAGAGTTTTCCTTCTCTAACTTGCATTTGATTTTTGTTTTAATGAGAAAAAAGCCTCATTTGGAAATACAAAACCAGACAGTGACCCTTATTTATAGGAATAAATTTACCACACATTAAATAAGAGCAGAAACAACATAGATTTTATTTGTACATGAGGGTAGTTCATTAAGAAAACATGTAAATGAATGTAAAAATAATTTAGGTGTTTTTTCTTTTTAATAAAATTACACAAATCATTGAAATAAATATAAAATATGAGCAGAGTAATGACAAGTCATGAATGGTACATACTCAATTTATGCTGCCTTTTTACTGCTATTTGACAGTCACTCTAAGCCTCAAGACATTTATCTCATACTCACAAACGCAGAAGTTGCTGCTGTTACACTAACATTCAATGTATTGCATCCATAATTTTAGCCACACCTAATCTGTATACATGCTCCACTCTTACATAATTAAAACTGACTTTCTACATGGCTAAAGTTAAATACTATAGCTTGTAGGACTGGCAAAGCTTGTGTGTCGAAGCTTATTTAATCAAAGACAGCTGATCACCTCGAATGCTTACTCAAGATACACAAGCATGCACATTTCTGTACATGCATTTGCTATAATTATTTTATGAAAGATTTAAAAAAAGATCTCAGTTCTATTACTGCTCCTTGGTATTAACTGCGGTTTACTTCAATGTAGAAAGAAAGCTGATCAAACCAAGGTTTGTATTCACCCATGGCAGGAGGGTTTTTTATTTTCACCCATAAACATGTCTACATTAATGTATCTACATCTTTAAACTTCTTTAAACTTGTGTGTCTGCTAGACTTTTTTGGGTAGCTTAAGAAAAGAGCATGAATAAACTCTCTGCTAGGTCATACTGAAATGTAGAACTTAATTCACCCAGAGGAAGGTTTGTCCTTATTTAGGCACTATACATAAATATATACTTTAAAATTTGAAACTGGTTTTTTTTTTTTTTTTTTTTCAGGTAATTATTATTTAGGTGTGCTCATAAAAAAAGTATTCACCTCAGACTCAAATACAGTAATAAGTGCTAAAATTAAAGAAGCCCTGATGTAGCTTAGTTTTGCTTGGAAACTAAACCACAAGAGGTCACTGTAATGCTATGCAGAAAATGCTTTTAGCCACAAAGCCTTTTAGGTGAATGTGCTCAAGAAATAAGTTATGTAAACAGGTAATATGTACTCATTTGTCCAAGGCTTGACACATTCCTTATCTGTAAGAGGCCTGGGTGAACAGTCCCTAAAACAGCTTTGGGGTTCTTTTTTTTTTGTTTTTTGTTAAGCAGTTACAAAAGCATTGCAGTCATTGAAACTTCTGACTTGACATATTAGAAAAGTATACCAGGTTCAGTGGCTGCAGGGGCGGACTAGGTTTGCATGCAGGTTGATCTGTTTTAAGAGCAATTTTTCCTCATATTCTGTTTGCAATAATCTTGATAACTCCCCAGTTAACGCTGCCCAAAAGCAAATTTTGCAAACTGAACACTTGATTGAAATTAGGCACTTTCAATATTAGGCAGTGTTTCACTCAAAATGATCAAACTTGACATGACAAAATATGTAACCTGCATGTAATCCTAGTTACTGTCCAAGTCGTGCATTAGATACATTGTGAATGTGCTGAGAAGAACTATTCTTGGGCCATAAATACTCACAAGACTTAAGTTACGAAAATAGTTCTCTCGTTGTAAATTTGAATACTATTTTTTTTTTCCTTTTTTTTTTTTCTTTTTAAGAGAAAAGTTCAGCATCCATATAATTAGACTTCAAAGACCGATTACATAATCACACCACTCCCAGCATAGTAAAAGACATAAATATAGAAAAATATGTACTATATAATGTATATTTATATAATGTATATGCTTATAAAACTAAGTATCAGGAAAAAAAGAACATGGGCCGTATTGACACAAACCAAATGAAAAATACAAAATGAGAGTAAGAACACAGCAATGCCCCTGCTTATAAATCACAGCAGGTTGTACAGCAGCAAAGTTCCCCATACTGTTCTTTGCAGCTATGGAACAGGGGAAGAACAGTCATGTCCTCTTAGCCAAGAGAAAATCCTGACATGAACAATCTATTGACTTCACTCCAAATTGGGAATGGATTCTCGGTAAGAACAGCTCGATTTCAAGTGAATTTCATATTTAAATATTACAAAATGTACAATGAGAGCAAGGTCTTTACTGCATTTAGTTATCTTGACACCACAGTTTCTAGAGATGGGCGTCAGGAGTTCTCTTGTAGAAGAGCGTGTCAAAAGAAAAGTAACTGTTTCGGAAATACCAACACCGGCAGCAGCACTTCTTGTGACCCAGTATTAGGAATGATTTCTATTTGGACGGAGTTCTCAATCTAAGGGAAAACAGAAGCAGTGGGAGCTTTGCCGTCTCTAGTCTGTAATATACAGTAAGTAACTTGAATTGCATCATACTTAAAAGGTCTGCTCTTATTATTATTATATCCAATATGGATTACCTACCAAGAGTTGCATACAAAGAAAAGAGATTAAACACCAATCAGTAAGTGCCACAGCAGACTGTAGTTCACTATCACTAGTTACATTAGGCACAACTTTCCTGTAAGTGGTTCGACCACATTTAGTTGTCACTTAGTTAAGCTCCAGTAACTGCAGAAATGCAAGCGTAACTTCCTTCTTTAAACAAGTGGCCCTGTGATTTATTTTTATTTTTTTTACTTACTGTATCTTAACAGTCTTCTCTAAGTGCTATTTGATGAAAGACACCATTGTCAAACGCGTGTTCCTTAATCACTTTCCAGTTTTACAATTTAGTCTAACCAAGTTTACCGTTTAAACAGAATTAAAAAAACTTTCTACAATATACATCAAGAAACTTCTGAGTCAAGGGGCTACACACAAATGCAATCACATGCAACAGCTCCAACTGCCTACACTGTCTTTGACAACATAACGTAACAGTACTTTTCAGCTATCTGTCAACTAGAATGTAGTTGACAAGAGAGATCGGAACCCTTTCTGAAATCTGACGGTACTCAGACATGTCTTTTCTCAACTGCCAGTAGGAGGAATGAAGGCACAAATGGCACTTTTTAGAATATTGTATAAGGAAACAGTCCAGTCCAACAAAGACAAATTCTATCGTAATGGGTGATTTTAACTCTTTCCAAATATTAATTTAAGGTGTTTCTTCAAAACTGCCAGATTAGATCGCTTTCAGCTGTATATGAACAACTTTATTGGATCATTCAAACTTCTCTGAACTGTACTGGTATTGCTTTCTAAATAAGTTACTTATATAGTTATCATGGTTAAAAGACTAGTATAGCTTTTTAGCTAAACATTGGTCAGTTGTCAACAGTATAATCCAAAGATCCCTCAGAACCATTTCTACATAAAATTTCATGTTACTCAAACACTCAATCAAGTGACTTTACTGCTTAGCACCTCTTAAAAGTGCTAAGCATATAAGTTTCCGGTGCCTCGTTTGGCTAGCTTTCAAAGGCATCTGATAACTGTGGCCTTGAAGAAGTGTCTATTTGACCTCACAGTGGAAAGATATCACCTCTGTGTTAAAATACATGTGAGATATAGCATAGATCACATGTAGAACTATTCAAGGCAACAGACACAGAAGCTCATTAATATTTATACAAAGAAAATGTGATTTGGCAAAGGCTTTAAAAGTATCCATACTGTCTCATATGCGTTACTTTAAACCTGTCGTATTTTATTCTTTACATCATAAAGTATGAGAGGTGTCCCAGACCATTTGCTGCCACATTAAGGCGTGTCAAATACTTGAAATTTGAGTAAAAGCAAATCTCTGCTATCAGTCATGGAGGTAGGGTCACAGAGGCCCGATAACCTGCCGGTGCTGGGTGTCAGGGAGGGGGTTTGCACAGTGCACAGACAATGTAGATTGTGTAAAAGAGACAAATAGAGGGAGACAGAATTGTGAATGCAGCATAACATCACATAGAGCTTGCCACCCCGGCCACCCCTCAGTCTAACTACCGAGCCTCGTCTCAGTGTGGGATGAGTGGGTTCAGACCAGGTCAGAAATAGGAAGGACCAGGCAGGCAAAGGAGAGCCCAGTCCTGTCAACACTAGGAAGGTGCTGAGAAAGCGGATGGGCTGGAGTTGTTTTGGCTGGCAGATTTGACGATGGTGATGACGCTGGTGGGGGCAACTTTGCCTGGTGAGAGAGGCCCTCTGGTCACAGTCCGGGCGAAACACTGCAAAGCCTCATACTTGGCTCGCAGCGCATCCAACTCCAATCTCATGCTGGCATTCTCACGTGCCAGCTTGTCCACCTCCTGCTGCAGCTCGGTCTTTTGTCTCTCCAGCTCCTCCTTTTGGGTAACACGTTTGATGCGGCAGCTCGCGGCATAGCCGCGGTTTTTCAGGGTCCGCCGTCGCTGCTTCAATCGCACAACATCCTCCTTGGTGAGCCCACGCAGGTGCTGATTGAGCTCCCGCACAGACATGGCAACCAACTCATCATCGCTGAGCACAGGGGCATTCTCACCCACCTCCTTCTTGACCTGCAAGACACGAGCAGTGCATGAAGAACTGTGTGCAAGCATGAATCACTAAAACATTTTTCAAACTTCTCATGCTTACCTTTAAAGCTTTGCTCGTCTTAAAAGTAGTCGTCATTCCCTGCATGAAGACAAATGACCAGAATCTCACAGAAGACACTGAAAAGTAAAAAAAAAATACGACCTCAAGTAAGTGAAACAGAACATATTATTGATGGACGAAAGTAATTACAAACACGCAGATTTACTCAGCTACCTATGTTGGCAATTTAGAAGCAATTGGGGTATTCAAGTCATACTACTAGAGTGACTGGACAGCATGTGTTACTTTGCACATATCATTAGTTTATACTACTCGGGTTACTTCTGCTGCAGAGTGCGTTAACATGCAGGAATTTTAAACAGTGCATTTTAGTTCATGCACTATATTTTAAAAATGAGATACTGATATTTTTTTACTCAAGATGGCGTGTTATTTGACATTTGAGATATGGCAGATAAGCAGAAATGACACCCCCACTGGTGATGCTCGAGAAGTTTACTGCACAGACGTCACATCCCAGGGTTACATCATATGTCAGTGCTCATGTTTGTTTGTTAGTGACATAAATACCAGCAGATGGCAGCATGACTCTATTAATTGTCAGCACTGTTGCTTGTCTGTCTTTACATATTAAAAAGAGGGCCGTGACAATGTAGTTCACTAGACCAGGCAAAATTAGAAACAGGCAACCTCTCTCCTGCTCGTCACAGAACTTTGCATTTAAGCTCTCTGCCTCAGTGATTTTGCCAGGGCAGTATTTAGAAAAGCCTCTCTGTACTCATTACAGTGAGCCACATGCTTTCCAGACTGCTGCCATGGCCAAAAAAAGCGAGAGCGCTGAGCTGCGATCCTGTGAGAGGCACACATCCCCCAAAGGCTCCATTTCAAGACCTACAGACCAGCTTGACTACGAGTGCACTGTTCCATGCTCAACAGATACCATGGAAACGCCCTGCAAATGGGCGTGGGAGTGTGAGTCACATGGTCACCGAAAGGGTAAACAAGTCTCATTCATAACCGCAACACAGCCCATACATAGTACAGACCAAAAGAAAAAAAAAGAACAGCACTAACTTGTGCTGGTAACTTCAAGGCAACCTGTGTACAAAAATCCTCAATTCTCCTCTTAAATCCAATCTCTGACCCATCATTTATCTTCTGATCTGACATCTCTGGATTTACAGAGCAGCAGTCTACAGGATTCTGCCTCCTCATCAAAGCAAATCATCACATCAGTATAACATTTATAGTTCTGCTGAACTTTACAGGGCAGCATGTGGAAAATTCCTAAAGATAGAGTGTCACAGAGAAATAGTTTCCTTTATAGTCACTGATGTATTTTTGCTGGGAGACAATGTAGTCTATCGATTTAGTGCCGTCTCTCTGTGGTTGGATCCTCTTACATTGGGCTTTCCTGAGCTGCCCTATGCCCTTATTTAACACTGGTGGATATATTTAGCCCGCAGTGCTGACACAAATTTCTGCCAACTAAACAATTTAAAGGGAGCAATGCGATAAGTGATACCCTCAGTAAGAGGGGAAATATTCTCTTCAGACCTATTAGCTGAAGCATTCATGGAAGAAAATACTGTGGGTGTGGCTGTTCATTGTGTGATATATATATTTCTGTTAATACACGCCCTCTAGGGGATTCTAACTCAGATCAGTAGTGCAGTGAAAAACAAATGCTTTTTTTTCCTTGTCTTTTAAAGATTACTAAGTCATTGTCCTGAAATAGAAAATCAAGTCAGAATCCTAACTTGGAAAATAAACACATGGCAAATGTGTGTAATGAGCAAACAGCTACAAACAGAATCCACATAAACTTCGGTTTAGAGATTTAAGGAACATCTGGTGTGCTCGCTGATGTCCTTTATTCATTTGCAAAACATGCTGCAAAGAATTACATAACTGAGATTTTAGAGGCATCAAATAAAGATGATGAACTAAAATAAAACATTCCTCAAAAGCAAGCTGGCCCTAAACGGTCTAATTTAAGTGGTATTGCGTCAGAGGGGGGTCCCTGGGTATGTTCCTTGCAAAAATCATGGAAAAGCGGTCTGGGGCCTCTCTGATCTTTATACAAGAGGTCCCCAGTCTGAACCAATATGCCAGATTGTTTGCCTGAAATTCTTAAGGCATGTGCTTATGTTTTTGCAACTTGCACGGGGACACGGCTTTCTTGATTAAGACACCAAAGTTTCCTCAGAGAACAAAAAAAAAAAACCTCAGCAACCACACAGAGAAGACAGACAAAACACGTCCTCTCGCTATAGTCAAGAAAACAACTTACGTTAGGCTTTTTTTTTTCTCTTCATAACAGTAAGGAAAGGAGTCTGGGAAAATACCTCAAAGAAAAGCCACAGTTGGCGGGTAAAGAACAAAACCACATTCCTGAGCGAACACACATGTGCAAACCCTCACATGCACACAGGCAAACCTTCGCTGAAGAGGGAACATGCAGTCTGAATATATCCTGCAACGTGCTCAGCTACGGGGGTGGAGTGGAGACAAACCCACTTGTAAAACAATGGCTGCAAATTTCACAAAATGTCTGGAATTTTGAAGTATCGCACATCTGTCACTTGGCCAAATAAATGGAAAACAGCCTGCGCATGCTTACGTGTGCAAGTCAGGAGTCTTTCTTTCTTATTGTTGTGTTTCTTTGTGGGACAAATTGTAAACAAAGTGCTTCATTTTTTTTTTTAATTCACTTTCCCTCATTTTGATATACAACAAGCAATACTGTTTTATTCCTAACGACACCCCTTTGACGACTGATAACCAAAGAAGTGCTCACTAGAGTAAATGCTCCACTGTCTATCCACTATAAACACAAACATTTCACGGCTCTGCTTGTTTGCTGGGGGATTTGAGCAAAAAGCACAATGTTGCCTGCTGTGTTCTTTGAACATGTGCAGATGCATGTTATGAATACTTTTAACTAGTTCAAAAGCAAGTAAACCAGAGCAGAAGCAAGAAAACACTGATTTAAAAAAAAAAACATCTCTAGGTAAACAATTGTGGGACAAGAAATTCATTATAACCTTGCTCCACATCTGAGACTAAGCCAGTTAAATAAATGGATGTACCCTTCCTTCACCGATACCTCGTGATTAAAGTATAGCTTACTGTTTTTGAAGTCAGGGATCGGGTCAAGTTCATGGCTGCTCTTCAGTTACAGCAGGTAACTGTGGGGCCCAGCCTTCCCCTAAAATAAACAGCGTATCAAAGACTTATGCGCTCACACTTCACTAATAAATGCAGAGCTGGCTTGTCTGGATTCTTTGTTTTTCTTCTCTTTTTGTGTAGGTTGGGGAGGGGGTTCAGCGCAAAGCAGACTTACTGCTGCCCTTGACATTCAACTTTAGTCTTCATGAGAAAGCGCTTGCGTTTCTTGCAATTTTCTAAGGGGTGGGGGGTGGAGAGATTTCTTCACAGACTGAGGCACGCAGCACTCTGCTCTTTCTCCAGCGCAGCACATTTGGTGGGATATTATGTGAAGGAAATGGAGAGCATAGCTGAGCAGTGAGTCATGCTGTTTACTGGTAAAAGCGACAACCAGCAGCAGGGAATCACACCCTCCTGATCTGACATTTCCTGGAAAATCCCGTTGTTTCAGGGAGAGGAAGGAAAAGTACAGAGAACCTCAGAAATGGTTGGCATGACCAGCGGAACTTTCTTGCGGAAAGGGAGGAGATCTCACCGAATATCTGTGAGAAGATATTCTCCCAGTCATGGACACTGGTTTTCAGAGCGATGTAAAGAATGAAAAAAGTGGACACATCGGTCCTTTTTTTAATTATAACTAATAATTAGTGAATAAAAGAAGACATATTAATATTCAGTCACTGCTAATAATAGTCCTAAAGATTTCGATGATGTTCCTTTAGGACAGATAGGTTGAGCAAACATTTCAAATGATTTGATTTGAGTTTGAATCACAACAAAATCGAGAGTTGCATCCAGCTCCATCAGGAATCAACAGAGAATTCCCAGCAACACAACCCGGCAATATAATTACAGGAGTACCTCTGACACTTGCCACACCTCTGACCATAATGAGGTGAAAGCAGTGGTTTGAGATCCAGTCTTTCTGACAGAAAAGACTTGATACAAGCCGCTGCCGGTGGCAGAGGGAACAATCTCAAATGCTATATAACTGCCAGGGAGTCACGTTTGACGGATGCAAGGCAGACCTGTTCAAACAATCGCCTCTTATTGCCTGTGTCCACTCTGGCTGGCATGTTCGGCTGCAAATAAAAATCACTGGCTTCCACAGTCAGTAATCAAAACTTGACATCTTTTTTCCAGTAAGAGGAGCAAAACACATCACAGCGAACGTGTTCTCTGTGAGTCATAGCATCGCTAACCACAAACATTTCACTTTCACAATACTCCACCACAAAAACGGTCTTGCATTCTGCACTGCTTTCATCCATCACCACTGTCCGGCAAAACGAGAAACAAAGGGAAGACAATTTGACCACATGCTGTATCTTCAGGGGAATTTCTCTCCCCCCACTGTCCCATACTGGTATGATGAGTCAGCTGCTGTAACTTCTCCATCCAAAAAAGATATCATCACTTTGGTGATTGAACCACATGTTAACCTCATGACAGGAGCACACCCTGCTCCTACTGCTTCAGACTGAAAGTCACTGTGCACCCACCAGAAACAACAGTGAATCATAAAGCCCCCCCTCAAGACATCAACCTGTGACCATCTAAGCGGAACAAGTTACTCAGACACAAATATTTTCCATATATTAATCACAAAAAGATCACAAGTTCTTAAGTAAATGGCAAAGGGCAAACTGAAAGGTGGACATACAAGACTGTGAAGAAGATCATTGTGAACTATTTTGGAGCCATGGTCAAAAATTCAATTAGTTATTGTAATTCCATGACAAGGTTTTCTAATATTTACCCAAGTCATTAAGAGTTATGCAGAGCAGGAATTATAGCTAAACACAGCGATAAGATAAAGTCTCTTTCGTCCTCCAAAGTGATTTATCGTTTGTGGAAATATGGGTTCCTTCTGCTGTTCCTTCTTTGTAGGCTAGTCAACCCTGGTGGTCTACCTCCACTCCACATCGTGCCCTTTGTCCCACATGTCTAAAAATGCAGACCACGTGTCGATTCCAATGTCAAAAGCAGGCTGGTATTCTGTATTATAGCACCCGCTATCAACCTCGCTGCCATGAACTGGGGAAGAGCGCGAAAATTAAGGAGGATGTGAAAAATGTTGTACATGAATTTGTTTCAACAGGAAAGTGAGGAAGTTTATTTCACTTCCATTTTCCGAAAATCTCATTCAAGTCACAGAAACGCTATAAATAAACACACATGTGGAAAAAAATGCATTTTGGGGAGTTTGGGTTTTTTTCGTTCTAGAAAAAGTTATAATCTAAAACCTTAGAGGTTCAGGTGTGCTTAGTAATAGTATATGAACATATTCTGTAACACATTCTATAACTTTAGCTCTACGTTTAATGGGAAGTGCGAAGAAATAGTGTGATTTTTACCGTCTTAATTTTTCCCTCCCACAATGCTGGTCGAAAACGTCTCCTCGCTCGCAGTTTATTAAATTTATTAGCTATAATTTTTTTTAAAGGGACCGCATTCAGTCAGCGTCATAATCGCCTCTGTTATTTTCAAAGAACTATTTCAAATCGCAGGAAAGCGGCAAAACACACCGTTTGTTTCCCCCTTTTACATATTTTCATACCATTTCTAACTTCCTATATGCGAATGCTCCGAGGTCTGCGCCACTTTTGAAGCACTGTATTATGTATCTCCAGCACAACACGTGTCCGCCCGAAAGAAACAAATCTACGAAATCAACATGAGCTTTCATAACTGGGATCAAAACTTATCCTACGAGGAGGATGCACCACACAAGCCTGTTTGCGTGCGCCACTATGTCACCGTGAGAACTCGAGTAATTTAGAAAGGAATGTCAAAACATCTTCCCGAAAAAAAATAAATAATTAAATTAAAAAATAAAATACAACCTCACCTCTGTGGACGCAGATATCTGTGGACCGGAGTGCGTAAAACTGTCAAAGTATGTTTCCTCGACAACCGGTGAAGTAAGTTGACAAAGTTGGTAAAAAGCGTCCAGCACAGACGGGCAGCGGCGTATCCTCGTACTAAATTAACTACAAAACAACAACAATGTACCAACATTCCACGCTCTGCTTCCGCAAGCACTCACGTCACTGATTCCTCGTGACCGCCCCCTCCATTCATGAAAATAACTTTGTGCTGACGTCAGTCTGGGGAGGTGGGGTGGGGGGGGAGGCCTGGGGGAGGCCATAAATAGAAGACAGATACTGCTGGCGACTGCTTTTGCTTACTTTACAAAACTAATCTGCACAAAGTCAGCTCACGTTGCCAACATTAGCCAAGAAAAACTTCTGATTTCTTAAGGAAGTCATAAACCTGTTGCTCTCTAAGTATGCTCACCACCCCCTCTCCTCCTCCTCCCCCTCCTCCTCCTCCTATAAGCACACTCTTTTTGAGTCAGCTCTGCACTACAAGGTATTCAAAAAAATACCTTTGAGTGAGGGAAAACAGCGACCTCCTCCCTCAGACTTGAGGAGCAGCAGCAGCATTCCATTCCTGAGGAAAGTATGTGGTGTAGTAGTTCAGCAGTCCCAGGATTTCTCTTATTTTAACTGCACTACTGCCAATAGCGTCACCAGTTATTCTGGGTAATTAAGTACTGAATGTAAATATGTTAAGTCACTAGCCTTTTATGGCCTCTACTTGTATGGCTTTTCCTCTGCAGCTATATGGTATTAGAAGATCTCAGCTTTGACCTGAACTGTGGTGCCTGTTAAAGTCAGATGCAGTGTGCTGACACTAGAAAAAACTTTCTTTTTTTTTTTTTTGCTGGTTGGACCAGCAAAAAGTTTTTAGCTTGTATTTGTTAGAGACAATGCAGTAAAACCCTGGGAAAAGTGAACATCTGGATCCAAAGCCATCCAAATATGTAGATTCTGGTTTTGGTTTATTAAAGTGCATACTCAGCCATTTGTAGTTATTTATTGGTTTATGCCTACCTATGACGAATATCAAACCGTTAAATACTCTCTTGATCTGTTATTGTGCATTTACCATACATCTCTTCTAAGCATGGACATGCTGTCAGGACGTCAGGGAAGTTTTTTTTTTTTTCTTTGACCATTTTAGGCCAAAAGCAGCTTCATTATTGAATCATTTTTGTTCCGTGATGTTTAATGGTGCTATCTTTAGCAAGTGGTGAGACGAATGAGGAAACACAGCAGCACACAGACACGATGTCAGATCCATGACGAAAAGCGTGACCTTTAGATAAAGAATGAGTTGTAGTTTATTAGTAAATAAAGAAGAAATGCTGAGTTGGCTTCTGGCTGTGCGATTCAGTGCGCTGAGATCTTTCTGTGCAGACTTCTCTCTGGTGGGTGGATGGTTTAACATTTACAGTTTTTCCAAAGCACTGGACAAAAACATTGGAGACTGACAATTCTGAGTCAGAGAGGAGTAGTCCTTTATACGATTCACAAAAGCTTGCTTACAGAAAAACTGACTAATTCCTTCGAATCTTTTTTTTTTACTCTGGCTTTATGCCAGACAAGCAGACTGGGATAGATTTAAAATGAATGTCATCATTTATGGCAAATGACTCAACAGTTCAACCTTTTCCCCCGAATCACATATGGAATCAATTGTTTACTAAGGATGGTTGGCTCCGTCCTTTCATCTGCGCTGGAACCTGCTTCGAGTAAAAAGCAAATAAACCAGATGAGTAACCTTCTTTTTGTACAGGTTACTTGCATCACATCACAGATTATAGATGAGACGAGACCCAAATGAGTTATTAGAATAACTGTTATTGGACTGTATTAAAGATGAGCTTAAGTAAATCAGGATCACATATTAAGTGAAATAAGATGATGGGATACAATGCAGAAAATGTAAATAAAAAATACAAAAGTTTGTTGTATTGCTTGTTTTCTAGAGAATGTGCAGACAGAGAAAAGAAAGAGATCAAACTGGAGAGTCTCTGCAGGACCACCGCGAATATTCTGCACCAGTCAGACATCCAGCTGCTCAGTCAATGGCATAACCCTCAGTTACTGTCCATCTGGCAGCAGCGTATGCCGGTGACCTGAAATACACCCGATGTGTGAAACAAAACAAAAACAGCAAAACCATGTGCAGCAGACTTGCCGGGGTTTTTGTCAGACCGACGTGCTGTGGGGTCTGGGTTCTTGCGGGCAGTTTTGAATTACAGGAAGTAACATTGACTCACTAATCTGGGTTCTTTCTGACTCAGACTTCTCAACTCCTAAGAAATCTGATCTGGTACAAAGAGGCCCACTGTTGTAAGGGGATCATTCCTTTTCTTCCAAATACTCCAAATGATTTGTTAGCAGAAGAATGGTTTTAAGATATTTATAGGATACTTTAAACTCACAGCCAATTAACTCACACTGCATTAAAAATAATAATAATCCTGTTTTCCTCCCACTAGATCCTTCCACATTGTCCAGGCACAACTTGCTGAAAATACCCGACATATTAGACAGCCAGCTCTGGCACAGTCTGAGCTGTACGTAATTTCGAAAGCTAAAAAACAGCTTTTTTTGTACATTTGTAGACTTCACATGTGACACAAGATTTAATTTGGAGCATTTACTGAACATTCCACTGACTTCACCAAAATGTGTTTCATATGAAAACACTTTACGTAACCAGCTGGCAGCTTAGAGCAGCATGGAAATGAACATGGTGAGGTTACAGTGGTAGTGATGGCAGTACTAGCTGGAGCAAACACTGGTGGACTGTTTAAAGTCTAATACCAAGGTTCTCTTTTACGCTTTAAATGGCAAAAAAAAAGTGAGTTTGGGAATTTGCAGACAGCAAGAGAGCAGAGAGAAGGACAGAGTAATTTCTCTTTTTTAGTCCTGTCACAGCTGAGCAATGCTTAAGGAATGAACAATTCACTGCTGCTGACTATGGGCGGGACTAAATATGGGCATTATAAAGTGTAACGCTTTGATGCTCTCCTTTTTTTCCCCTAAAGCTACTGATAGCTGTAAATTTGAAAAAAAAAGTGAAGATTAACACTCAAAATGAACACTGTTAATTCTCCAAATGTAACTATATACAGAAAAGTTTAGTCACTATAAGCATAAAATAAGCCTCTGCTTGCAAAGTGACAAGTGGAGCCTGTCTTAATTAAACCCATCTAGAGTTTGCTGCTTCACTTTGAAATCATCATGCCACGATCTTAAGTTCTCTCTTTTTTTTTTAATTATTTTTTTAGGTCCACAATTCCACTCTCAGTAAAAACTGTAGATTTTAGATGGCTGCCAGTTTTTACTGAACCGGCTGCCAAAGCAAATCCAACCCCAGAGTGACAAAACCCCTAGTTTTAACTGGAGGAGCTGCAGGTAGCTCATGCAAGTGTTGCTGTCAAAGCAAAGGTTTAGATAATCAGAAAGAGATGGCTCCCTGTACTGAAGATGTGGCAGGGAAAAAACTTTGATGTTCAAAGCAAATAATTTAAGAGTAAAATACATTTTGCCAACAGGCTAAGGCTGGGAGCTTTAGAATAATTTGTTCTGGATAGACAAATCAGAGGCAGATTTTTGGTTAAAGTAACAGTAGACATGTTTGTCACACAGGGAGCTTAGTAGATGAAGAAATGGCAGAAATGGTAAGGTCTGGGGTTGCTTCCTTTCTCTTGGGGGGCTGGGCAATCATTCATTGAACTATAAATTCTGCATCATAACTAAGATTATTGGAATATAATATGAGGCTACCTGTCTGAAAAGTGAATCAGAAAGGGACATTTCAACAAGGCAATAATTAACCTCCAGTCCACTCTGGAATAACTCAAAAGTAAGAACTGTAAGGTGATGGAATGGCCTTAAAGACCAGAGTTCAAAAAGGATTTGATAGAGGAACTGCTGTTTGAAAACCCTCCCGCCTATGGTTATCTGGCAACTGAAGGAATTTTGGATAGAAGAGTGGTTAAAAAATTTCAACCACCCAGTGCCAGATAGTAAGCAATTATGCAAAAACTCTTAAAATGGTTATTTCTGCTAAATGGGGCAAAAAAGCACCTGCATCCCTCCACAGAAGAATATTTAATCTTCATATTTTAGTAGAATAGCTGATTGACCTGCATCTCATTCCAGACCTTTGGCTGCGGTGTTTTTGAAAGCGAAATGCAGTTCTTTTATTAAGCTTAAAAGCAGCCAAAGTTTTGCTTGGATTTTATTTTTTTCAATTAATTTTCACAAAGGATGAAAGTAATTAAACGCATGATGTGAATCAAATGAATTGACGAGAGCTATCTCGTCTCTTAATTCATAATAAAGTGCTTAAAACTCAGAGTTCAAATGCAATGCTTGCCTTTTTGTCCTCCGACTTCACAAGGGAACACAAAGGAGACTAAAAATGAAGGTTAAATGATAAAGAAGAGGGGTATTTTTTCAAGCTTGACCAGTCTAAAGCTGTAGTGAGGAACAGTGTGCAGAAATAATGATGACTATGATTATGAGATGGCAAAATATCTGCAGACTCTGGCACAAGTGATGATGAAAAAGCTTTCCAAGGCAATGACTGAACCCCATTAAGCAAATGCCAGTAACTGCTTAAAATGATTCACGGTTTTGCAGCATTTGAGTCGGAGTGATGACATCTGCTGGCCATTTCTTTATCTTTCACTTGGGATTTTAGAAAAGACCTCATCAAAAAAGCTGAGTCCAAGTATAAAACATTGCTGTTATTCTCATATTTTTCTCCAATAGAAAGAGATTTTAGAGATTCTATTGAAAAAAAAAAGAGATATTTAAATATAAATATACTTAAATACTGTAGACAGTAGTAAAATTATTATTTCTGTCTGTTTGTGTGACACTGATTTCAACTTAACTTTACCATAGACTATTTCAATTAACACATATTTATTTTTCATAACATGCGTTAACATCAGTAATTTTGATACAAAAACATTTTTATCAACACATTCTTGTTTATTTTTATTTTCATGTTATTAACACTAAAGGTAGAAGAAAAAAATGTGAATCTTTAGCGCCCCCAATTGGTAATATCACGTAATTACTTCGCTTTTTAAAAAAAAGAAAAGAAAAGAAAAGTTTTTTTTTATTTTGGAGGTGACCGGAAGGTGTTTTAAATTAAGTATTGACCAATGGTATTGACCAATGACAGTACACACAAATATACACGTTCCTCTGCTGTGGTACAAACCCTGTGGTGTACAGCACGTTTCCTTTCACGTGTATTACATTAGCATAGATAGTACTGTGGCAGCATTATACACACACTAGCTATGTTATATTAACAGTTAATGGAAACAGTTATGTATTATGAATCTATAATGTCGTTATCGCCCTCTGACGATCACCGTTGGCTCGTCAGCTTACGGGAACAATGACATAATACGACTTCCGGTTAAAAAAAAAACTTGTTACAAAATTTTACACAAAGGAGAAGATTTGTCATGTCTACCAAGGCAGATGTGGTTAAATGATAAGTTTTTTCCCCGCAAATAAAACTGGCTAGACATATATAGTTTTTATTTTTAGATTTTTAACTTTTTTTTTTTTTTACCGCAAACCACGTCTACTGGTACTGAAGCTGGGGAATAAAATCATAAAGCTGTGATGGCGCAGTTTTGTCGTAAATATTACACATGAGGGTTAAAGATAAGAATTCCACCATGATTGGAAGAGTTAACCATTTTAATCTGTAAAAGTCATTAAACACAAAGGTTTGCTGCATAGACATTTAAGGATACGGCGAACTATTTTACTTTGAACTGATTGGAAATGCCTTAATAATAAAAAGTTGAGATAAGAGAGCAAGTTCGTATACAAACTTGGTGTATATACACAGCACGACGAGCAGGAGGTGACGCTCAAAGTAGATTGTACATGATCCTCCCTGGCGCTTGGTGGCGCTTGTTACTTGTTACTTGTTGGTGTTATCGAGTAATTTCAGTCGAGAAAAAGAAGCCACAACGGCTCTGTCTGTCTGATAGCTTTGAGGCGGTGAATGACTTTTTTTGTGTGAAGTATATCGTCCAGGTATCAAATCAGTATGACTTTTATTGAACATATTAATCAAACGACTTACGGTTGATTTAAGTTAAATGAAACCTAACGCCTGTTAGTTGTCAGTGTTAACGTTTAACGTCGTGCTACTAGTCATATTAGCCATAGTTTTCGTTGTTAGCCTAGCATTTTTTGTCTTGTGTGTTGTAAACATGTAATTAATAACCTTTATAGTGCTAAGCGGCATTGAACACATCCTTCTTGCTAGTCTTCTTATGCAATGATTTACTAGCTGTAGAGATTTAGAGAGATTTAAACTGCTATTTGTTACTGGCTTTTACCTTTGCTGTTGTTACTAACTTCATGTTTATTTATTGTTTTGTCCTACACAGGCTACACATATGACACATACGACACATACATGTCTCCCGCTCTACTTTGATTGTAATTGTGCCTACCAGTAAATATGAATCGTCCGAAGCCTACAACTCTTAGGCGCCCCAGTGCAGCGAAACCATCAGGTCGGACTACTTGTGCAACCAAATCCAATCTTAGCTGTGTGTTCCATGTTGAATAGCACCAAGGCAGGAGAAACTAAAATTGTAACATCTGCATTTTTGCAGGCCATCCCCCTACAGGAGATTTCATTGCTCTGGGCTCTAAGAGCCAGGCAGGAGAGCCGAAAGCCCCTGCTGTCCTCCTGAAGGCAACCTCTACAAGTTTACCTGCTGACCGCAAGAGAGAGACTTCCTCCACTCTGCCATCCTCATCAGGGCTAGCCAACCTAACCAAGCGGCCCAAACTATCCACCACCCCTCCTGTCAGTGCCCTTGGACGTCTCGCTGATGTTGCTGCAGTGGACAAGAGGGCTATATCGCCCTCAATAAAGGAGCCATCAGTAGTACCTATTGAAGGTAACTTTGAAGCCTGTGCATTTCTGAAGTGTTGTAAAATTTGAGATAGAAATGTCAGAAAATCTTCAGGTGACAACTGACAAGGAAATTAAAAAAATATGTTTCTATATGGCAGTTTCTCCAGCAGTGCTGCTGGATGAGATTGAAGCTGCTGAATCAGAAGGAAATGACGATCGCATTGAGGGATTGCTGTGTGGAGCAGTGAAACAGCTCAAGATGAACAGAGCCAAGCCCGACATCACACTTTACCTTAGCCTCATGTTTCTGGCCAAAATCAAGCCCAATGTTTTTGCAACTGAGGGAATTATTGAGGTAATTCTTTTAACACAGTTATTCTTCAGTACATATACACAGATGAATAATGTATAATATATCAGCATTGCAATATTTTGCCAAGTGAACCTCAATGATTTGACAAAATCTTTGTTACTTTCCATGTGTTACACTTGTGTCACTAGGCCTTGTGCAGCCTCCTGCGTAGGGATGCTTCCATCAACTTTAAAGCAAAAGGCAACAGCCTGGTCTCTGTTCTGGCATGCAATCTGCTGATGGCAGCATACGAGGAGGACGAGAACTGGCCAGAGATATTTGTCAAAGTGAGAACGCCCACAAAACTCAAACATATTTCTGTCATGCATGAGCTCTTCTTATAATTTGTCCTTCTGACGTATACTTTCAGGTTTACATTGAGGACTCTCTGGGTGAAAGAATCTGGGTGGACAGCTCTCACTGTAAGAATTTTGTTGACAACATTCAGACTGCTTTTGGAACGAAAATGCCCCCAAAGAGTATGCTGCTCCAGGCTGATACAGGCCGCTCTGCTGGAGATCTGAGTGCAGGTATGGTACATTCAGGTTTCTGCAAGTCAGGATTACTGATGTCAGAAACAAGTGCTGATTGGTCATGCTGCTTTTGATCTTTAGGTAGCAGCCCTCATCCATCAACCCCAGATGAGGATGACAGCCAGACTGAATTGCTGATAGCTGAGGAGAAACTCAGCCCTGAGGATGAAGGGCAGGTTATGCCAAGGTATGAAAGCTACCAACATAAATGTGACAGCCATAGCGTACAGTCTGTGTGTTCAGATTTACAGCATATATAGGTAAAGCGGTTAAATTTTCACAATTGAACAATGAAAAATGATTGAAACAATGCATTGAGCTCCTTGATCATTTTGTGTTTATTGTTCTTATTCATTGGAAACTTGTAGGTATGACGAACTTGCAGAGAGTGTGGAGGACTATGTGCTTGATGTCCTCAGGGATCAGTTGAACCGCAGGCAGCCGATGGACAATGTGTCCCGAAACCTGTTGCGTTTGCTCACAGCCACATGTGGCTACAAAGAGGCAAGACTCATGGCGGTGCAAAGGCTGGAGATGTGGCTCCAGAACCCAAAGGTGAAACATTTGATACTGACTGTGTTAAATAAATCCATAGTGTTATATAGTTGTACTAATAATATGTTGCAGGATTTGTGTAAATAAAAGGTGAAATGTGGCCTCTAAAGATACAAATATTGCAATACATTAAAAGTAGGTCACTAAGCATTAACTTGCTTTTTTTGTGGTTGCAGTTGACTCGCCCTGCTCAGGACCTCCTGATGTCTTTGTGCATGAACTGCAACACGCACGGAGCAGATGACATGGAGGTTATCTCCAACCTGATCAAGATCCGACTCAAACCCAAAGTTCTGCTTAATCATTACATGCTATGTGTCAGGTCTGTAAAGTTGTTCTTATTGTCACACGTCTATTTTGTCATCACAGTCAGTAATTCACACTAACTGGAGCTTTGCGTGTATCTTTGCAGGGAGCTACTAAATGCACACAGAGACAACCTGGGAACTATGGTGAAGCTCGTGATCTTTAATGAGCTGTCTAATGCCCGGAATCCCAACAACATGCAAGTCCTCCATACAGTGCTGCAGCACAGCCCAGAGCAAGCTCCAAAGGTAAAACTAGATCGTTTGGAAACATTTCAACAGAAATGAAATTATTTTTTAATAAACTCTGCATTTAATTTGATCTTTGTCTCGGCAGTTCTTGGCAATGGTGTTCCAGGACCTGTTAACCAATAAGGATGATTACCTTCGTGCCTCAAGAGCTTTGCTCAGAGAAATCATCAAACAGACTAAGCATGAGATCAACTTCCAGTCTTTTTGCTTTGGTTTGATGCAGGAGAGAAAAGAGGCCAGCTACGTTGACATGGAGTTTAAAGTAAGTGGATATGAAAATTCAGCAGGCCTACTTTGTTGAAGCTGTTTCGTTCATGCATTTAAACTTGGTTATTTCTCCCATAGGAGCGATTTGTCATCCAGGTGACTGATTTACTCACTGTCTCTATGATGTTGGGTATCACCGCTCAGGTCAAGGAAGCAGGCATTGCATGGGACAAAGGAGAGAAGAAGAGTGCGTTCTATCTATTTGTCCTTATGCTGTATTTAAAGTAGCTCGACTTGGCTTGGGTTAAACATGTGTCTGGTTTGTTTCAGATCTTGAGGTCCTGAGGTCGTTTCAGAATCAGATTGCTGCCATCCAGAGAGATGCTGTGTGGTGGCTTCACACTGTTGTTCCTACCATCAGCAAACTTGGTGCAAAAGACTACGTTCACTGGTCAGTATCCGTAGCAGATGTGTCGATTGTCCACGTGGAAATATTTTTGCTGCTTTATAAATCATTTATCTGCTTCATGTCTGCAGCCTTCACAAAGTGCTTTTCACAGAGCAGCCTGAGACATATTACAAGTGGGACAACTGGCCTCCAGAGAGTGACAGAAAGTGAGCAACCCTGAAATAGTAGCACATAATTTGCTTTTCATTATTTCTTTATTTTTTTTTAGCTTCTTTAACTTTATGGACCTTTTCTTTTCATTCCTCAGTTTCTTCCTTCGCCTTTGTTCTGAAGTTCCTCTTTTGGAGGACACTCTGATGCGTATTCTGGTGATCGGGCTGTCGCGTGATTTGCCTCTGGGCCCGGCAGATGCAATGGAGCTTGCTGATCACCTGGTTAAGAGAGCTGCTGGAGTTCAGTCAGATGGTTTGTGGAAGACCCATTTTGGTTGTAAATGTTTATGGCTGCTGTTAAAGTTATTTATGATAAACTCTAGTCGAATGTTTGTAGATTTGTTAAACACTTGTGCCTCTCTTTAATGAGCTGTCATAAATATTTCAAGGGGCAACTTTTATGTTTTTTAAGTTTGCTAAGTAATGTTAGGAACAAAGGAAATACTATTTTCATTGTTATAGTTTTCTTGGCATGAATCTAATGCGTGCTGCTGAGCTGTCTGCCTGTTTCTTGTTAAACAGATCTCGAGGTCCTGAGAGTGGAGAGGATCCAGCTCATTGATGCTGTTCTGAATCTGTGTACATACCACCACCCAGAGAACATTCAGCTGCCTGCCGGGTATGTCACTTATCCTTAATGGCTTTTAAGAACACATATAGGTCATACTGTTTACAGACTTAAGTAACAAATGACTACTCTTGTTTAAGGTACCAACCACCAAATTTGGCAATATCCACACTCTATTGGAAGGCATGGCTATTGTTGCTTGTTGTGGCTGCATTTAACCCTCAGAAGATAGGTACAGCAATCATATTTACATACATTTTTACATAAGATAAATTGTTATAGGTATCTGTTGACAGATATGGTGTCTGACATCTTTTTTTCTTTTAGGTTTGGCTGCCTGGGATGGATATCCCACCCTAAAAATGCTTATGGAGATGGTTATGACAAAGTAAGTAAAAGTTATCGGTAACAGTTAAATTATTTAAATGTAATAACTTCTGATTGGCTAACACTTCTGTCTCTGTGGTTTCACAGTAACTATACATACCCTCCTTGTACCATTGCGGATGAGGACACAAAGACAGAGATGATCAACAGAGAGTTACAGATCTCCCAGAGAGAGAAACAAGAGATTTTAGCCTTTGAGAGCCACTTGGCTGCAGCTTCAACCAAACAGACCATCACGGAGAGCAACAGCTTGCTCTTGTCTCAGCTTACCAGTCTGGACCCGCAGTAAGATACCAAGACAGAAGTTATTTGAGAGTAGACATCCATACTAGCATGAAACATCTTACCTTTGAAATGACCTTTGAAATCCTCCATTTTACCGAAAAAAAATTATATAAGCTCAATATATTTCCATCACAGTTTGAATGAAGTCATAACAGATATTCTTAGCTTTTATTTGATGGTCAGAATCATAGCTGGTGTTTGTGTTTAGGGGACCTCCTCGTAGACCCCCTCCTCAGGTCCAGGAGCAGGTTAAAAGTCTCAACCAATCTCTGCGTCTCGGTCACCTCCTATGCCGCAGCCGGAACCCCGACTTTCTTCTCAACATCATCCAGAGACAGGTAATAACCATTTCAATAACTCTCCCAAACACTGCATCCCCCCCCATCTCCATAAAATAACCTGTTTTATCCCCCTTTTCAGTTTATTGTTGTAGTCCTGACAGTTCAGCCACAGTACTAAAAAAGAGCATTAGTTTATGTTATTAATCAGTGAGTTTTGTCTGTTGCTGCTCACATTTTTTTTTCAAACTCATCTTCAGCAATTGCCAAACAATGACCAAATTCAAGGTATTACATAGAACATTTTGGTTTTAAAATGTCCAAAATGACCTGGTCATTGTTGTATTATATTGACTTCAGTACTTATCTAATGTTTCCAAGAACATCCAGTGTTAGATTATAAATATATTAGATATAAGAGATTAGATTATGCCTCAACAATCATATGATGTGCATATTAGCTATATAAGCTTGGCTTGGGGCTTAGGCTGTACCACCCTGAGTGTGCCCGATTCTCATCTGATCTCAAGAGCTAAGCAGGGTTTGGCCTGGTTTGGATGGGAAACCACATGAGTGCTGTAAGCTTTAGCATGGTTGTGTTGTTGTTATTATCATTGCTTCTGGGTTTGGCCTTTCTGAGTGGAGTTTACATGTTATCCCTGTACCTGTGTGGATTCTCCCCAGATGTGCATTGTACTTTAATTGGTGTTTCTAAGTTGTTAGTGTAAGTGGATGTCTCTCTCTTTGTGTAACCCCTGCAAACTGTTCAGGGTGTACCCCACCTCTCACATCCAGACCGATTGGATGGATGGGACTGACTTGGAAGAAAATATGAACTTATTCGTGTTGCTGTTGTAATGTCAGTGTGAAAATGTATATTTTCAATCCCTGACAGGCTTCTTCTCAGTCCATGCCATGGTTGGCTGATTTGGTGCAGTCCAGTGAGGGGTCCTTGGATGTGCTCCCAGTGCAATGCCTGTGTGAATTCCTTCTTCACGATGCTGCAGATGACAGCTTGCTCATAGAAGATGACGAAGAAGGAGAAAGCAAAGAGCAGAAAGCCAAGAAGAGACAAGTATTTTAATTAGTTTAACATTATTTCTTAATTACAGGGCTTCATCCCAAATTCATACCCTCCATACAAAATGTATACATGTCCTTGATAATAGAAATTTGCATCTGCGTACAAAATAAGACTTAATGACTAATCCTATGATTTCTGATCTTTATTCCTGTCAGAGACAACAAAAGCAGAGGCAATTACTTGGACGCCTCCAGGATCTTTTGTTAGGTCCCAAGGCTGATGAGCAGACAACATGTGAAGTACTGGATTACTTCCTGCGCCGTCTCAGCTCTTCTCAAGTGGCATCAAGAGTCTTAGCCATGAAGGTACCGTCCTGAAAGGATAAAAAATGTTTCATGGTATTGTGTTGTAGGTAAAGCATTATTTAAAATATACAGTGCATATTTGTTTGCAGGGTTTGTCTTTGGTGCTGACTGAAGGAGGCTTGAAAGATGGGGAAGAGAGAGACCAGCCCATGGAAGAAGACTCTGCAGATGCTGAGCTCTTGCCGGGTTACCAGTGGCTGCTACAGGACCTCCCCAAGCTCCCTTTGTTTGACAGTGTCAGGGGCATGACATCCACTGCTCTGCAGCAGGTCAGTTTTTCTCAACAGTGGACTGGAAATAAGTGTAAAACTTTAATGAAAGTTAATAAGTAAGAGTTTTGAAGAATTTTAATGTCTGTTACTTTTCTAAAGGCCATTCACATGGAGACAGATCCACAGACGATCAGTGCCTATCTCATCTATCTATCCCAGCATGCACCAGTGGAGGAGCAGGCTTCTCATAATGACCTGGCTTTGGTAATCACAGCGAGTTGCTTGAGTTTCCACATGTCACTTTTTTTTAACCAGTTTTTTTTTTTTTTATCTATGAGCAGCACTGACATGAGTTTGGTCTCCCTGTTGCTCTCTGCAGGACATTGCCCGGCTCATCGTCGAGCGTTCAACCATCATGAACAACCTCTTTTCCAAACACTCCAGCAGACCTGAGTCTGATGCTGTGCTCTGTGCTTTCCTCTCCATCTTCTCTACGTATATTAAGAGGATGAGGAAGACCAAGGAGGGCGAGGATCTTTACAGCTGGGTGAGCACTGGCGATGAATGCTGCTCTCTTGATCTTCTCACTAGCCCACAGCAATTTAAACTTTTCCTCATTTTTAGTCATATAACTACTGTTACAATGTTAGATTCTCTATTAAAGATTTCAAATAATTGTGTAAAAGTAATCCCTGTGATCCAAAAGCTCAGGCTTTAGACTCCACCCTCCTTCTTTAAGGGAGGGTGGTCTTAAAGGGAGAGGAGATAAAACTGCCCACTATAAGGCTGCCTTTCAGATAAATAAGGGTTATTTTAAGAAAGTATAACAGAAATTTTTAAAATAGCTCCCCTTTAAAATAAATGTTAAGATTTTAGGCCTTGTTTTTTTTGTTTTCACTGAGCAGTCTTGAGTTAAAGAAAAAAAAAATTCTAGTACTGAATAGCCAGGTACAGAAAATATTGAACTTCCACCTGAGAGTCATTCTAAATCGAAGAGTAATTTCTGTTCTTAAACTGTGGACATACACCAGGGAAAGATACATTTATTTTGTAACTTTATGCTTTATTTTGTAATTTCCAGTCAGAATCTCAAGACCAGGTGTTTCTACGCTGGACTACAGGGGAGACTGCTACAATGCACATTCTTGTAGTCCATGCTATTGTTATCTTGCTGACTCTGGGACCACCCAAAGGTAGCCCTGTTTGCTTTAAAGAACATTGTCAGAACTGCTAAAGGGCTGTAAGAACAAGTTTAGCATTGTGTATCATTACAGGAGAGAGTGATTTCCACATGCTTTTGGACATTTGGTTTCCTGACAAGAAACCTCTACCCACTGCCTTCCTGGTTGACACCTCAGAGGAAGCCCTGCTGCTTCCCGATTGGTTGAAATTGAGGATGATTCGTTCTGAGGTCTCACGACTGGTCGATGCAGGTACAACTTCTCATGTGGATAGAAATCTTTGTTTTTCATCAAATAATTAATTTTTTACTTTTTAATGAATGTGTGCGTACTCTTTTCTCAGCTTTACAAGATCTCGAGGCTCAGCAGCTGCTGCTTTTTGTTCAATCTTTTGGGATTCCAGTCTCCAGTATGAGTAAACTTTTGCAGTACTTGGATCAGGCTGTGTCCCATGATCCACAGGCTTTAGAGCAAAACATCATGGACAAGCGTAAGATTTTTTTTTCTTCTGTGTTCTACCTGTCTTTTTTACTTTTTGGGGGATTTCTTTAAATTGTTTAACATTGATCTTACTCTGTATATCCTCTGTCACAGACTACATGGCCCATTTGGTTGAAGTGCAGCATGAGCGAGGTGCCACTGGGGGGCATACTTTCCATTCTTTACTCAGTTCATCTCTTCCTCCACACAGAGGTCAGTGTCTTTATCCTGCAAAACATTTAAGTAAACATTAAAATCACTGGATAGATTAAATGTTTATCCACATTATGCTTTGATTTCTAACAGTACACGACCCTGGGCTTAAATTTGAAGTAGATTGCAAAATTACACCTCAGAATTTATTGCATTTTCAACATTATTTAATGTTGTTATTGCACTGTTCCCGACAGATTCATCTGAAACAAGCAAGGCCAAAGTTACAGTGGAAACTCCTCACAGCTCTGTGAAGATGAGAGCAGCCACTCAGCTTCCTGTAGTTGGGCCTGACGATGATCTCACTGGCTTGTTGCTTCAGGTAGGATGTACTGGCCATTTATTTCTCCACTCTTTCTGGCATTATTTAAACTATTAGCTCACTTAGTAGGCAAGTTACAATTTCCTTTGGGGTGAATTTTATTATTAATTTGAGTTTTAAATCCAAATAAAAAGTAGTTTATTTCTTTTCAGACTGATGTTGGGTAACTTCTGTAACTTCTCCTACTTTTTTTTTCTCATAATCTTTACAGATTTTCCCTTTGAAAGTGGAACCCCGCTGGCATGGCCCTCCTCCCAGTCAGGTCTCCCTGGCCCTCCAGCAGGCCTTAGCTAAAGAGTTAATGCGAGCTAAGCAGGGCCAGATTCAGCAGGGTGGTTTGGCATTTCGACTCCTGCAGGCCATTGCAGCCTTGCTCGCTTCTGCTCATGCAGGGCCAATAGTAATATCAATGCATCGGAGTCATTCTCTGTCCTGTCCTCTAATGCGCCAGCTTCACCTCTACCAGGTGGAACACACATACACATACACAAGCAGAGTCTGTTCATATTTCTATGTATTTTATAAAGCTTCTAAATACAATATTCCCGTCTTTTGCTTTCTGCATGTTCTTTGCAGCGTCTCGTTTCCCAGGACATTGCTTTTTCATCACTGTTTCTCAAAGTCATTGTTGAGATGTTAATCTGGTTAGACAACCCAACTGTAGAGGCAGGACCACTAAAGACTCTGCTCAGATCCTTTGCTGGACAGAACTCTCACAAGCACAGACTCAGTGATGGTGAGTACGCCAGTAATTTCTTGTCAGATGCTGCTTTATTCATTTTTTATAAACTGCAAGTAATGTGTTTCTCTGCTTTGCAGTACGTACAGGTTTCCTTCACCTGGCTGAAGCGTTGGCATATCGCAGAGATACTGAAGTTCCACTGAGAGCCATCATAGCGATGCTGAAAACTGGAGAGAAATGTAATGCAGAACCTGAACTTGTTGGCAAAGGTAATAATGAAGTCACTGGATTGTAGTAGATAGATAGATAGATAGATAGAGTCCCATAGTCCCATTTGGTTGTGTTTAAACAATATAAAGGTGGTCCAAAGCCTATGAAAAATACACTACTTATTAATATTTTTCAGTGCTACAAGGTCTGATGGAGGTAAAGTCGCCATATTTGGAGGAGCTACTGTCTCTGCTGATGACTGTTGGTACACAGAATGGGACAGCGGGCTCTGTTGCTATGGTGATTTCTTTGCTCCTTCAGGAAAGCGAGGAGCGAGCTGTGAAAAAGGAAGTGGATTCTAATAAGTGAGCACTACAATTCTATTTCCCTCACAAGTCATGCAAGAAACATTTATATTTGACAGGACTAGATGGCAAACATGCCTGCCTGGGACAAATAGCAGAACAGCGCCTGCTGCCTGTGGCCTTGTACTTTAAACTCCATTTGGAATCTAATTCGGGAACGTTGAATTAGCTTTTCAGCTTTGTGGTGGCTTTTCAGATGCACATGCTGTGACATCAAAGACATCTGTAATCAGTTCTACCACTGAGAAGTTGCTTACTGTGTTATATATTTTCTGATAGAGGGAGTACAAGTAGAGGGAGTAGTAGCACTATTGGATACTCTCTGTAAATTGTCAGAAAAGGGATGTAGCTCTAAAAGCAATTTTCTTGTGCTTATTGAGGCTAAAATGATAACTAAAGGTGACAAAGACAGGTTCCATGTAACAACTTCAAAATTGGTTTGTTGATTCTAATTGACCAGTACAGCTTTGTTAACACTAAATATGATTATAGATGTGCCGTAGCTCTCCTGTTAGTAGTTAACAGATACTGAGTTACGTTTATATAAACTAATCCTTTGGTTTGATCTTTGCCAGTGGCTCCGAGGTGACAAACTCAGGACTTAGCTCTGGGCTTCTGGTTGATTTGCTGGAGCATCTTGACCCTGAGGTTACTTCAGTGTGTCCAGACCTTCAACAGAAGCTGCTGTTTGCCCTCAACAAGGTAAGATAAGGCTTGTGTGCAGGTAGTGTTCTTGGCTTATCACACCAGAGAAGGTGTTTGCTTGGCATTAGCAATGCATCCTTTCTTACTGTTTATCTGTTTCAGGCACGAGGGACCCCAGCTTACAGACCTTATCTTTTGGCCTTGCTTACACATCAGTCAAACTGGTCCACTCTGCTGCAGTGTATCAGTGCTCTTCTCAGCAAGCGCAGAGACTACAAGTATGTAGTTTTATCACAACCTTTGTCTGCCACAGTCTTGAGGTTTTATTGAGGATGATCCTATATGTAGAGAATTCAAAATTTCACTTTGCTGCTTTTATTAGACTGGACCCATCCTCTGCTCTGGATTTCTTGTGGGCGTGCAGCCACATTCCTCGTATCTGGCAAGGACGTGACCAGAAGATCCCTCAAGTAGGATCAAAAGCTTTCATAGTTACCACCTTTTTTTTCTCATTTCTTTTCTGCTGATGTTGGTGACTCTAGTGCTCTCCTTTTGGTCTTTTTAGAAGAAAACCGAGAAGTTTGTTCTCCGGCTCAGTTCAGAGGAGCTCATTAGCCTGATGGACCTGATATTGTCAGAATCAGAGCTTAACAGCCACGACACACTCCACAATGACAAAAACAGTGTGGACCAGGCTCCCTGCTCCCTCATCCAATCCAGACTGCCCCTCCTTCACTCGTACTGTAATGGAAATTTAGAAGACATCAAGAAAGTATCAGAGTACCTCATCAACTGCTCAAAAAAATGGGAGGACAGGTAAGGTTTATATTATTTAAAAATCTACTGTATTTATTGGCAGCGCCTCCTCTTTTTCTTTATCTTTTTGTTTTTTTCAGATTGATTTTTTTCTTTATCCATTCTTAGTTGGTAATACATATGTTTATTGCATTTAGTTGTGGATATTTTACCATAGTACTCAACTAATCTTATTGTGACACATTGTATTGTTCACACTAATTGGCCCCAATACTGAAAGTCATTTTTTCCCTTTTATGCTGTGCTGATAAACTTGGGGTAAATCGCACCAGATTTTCCTTCTCAGTGCAGATGAACTTTTCAGACTTCCTCTGTCAGCCACAATGCTGTGGACCAGGGAAAACTTGATAATTAGGTCTATTGGTGTGAAATTAAAACCAGCAGAAGTCGTCTGTACTGTGATCTCTTTAAAAGCTCAGTGTATTATAATGAAGGCAAGAGGATTAAGGCTGAAGCTCTAAACTTGCCTGTGTTGTGAATTCCTGCACTGACTTAGCTGTCAGAGATCAGGGTGCAACTCTTTGTGGAGGCAAACCCTCCTTTCATGAATATGTCTCTGGTTATTAAACCACTTTAATGAGGAAACTTTGGCCAAGGTCAAGGAAAATTAGCTTCAGAATTACAGTAATTTAAGTGCAGCTAAGCTGTTTGGTGAAATGGTTGCTAGTGAAAATATGGCGGGATAAAAACATGTTGAAAGTAGAGGGTTTCGGCCTTGTGTCGAGTAAATACTTGATTGTATGTTAAGCATTCTTCTTGCGAGAGCTTGCTGACAGATAAGCTGGTGTTTATTCCAATTACACAGAAACTATTGAACAGTGAGCCGATGTTTTACTCTTGGTCAAGGTCGCTCTGATTTGCTTAATGCATAGCTGTAATAAACTGCTCATTTAGTAGAAGTGCATCATTTGAGCCTGACAAGAGCCTTAGCAAGTAAGAGGATTTTATAAAACTGCAGTGACTCCAAGGTGAATACCTCTGAATTGCATTAAGCTATTCATGTCAATAGCTTGTGTTAATATATGTTAATTGTTGTTGCCTACAGACATAAATAATAGGGAACTACTATATCGTGTTCCCTAAACTGGTGTCACGTCAGCTCGGTGTATAATCACTAGCAAAAAGATTAGTTTGAGTAAATTTGATGAAAGTTTTATATTTTTTTGTGAAGTTACGTTATAAAGTCAGTGGGACTCTAGCTCGCTTGAGCAGAAAAGCTGTGACAAGTGTTCTGTGACTGCACAAAAAGCAGGCACCTATTTACTGTCAAATAAATAGATCCAAGCGACACAACTCCATAACATGAGGGATTAAACTCTTGATTATTTTCTCGCTAAGTTTGTAGCTTTAGGATGGTCAGCTGAACTGTTCTAAGCCAATAATGCATTAATGCGTGTCCTCCCCCCGCGAAGAAACTTTCCATGGTGGATTGCCCCTAAACCATAACATATAGTATACTTAGCGTTTTGTTTATTTTGGCTTTCAGTGCAATGAGTAAGAGGTGCCAGAACCTGCTGCTACAGATCTATCTGCACTTCCCTGAGGTCATCCAGCACGTTGCCCTGCCTGAAAGCACGTTCAGCAGCGGCGGGGCAGCAGATGGCAGCACCTGCAAGGTAAAGATGTCTTCCCTCTGTTATAGAACTTCCTGCCTAATCTTGTGTAGGCTCCTCGTGTTTTTTTTGGTATCCAACGACGTAAAGGTGGATTATAAGTATAAACAACATCAACATGCCAGGGTCCAATAGTGATCCAGCTTTGCAACAAGATGTTACTGTAGACTGAATGGTATAGTTCTTACTAAATACAAGTAATTGAGTGATTTGATTGTGTCTTTAAATGTAATTATTCTTATTTCCCTTTATTCAGTGTTGCAATTAGTTATAGCAATATCATGCTAAAGGTCCCCTTATGTGCAGTTCACATGGCTACATTTAGTAGCTTTAGCACCATAACTGATGGATACTGTTGGGAATTTTTAAGTGCTATATAATTAAACCGAAGCAGTAGAAGACAATGGTGTATTACACTATGTATTAGAAATGGGTCACACATCATGACTTGCAGCTTTGTTTAATGGTTTAACCGTCTCTGATGTACCCACTAAAAGTTCTCATAATGCTGAATTATGTTTTTGTAAAATATTTTGTCTTGTTTTCTGAATTCTTAAAATCACAATTTCACTACTACATATCACTTACTGCAAAATGTTATGTTTCTCAGCTTGATGTGCTGGTGCATCGCCTGGTCACACTGCTTGCTGATATAGGAGACTCAAAGTCTGCCGAGAGCCGCGTGTCTGATGCCAACCTCGCTTGCAGGAAGTTGGCTGTATCGCACCCTGTACTGTTACTCAGGTGAAAAAGAAAGACTAAACTATGATGCAGTTTTTTGTTCATGAGCTTGTAAATTATAAATTTAAGCTGATTACTGATGCGCTTTCGTTTCTTTTGGCCTTCCAGACACCTGCCCATGATTGCAGGCCTCCTACACGGTCGCATGCACCTAAACATGCAGGAGTTTCGCCAGCAAAACCACATGACATTCTTCAGCAATGTGCTCGCTATTCTGGAGCTTCTGCAGCCACTTGTTTTCCACAGTGATCACCAGAGGGCGCTTCAAGACTGCCTTCTGTCTTTTATGAAGGTCCTTCAGGTGGGCAGCTCCACGTTTCCAAATCTTCATTAGGGGATTTAGTATCGGGATCCTACCAAAAGGAGCTACAAATCAGATTTTAATAGTATCTTTTTTTATGTTTGTGCCTCTCTCTTGTCTTGTAGAATTTCCAGAGGACGCGTTCGCCGTTGGTCTTCATTAACAAGTTTCTTCAGTTTACACAGAAGTACATTACGCATGACGCAGCAGCAGCCATTCCTTATCTACAGAAGCACTCTGACATCTTACAGTAAGTGGCAGCAGTAACTTTAAAAAGCATTCCTGATGGGTAAACACCTTTAAAAAAAAGTCTGTACTGCAGAAAGATTTGGCAAATTTTTCCGTTCTGATTTCAGGAGTTTGTGTGCGGAAAATCCAGACTTGGTCCAGCTGAAATCTCTCCTAGCGGGACTCACTTTGCCCGTAAAAAGCTCTTCTGCAGAGGTATCTACAGAAGAGAGAGATGGTAAGAGTTGCTATTGTCCACATTTGATCCTTATGTGTAATTAAAGTTGTAGATACATTGAAGCTACAAGTGATCACCTTGTGCCTGCTGGCATACTGTATATCTGAATACATTGTTACACTTTGAGAGCATCTTTTGTAATTTCTCTATGCAAACTGTGGTTTCCACAAAGCATGAATTCTTTAATCTCATTTTTTTTTCTCTTTACCAGATGACTTGGCTGCAGGTTCTCTGCCCTTAGTCAACATATCGGCCTCATTTTCACTGAGCGCTGCAGACATGACAATGTACCTGAAAAAGATGTCAAAGGGAGAGGCAGTCGAGGGTAACTTCTCTCCTTTATGTCCCACATCATACTGAGTAATGTTTAATACCGTTTTATACTGTTTTATACTGTTTAATACTGTTTTAATACCTATAGTGAGTAATACACTCATTTTTTTCTCTCCCCCTGAACTGCTATAGATGTGTTGGAGGTGTTGACAGAGGTGGATGAGAAGTCAAGGAGGAGCCCAGAGATCATACAGTACTTCATTGTGAGTCACAGAAAATGGACACAAAAAAGGTCAAGTGCAGTGTCTCAGTGTGAGACACGTCAATCACCACCTTGTGTTTCTGTTGGTAGAATGATCTGCAGAGGCTCATGACTTCGCCTGAGGAGTTGTGTCGGAACATGGCCTTCAGTCTTGCCCTACGCTGCATTCAGAATAATCCATGGTAGGTTCAAAGCATTTCAGGACAAACCACTCAAAGGAAAACATGCTGATAGCAAAAGAAAATGTGTGGCAATAGCTGAGAGGAGGGAAAAGGCCAATAGTCATGAAAAAAATATGTTGATCTCTATCTGTCTGTCATTGTTCTTTAGTTCAGATATTTATATAATTTGTGATTGCTTACATAAGAGTCTATGTTTTTTGTGTTGTAGCCTGGCAACAGACTTCCTGCCAACTTTCATGTATTGCATGGGCAGTGGCAACTTTGACGTGGTGCAGACTGCATTAAGGAATCTTCCAGAATATGTGCTTCTCTGTCAAGGTAAGAAGACACTTCTTTGAGTCCTGCGCTGGTATTATGGTCAAACGAATCACATATTAAACATTTTGTAAGTTGTGTATTTTTAATATTTTAGTTGTTTTAACAAAGGTCTTTGTTGTAAAAGAGTCGCACATTTGTAGCTGAATGATGGCGTGTTCTCTTTTCCCCCCCTCCCTTTCCAGAACATGCAGACATCTTGCTCTACAAGGCGTTTTTGGTGGGTATCTACGGACAAATCGACACCAGTTCAATGATCTCAGAGTCCATGAAAGTCCTTCACATGGAAGCAACAACCTAACGATAAAGTGTACGACTCCACGTCTGACTAAAAACGGTGTCAGTCATTCTTTGCATTCCACATCTTGATATTATTTTTTTAAATCCCTTAACTTCAGTTCAGCGATATAAGTTCAGGATAATTTATTAACTTCAAGAAATGCATAAAAAATCCCTTTGAATAAAATGAAAATAATCTAATTAAAACTGTAAAATCTGCGTAATTGTAATAATGGAACAGGTATTACTGTGCTACATTTTAATAGATATGGATTATTTAACTTGGTTCGATTACTTCAACAATAAAGTTAAAAGGAACATCAAAAGGTCATATTATTATATAGGAATATTAGTTGGAGACAGCAGAGCGGATAACGCTGAAGAAATTCTCAACAGAAGATAATGAAAAATAAATCTAATATAGGAATTGATATTTCATAATTTGGGGTGTAATTTGGAGCGAAACTTTTGCATTTCTGAAGTTATTAAATTATTTACAGATACACTATTTCAACGCTTCATGAAAAAAGAAAAGGGTTTTTTGGCTTCACACTTTTAATAGTTTAGAAAATGAAGTCCTTTTTAATTTTTGAATTTCCAGAATTTGAAATTAAGAGTTTAACTTATTTTCTTGACTGTATTGGGTTCGAGAAGAGCTTTCGTTTATTAACTAGTTATTAAAATGTTCGAAGAGCTTGTGAATCATTAAAACTAAGAAACCAAAAAGTGTAACTGTTTAAACAGTGCTGTGAATTCCTTACAACCCTGCGCACCATTTGGAAGCAACCTTATTGTGAACTTAATAAAATAACTTTTTGAAACTGCCACTTTTTTATTTTTCATTCAACTCAACCTGACAGGATGTGAGGAGTGTAATATTTCAGTAGTTTGGAAGCTCAGTGGAGACACTTTGATGGAACTTCATATGGAAAGCAGTTTAAAGTTCAAAATGTAGCAACAGAAATTTCACAAGAACCCATTATTAGCTTTCAAAATAATATTTTAGCACCTCAAAAAAAAAGATTGAACGGAGGAAAAATTCATGCTGTAAGGATTCATTTCATTCCAATATTTCTTGGATCCTGATAAAACTGGAAACAGCTGTCACATGTACGCTTGCTCTTCACTGGGGTGTAACAGACAAATTAAAGGCGTGATGCACATGCTGTGATGGAAACCATTTTGCCATGAAAGTGTGAGTTGTTTTGCCCAGTGCCAGTGACTTCATCTGGAAACCTCTTGATGGAGTCAAAGGGATAAGTTAAACAATGTGCAGGCATGCCGGTAAACTAGCAAAGTGGACGTCCACATTTATGGTAAATTAACCATGGTGGTAATTGTTCAATCACACAGACCAAAGGCTTCTTTGAAGATGTGATGTGGGTAGGCTGTTTTACAACGTAGAGTGCTCTTGGTGTTTTGTTACATAGGAGGACGTGGCGATGCAGTCGCAGCACGGTTGAGGATCATCAGTGATGGTAAGACATGCCCACACTGGTGGGTCAGTGGAATCTGTCATTCAGAAATGTTCAGTCACCCATTGAGATATATGGGCCAGGCAGCTGGAAGCAGGTTTTCTTCAGATCAAAATAATGTGTTTTTTCTTATAAGAAAAACGACAATAACCAAAACTGTTGGACAAAGTGCTATAAAAATGATTACTTTACTTATTGGGGACTGTCACAGGGTGACTTGTGACAACAGTAATGTACATAATTCAAACTTTAAATGTTTTGAAAATATATATCGTGCACCGTACTTGCTCATCTTGCTGCGTGATATGTTAATTGCACCTGTATGGTGTCCTGTAACTCGCCAAAAATTCTGTTTACGGTTATCAATCAACGGACTACACAAGTCCAAGCAGCTTGGGCTCTTGGTCCGGCGCCAGCATCCCATTGGCTGGACAGCAGTGAGGCGGAACAGAGATGAGTGACAGCGAACGAGGAAGTGGTGGGAGGGAGAGCGGGGGGGCCAAGCCTATTGCTGAATAGCCTGATGGACCACTGACAAGTTAACAACCTCTGTCTTTATTCATCATACCAATCCAGATGCCCTCAAAGGCAGCTGCAAAGAGCTAAATGTTTGCGTGATCACTGTTAACATTTTGCTTCATGGTAAAATAAAGAATCCTTTCAAAAAAAACAAATCCACTGCAGAAAGTAATTATGCACCAAATGTATTTTTGCACCGGCTTTAACTGTTGATTTGAGGGTAAAGAGTTCAGAATAAAAGTAAATGTTATTCTTACTTAATGCCGTGAACGTCAACTCTGACTCATAGTCATGACCACTTGCAAAACAACAGTGGCTAGTTGGTACTCCTTATCACATTTCAGATTTCTCCCTGGTTGTTTGCAGCTCCAACACCGAGGCTTCTCATATGGTCTCCAGCCCCCAAAACACACACTCTTGTGTTAAGGCCGTGACCTTGCTGGAGGTGGGGTGGGGGTGGGGGTGGGTGGACAAATCTACCAAACAGCTTAAGTTGTGGTTAAAACATTTCAGCTCCATCTCAACCTGCGGTACACTTTTCTTTTTTTTAACAGCAGTCACTTGTGCATAACGAGTGCTTGGAGTTTTCATTTTTACAGAACATTTTGCTGTAATTGTTTGGTACTATACTATTTGAATGCTATAATTGGTTTGCTCAGTGTATGATCACTTTAATTTGAATACACAGTCTTAATATTTCTTCCAGCACCAATCATGCAAGTGTTGGAAAAATCACCGATTTCCCCTGTCCGTGTCAAAGTGGCCAGTAAATGAGCGGCAAGCAGGAATGCCGACCACTGGAGGCCTCTTGGTCTCCCTCTCAGCTGCAGGAGGGGCCCTGATGTGCCACTACCTGCCCATGCACATCTGTCTGCTCTCCGTCTTCCTCTCAATGGCACCCTCGTCTTAGATCATCTCCTTTTACTCCACGCTTGAGTTGCACTTGGCTTGCATGGAAAAAATGTGGACCGTCTCTCGCCTCTCTTCTCCTTGGCACTTTGATGTCTCAAGTGTGATTGCTTTTGGATTGTGGCCGCTTTCCCTTGAAGGTTTTGACATGAAAAGCAGGCTGGGCTCTCAGGTTTATCCCATGGCCAGTGATCCAGGACTAAAACAATCAACCTGCTCGCTGTGGGATACTGTTACCAGCAAGAGTGAGGCACCAACCATGGGGGCTTCCTCGGTCATAAAATACTTTTTTTTCCCCTCTAAACTAAAATATTTTAGGTGTGTTGATTGAATTATACAAATCCAAGCTCCCATTAATAGATTTTAGACTTAAGTTTGTACTGACAGTTGACACTAAAATATATAGCAGCTAGAGAATACATTACAATACATTCCCAATGTGTTTGCAGAGGTGGACAACTGAAATGATCCAACATTTTTAATGAATTAAAAAGAAATGAGGCTAGTAATTGCAGTTAAAATTGACCCAATCAGATAAGTATGATAATGTGACATGTCATTAACAGCAGAGGCATAAGTGACAACCCTTAAGCTTCACTTATACTTTCATTAAATATTGAATCTGTGCTCATTGCTGTTCCAGCCTGCAAATTACACCAGATAGATAAATTCCCATGACAGTGGAGCTGACGATAATCATCCATCTTCGCATGACATTTGGCAGAACTCTTGTTTTATGAGCTGAAGTGCCACTGGAGTGGATCAGAAAAAATAATAATGCACAGTGTTCACGATCTCTATTAGAGCAGATGGTATCTTATGACACTGAGGGCAGAGCGTGACAGTTAATCCACTTCAGCCATGTCTGTCAAGGAAAAAAGTGGGTAAATAGCCTGTGTGATTTAATTTAAATTTCAGCTTAGTGAAAGTGTTTTTTGTGCAACAGATTTGAAGATAAAAAAAAGTTTCCTGCATCAGTGAAAAAGTCTTGTTAATAGCTTTAAATACAATAATCATGTCTTCAGTAGATAGTTATAAACAATATTTTTAGGTTATTTTATACATAGCTTTGTTTGGAGATATTGAGATTATTATTTTCCCCCACTAATATTTATATACTTGAAAACTGAACCTACAGATAATTATCAGCTCCTGTGTCACGCAGCTCTTGTAATGTTGTTTTTGGCTGCGGCCAGAAGCTGTTTTAGGTTACAAAGTTAAAGAAAAAACAAATTGCAGACAGACTCACTCTGCAACCTCCTGATGTGCTTGCTATAGTCACTTTAAGTATTTTCTTTAAGAGTTGGAGGAGACCAAAACTGACTAATTCAAGAGCATTAATTTTAGACAAAGATTTATCAGGAATCTGGATTTTCAATTCATACTTCCCTATGCTTATTTTTAACTGGATGTACTGAAAAGCAGCTGTTTGATAAAATGTTTGGCATATCAACCCAAAAGTGATAAAGTCATGGTAAAAAGGAGATACACCCTTTGCCAGTTCTAAGGGTTTACGTATCAGGACTTAATGAAAGGTTATCTAGTTCTTAACAGGTCTTAAAATTAGATAAGTACAACTACAGGTGAACAACAAAAGAAGTCTTATTACAACGTGTTATTATGTATTTGACAAACATCAAGTCAAACTGCAGAAGACGTATCTGAAAACCGCTTCCATTGGAATTTAGAGGGTAAGTAGCAGCCAGGTGCTGATAATCAATTGCACGAGATTAATTGATCATTAGCAAGTGTGAGCACTTCTATAAAAGCAGAATTTTGCAGATATGGAGCATTCAGGTGTATGTTAACACAATGCTAAGGGGGTGATATATAAGGAATGATCTTAAAGAAGCTCTTTAAGCAAATCAGCACAAACACCTCAAACCAGCTGTCAAGCACGGTGGTGGAGGGGTCATGAACACAACTCCTCTGTATACTAAAGTATTCTAGAGTGAAATCTGAGGCTATCTGTCCAATAGCTGAATTTTGTACCAAACTGGGTGGATTGAACTGCTTTGGTGGGAACTTAAAAGAGCTGTGAGTGCCCACGAATCTTTATGAACTCAAGCATCGCTGTAAATGAGAGTTGACAATGATGCAAGAGACTGATTCGGTCATATGGAAAATAATTACTTAAAGTTGTTGCTGCCAGAAGTGCTTTTGTAAGCTGTTGACTCATGAGTTGTACTGTAGTTTTCACACACTGCTTCTGCATTTTGACTTTGTTAACTACATAGTGACACGGCGTAATATGTCAGCGTTGTTCATCTGGGATTGTATTTACCTTATTTAAGACCTAGTAAGGATTACATAATTTTATATTATGTCCTGATATGTGAAACTTTGAAGGGACAGCCGGTGGACTTTGTTTGTACCATGACTGCATATCAATGTCGTGCATATCAGTGTTTATATACACTGCTGCCAGATGGCTATATAACAGTCACGCTGGCTTTCAGGTGTATACAAATATTCAAATCTGAATAATGATTTTTGTCTATTACTACTTTTCTACTTCTTTATGTCAGATAGAGTTGATGATTGGTTTTAAATTCAAGTGTGACTGAAGTGGAAGAAACAAAACACTTTACTTCACTTTAAGTGAGACCAAAAAACTGATTTTACTTTCTTTTTTTTTTTTAACTTTCACAATGAATAATTTCAAGCTCAAACATGCCCATTTCAAGCTAAAGACACGTGAAGAGCATCCCACTGGTGACTTACTGAAATCTCAGATAATGTGCAGTCTGTCCCTTCACTTGAAGGTCTGCTAATAATACAATGATTGCCACTTTAGCTGTGGATCTCCAGTGTTGTCATTCAAGAAGCTGGAACTCCAATACAGGCTGGCATTAGCCATTACTATTGTTGTCTTAATGCCTCCTTCAATTATCCACTATCAGGCTTTTTGAGCAACTACTGTCAGAACCTCCCCCGCTGGTTTTTCACCAATCTTGTCCCTGATTATCTGGATCAATGGGCATTAAAGGACCCCGGCACAGACAAACAGAAGTAGTTTGAGGGTGGGAAAAGGGGTCTACTTTCAGACAATCCAGAAATCCCTGTAACTATCTGTGTGCCAGGGACAAACGGAATGGCTATTCAGTCGTCACTCCCGCCACACACAGTGTTTATTTAGCCACAGCTCAAACCAGACACTTCTAATCTATTTTCCTTTTCCCTGCAAACCCCAAAAATTATTTCTCTCAATCTACATCTGTCCTTTCCAATCCCTACATGCATACGCTTCCACACGAGTAGAAAGTGGTGCTAAAACCTGTTAATTGTTGAGTTGGCTCACTTAAAACAACAGATCATTCATATTGATTAATAGTGCAGTTAAAAGTGCTGTTTCCTTTGGTTGGGGTGATTTGATTGCTAAAAAGATGCTAAAATGCTTTGTTAGCTGACATTTCATTGTTGTTAGGTTTTTGTTATGGAATCATAATGTAGGGAAAACGAGCAATTTTTATCTGCAATTCAAGACAAGACACTCCACTTCATCTAAATACTGCCTTTCAGGTACAACTCAGGCTGTAAAGACATCCGAATTGCTCAACCCCTAATCCTGCCTCCTAATTTAGTGTTTGAACAGGTGCAGATGAAAGGGCCACACAGGTGATGGATTTGCAGTCCTCACAGCACGTATAGGAATGACCATCCTGTGACTCACCTCAGCTCTGACCAGCTGCCTCTTGCAGAGATCCCAGGCTGATCAAAGCCACCTCAGCCCGCCAGCTCTGTGGTGACAACACTGACAGCTGAGTGTTTTCACCACCGTTTGAGCTGATGAGCAGTTAGAAAGATATGTTGTTAGGTGATGTGTAACTTTGGATTAATTGACACACCTGGGTTTAATTCTCACAGACAGTGCTGGAGATCATCTCATCAGAGAGCCATCACCACTAAGCTACAGCTGTCTTGCTTTAAAAAAAAAAAAGTGTTAATAATCTTCGTGCCTTGGCTGTTAATGTGTTGATGTGTTAGCTTTGATCTGAGATGGAAGAATCCCATCAGGGCTTGACTACTGACTACATACTTTACAGCTGTGGAAGTAAGATTATCATTACCAAACACATGATATGATAAAAGTATTTTACTGTTACTGCAGAACATTTTTAGATTTTATGTCTCACTAGTTAGCTTCTAACATGGGTTTTTATAGGAGATAAGTGACAGAATACAAATGCATAAAAATAGAAATTTGCCTTTTTAAAGATTTTCTATCAAGGACATATCCTTCTGATGCAATGTTTTCCTCTCTAAAACTTGTATTTTGTTTCCACATAATATGAGAACCTTAAACATTTGAAGAAAATGCATATACCTACCCTTGCATGTACATACCCTTTGTTATGGACACTTGTTAGCAGTTAGAGTACTTATGATCACCATTTAAAGTGTACTAAAATTTCAAACATCCACAGGAGACCATTAATTTATAGACGTGTCAAAAAATGTAATTCCAATTCATGCAGCTGTTGATGATATGCTTTTAAAAGTTGTAAACCTTTAAGTTTACCATCTTAAATGTTAACTGACCTATACAGATAACATGCTAAAATGTACCTATGTACCGCTTTTTTCAAATCCGGCCTCTGTATGATATCAGCGAGAGTGGATATACCTACTATGGTCATTTTAGGCAGGGAAACCCCACCCACCTGTGGATGAAACCTACAGTCTGCTAACAGACAGTCAGATGGAAGATGGGCTATACAACAAAGCAGTATTTTGAATGATAAATGCAAGAAACTTGAGTAGAGTGCAAGAATAAAAGTTTGAAAAATTACCTTAATAGGCTCCTTCTAACATTTTGTTGTACTCAGAAGAATAGAAAGTACAGCAAACACAGGTGAGACAAGTTATTATTTTTGATCTTTAATCATCTACAGGAGACTGAGATTATTAGATTAGATTTGCAGGAGTTATAATGGAAGTCTGCCAAATTGTAAATTAGTTGTAAATAAACAAAAAACCACTGTGTCCGGGACCAAATTTTGCAAAAGAAGATGTCTAAGAGAGAGAATATAGAATATGTATAGGATAAGCAAAATGCACACAGTAAAAATACTTTGTTTTTATTAGGTTTTTTTAGACATTTTAACTAGCTAACTTTGTTTATCTATTTTAATATTTAAATAGTTTATTTTATCATGTAAAAATGATTTGTGCTGCATTTCTGCTACTGTGTAAGATGAGTGACATGATGTACAGCTATCCTTGCTGTTGTTAAAAAAATATAACAGCATTCATTTACTAAAAACAATACACTCAAACCAGCATGCAGGCAGATGATCCACCCTGGTGAGCCCTGAAAGGGAACAGCCAAAAAAAAGAAGAAGAAAATCAAAAGCAGTAACACTGAGACCTGCTATTCAGGTTCAGCTACCGTTGTATTTACTTCCATTCCACAAAACTGAACAACTGCTTTCATTATGTCTCCTGTACAGTAATTTGTTGCTATTATATCTGACAACCGTTGAACTAGTTGTCTGAAGCGTATGCGCCTAAGTGAACATAAACATCTCTGCTACTTACTGAGCTGCCATTCGTCTCACTCACTGAAATTTCAGGAGCCAAAGATGTTGCAACTTGTCCCTGAAAGGCAGAGAGAGCGAGAGAGAGTGAGAGGAGGTTTGGGGCATGTCTGAAAAAGACTGCAGGATGTGTGTGGTTGGAGAAGAGATGACAAATACAGTAAATAGTGATGGGGTGATACTATTAATCCTGTGAGAAACAAATCATAGGTTTTTTTGGTTTTTTTAGGCCATAAACCTATATCTGTTTAGATGTCATGTGACTGGGAAGAGACGGGAAGATGATTGGTGGGGAAGGGAAGAAAGCTAAGGTGAGCCCACCTCCACCGCTCAAGTCTTACCTTTCCTCTTCAGGCAACACCTTGTACCTGGGCTGAGCACCTCAGCAGCAAACAGCAGCTCTGACAACCAAGTGGATGCATCTGCTGGACAATCGGAGCTCTTTAATTTTCTCTTCTATTTTTACCCAGGACCTTGGAATGCATTTCTCCTTTCTACCAGCAAACCTCTAGAAATCAACCAGACCCTTTTCAGTGGACTGACGTTAAATATTGGACTTGGACATGTTTGGCGCAGGGCAGCTGGTATCCTCTCTCCTTCCTGCAGTTTTCCATTCACCTGCAGCTCATTTTTTTCCTGCCTTCCCAGCCAGACTGGGCTCTCAACCTCAGTTCCTGATCCCGGGGCCTTTTATCAGCTACGAATCCCTGAGGAATTATCTGCAGCCAGAGCTATGCAAGGAAGCTTTGCTCCTGGCCACACAGGCGGTCGGGATTGGGCCACTCACAGAGAGCATAGGTGAGTTCAAGCCACAGCTGCTGTAGCCAAAATGGGACTGATTGTATCATACTGGACTTGTTCAGATAGAGCGTAGCCAAACTGGCACAGTATGACCAGTCTCAAAGACAGTCTGTGAGCACCATCTGATTGCAGTGTAAATGTTTACAAAAGACTGACTAACAGCTCGTAACTAACAATCAATTATCAAGCAGTGTTAAATTGGGCCTAATGATTGCTGTGCTAATTATCCAATCTAGAGCCATTAGTTCCTTGTCACCCATTGGCGATTGTGTAATTGGTGCTTGTGGTGCACTTTCCAGATGAACAGAGGCCAGTGAAGCAGCGTCGTGCACGGGCCAACTACAGCAGCTGGCAGCTGGAGGAGCTGGAGAAGGCATTCGAGACCACCCACTACCCGGACATCTTCATGAGGGAAGCCCTGGCCCTCAGACTGGACCTTATTGAGGCCAGAGTCCAGGTAATTGGCACGACGAACTCCTGCTGGAGTTGTTAATTTTGTACTCATTTCGCTGATATTAATTTTTATGCACAGTGTGCAAATTTGCCTTTAGCCCTACTGTTTATTTTCCATCATAGGCATTTTTGACAATAATAACAATAATTCATAGTAAAATCATCTTGCACACCAAATAAATGCCTGGAGAAAAAAAAAGTATTTTATTCTATATAAATACAATAACTTGACTAGATTAATCTGTATTTGTTTTGCTATCCATATGGGTCAAGATTCCTTTCTGTCCCAACAAAAATGTAATCACAGTTTCAGCTGATACCAACATGAAAGCAATTCTTGACTAAAAATACATCAGAGCCTGTTTAGTGCAGTTACATTTCAACTATTGTTTTTTAACTATATAATCTCCTTGTTACTTACATTCATATATCATATCTCTTTCATTCATTCCAAGGTTTGGTTTCAAAACCGCCGTGCAAAAATGAGGCGGCAACTGAAACTCCAGGGCCAATGTCCAGGGCCTTATGTGAAAAGGGACAACGATGAAACATCTGCAAAAGCGAGCAAGAGTTTAAAACACACAGAGACTTTGGACGGTGAGCACTGGGAGAAACAACAGGAAGCCGAAGGTTATCCATGGACAACCCAGAAGTTGGGGAAGTGGGAGAGGCCGGAGGGGCTGAGCTCAGAGGAGCTCCGCTCCTGCAGCATTGCTAAGCTGCGGGCCAAAGCCAGAGAGCACGAGGCTGAGATCCACAGCAATGTAAGCATGTCAGGAGGCACCAAACAGTCACAAACACAGGAAACTGATTCCACGCACAATGACTGATCATTTTCAATCTTCCTGTTTATAAATGAGTTGGAACTTTTGGGGGAAGTGGAACTTAAATATTTAGCCGTCATTAGCTGAATATATGTATGTCTATATATTCTGTAAGATTTTATATTGAAAAATAAATTTTACATAATGTCAAAGTTTAAGGTTTTGGCTTTACCGTGAATTACAACTGACTTTCTTTATGTTTTCTTGAGCACATATACATATATGTATATATATATATATTTTTTTTTGGGGGGGGGGGTTAATGAAAATGATCATTTTATTAGAGATGATCATGTCTTTTTATATGCTGAATACAGTTTTAGATACACCTCAAATGTGTGTAGTGGCATCCACTCCCAATGAATGGTACATGCTCTATGGTGGGGCCTCAACATGTAACAATGACAAATGATAAATGTGGACGTCTTATTGTGTCAGCCTATCAGGGCAAAACTGAAATGGGATACACTCAAGTAATCTGTAAATGATTTCAGCACGACAACCATCCCTGACCTCTTGGGTTACCTCCACACACAGGCAGGATGTCTACATGCAGCCACACGTCCTCACAGGAAACAACGCAAATAGCTAAAAAATGAAATCATGAAGACTAACTGCAGTATTTACACTCATTTATTAGACATGTAATACTAATTAATACAACATTTCTGCTTCAAACTTCAAATTTACAAAATCTGCATTTATTCATTTCTGATGTCGGGTCAAAACTTTACCTCATGTTTAATATTGAGATTAAAGGAGATAGCAGTGGTCTACAATACATTTAAAAGCTTTGTTCATATTTGCATATTAGCGCTTGCGAGAGGGGTGGGATGGTTTGGTTCTCTTTGGAACCTTCAGGTGTTTTTGGATCAACAATACCTGTTGTTTATACTAATTCCTCTGTACTATAATTACAGTCTATTTATTTAGTATTAGGAAATTGTGCTCTGATGTGCTGAATCACACACACAAGTGTGGAAAGATATGTGCTCTGTGCCTCCTTAATTGTTCCTGCTTCACCTAAACTTCTAGATTTTAAAGATACTAATTATGTTATGTGTGCCTTGTTTATAGAGTTGACCACAGGTTGAAAGCGGCATGATAACAGTGTGACACTGCCCCCTTCTGGGCTTCAATACGTCTTTAGACAGGACAGGGCAACAAACATTGTCTTTTTTTTGTTTGTTTGTTTTTTTACATGTACCGACTGAATGCGTTTTTTTTTTTTTTTATTTTACTGTAACGTATTGAAACTTTTTTTTTTAAATTGTTGTCTACAATAGTTTTAGACTTTGCTTTCATATTCTGAGTCACCCTGTGTCAATTAATAAACAATTCATGTCTTACAGTAATTGTGACATGTATCGATGATGAGGTCAGTGTGGGTTGCTCCCAGTTCAAAGACTCAATTTCAGCTCTGGTCTCACACTAATTACATTCTCTGTGTCAGAGGTTTGAATACACATGGATGAGGTCTGGGTCAAATTTGATTTGGGACTACTTTTCAGAACGGACCAGGGAAGCACACAGACTTATTTTGTTCCCAGTTAAGGTGGAATGACTCTGCAAGCTGTCTTTGCAAATCAAATGTCTAAGTATTCAGTTTACTACATAAAAAAATGCCCAGAAATTAACATATAACTTTTCCCTAAGATTTAATGGGACATGGCGACATGGGTTAATTGGGTCAGAATCTTTAGATGAGGCTTGCTGGCCTCAATTAGTCCCCAATTAGGCCACACACAAAGAACAATAAGGTTAAAGAATGCATGTAGAAGAGTATTAACTATCCTTATGTACACTGTCTGAGGTAGCAATACTGGGGTTTTATACTCTAGATATCCCAGAGCACACTTGTTCTTCAAAGCTTAGCTCGAAGGATATTTTTATTTAGCATTAAATTAATATATTTTGGCCATAAAACGTCTGTTCTCAAAAAGTTTCAGCTGTCGTTTAATTATATCTCTTATGTATGTTTAACTATAAATGCCATGTCATTAATATCTTTTATTTAATTTGATCTTTTTAATTACATCTTTAAAGATATAACTGAAAACTCAACTTCGTAACTGGCTCACGTGCATATAAGTCCAACACTGTGTTTTACCAGCAAAATAAAATCAAGAAGCGCTTATTCCCCGATCATCATTTTGGCTGTCAGGGTCAATAAATGCAATAAAGACTATTAGAGATGATGGTTCAAATGTGCCATAATTGTGAAAAAAGGTCAGGTGAGACAAGCACGAGGATCTAAAAACACTAAATAACAACAAGTGCTGTCTGATAACAGATTACACTAACCTACTAACTGAATTTAACCTTCTTTTGGTTTTCTGAACATCATTTAACTCAAATTTCTTGAGTCTTTTAGTCTTCAATACTTATGATAAATACTCCCACTCCAGGGAAAATAAATAAATAACAGGTCAACACGATCCACTTCCTGGGATTAAAACGTGCTTGAATTATGAACATCAGAGTTAGCCAACTATTTCCTTTGCTGAATGAGCTTTTATTCAACTGTCGTGAATGACGAATCGGCAGTCGCGTCAATTAGTGAAATGAGCCGAGAAACACACACCAGCAGCAGCAAGCAGCAGCAGTTCGCAGAGTCGGAGAGTCAGACAAGCAGGTGAAAGAAGGAAACAGGACGCAGCTGCAGTTCGCAGATCACGGTCAAAGCCAGAACAGAGACACGTTGTTTTATATCTGTCTTTCCTCTCACTCCGTCACACTCAAACCTCCTGCCTGTTGCACACTTTGTCTGCAGTAGTGGTTCTGTCGCGCTACAAGCATGGCTGCCATCAAGGCTTTGGAGCAGTGGTGTAAAATGCAATGTGAGGGTTACAGAGATGTGGCCATCACCAACATGACGACTTCATTCAGGAACGGGTTGGCTTTTTGTGCGCTAATACACAAGTACAGACCGGACCTGATGTAAGTATTGAAAACTTTTTTTTTTTTCAAAAACTTTACTTTGGTTTGGTCAAGTACTTTAATAATTGTGATACATATAGACAGCCTGCCTCTTCTAATAATTTCTCCAAATTTTGTTTTTAATATTTTAGTTGTATAAGTACTAACTTAAGTGATCCTTATTCTTATTTCTGTTTTATTAATACAGTGTCATTTGTTCAGTTTCATATTGCTGTTTTTTCCCCTTTTAAATATATATTTTTCCTACATGCTGTAAAAGAGCTATTCTGGGTAGTTGAGGTAACTTCTCTGTGTTCATTGTATTCCTGTTTTCCCAGAGACTATGACTCACTCAGAAAGGAGGATGTGTTTGAGAACAACAGACTGGTAAGATGTCAAGATGTTCAGCCTTTGTCTTACTGAGAGGAGCAGACTTCATACACAAACTGCAAAATCTGATGTAGCAGAAAACATCCACTTCATTAACCCCAGACATGACGGGCCACGCAGCAGCACGCTGTTTGTTCTTGCCTTGGCATCTATGCAGCAGATTGGACAAATATTTAGCTGTTTCAGTTTTCACAGCACAGCAGATTAAGCAAAAGCCATATCTCTCTACTAATTTTAGACTCCTGTCAAACCCAACCTTTCTCAATCTTTGCTCTGCCTCTGTCCGTTTGAACTCATCTATTCGGTTAACCCCTGCGTGACATGAGCAGCACTGCTGGGACCTCTCCATTATTTAGTTTTCTACCCTCTTGTCGGCTTCGTCTGAGGGTTACAGGCCCTGCAGTGCGCTACAGTACGCGCTCCGTACGACTTCCTTGTTGTTTTCGATCATCTTGGCTGTGTCAGCAACAGACCTGAGCTCAGGGGAGAGGCTCTCAAGTCTATTCATTTTGAATGAGGCTTTACTGTCGTCTGCCAGTCGGTCCTTATGGTGACTGTTCTCTTGAAGGCACTGCTGATACATACATCTTGAATGGTATACGAGAACAAAACGATTTGTGGGCAAAGAACTGTGTTTGGTCAAGGTTAAGTTTGATACCCTGCTGAAGATGCTCCCTCTACTGAAATATGAGAGAGCAACTGGTAATTCACACCCTTTCTATATTTCATGAATGGTGTCACGCTTCTTACAGGTAGGGCTGGATGATAAATTGGATTTTAATTTCAGGTACAATCTAGTATGAAATTGCTTCTTAGAATTCATTTTCACCATAAAGCTCTAATTTTGTTTTGTGTTAGAAATAAACCACCCCCCTTTACCTGACAGTGGTGTGTTTTTACACTCTAAAAGCCTAAGCTATTTAGTTCAGCTCAAGCCACATGGACAGAAAGCGAGCCTTTTGTTCAACAAGACCTATCGAGAGAAGTAATTGAAGGAAGGATTCTGTAGGAGAACATGGTCATCGGAAACCGATTTTTTTTTCCCCCAGCTGCCTTTATTTCCAGGGTCTTTAACATGGTCTGCAATGGAGGAGTTGGCTTATGCTCCTCCTCCTGTTGCCAGCAGCGGAGGTCTTCTGATGTTTATGAGTTCACTGGGCCTCTTGTTGCCCTTATCTGAACCCACAGACGTCTCACAGTGGAGGCCAGCAGAGCAACTGGTTGCTTCACAGTCAAAAACATCCACTATTCTGTACCTATGGGCCTAACTCCTGATTGAACACCCATTGTCCCCATCTCCGATACTCGATTATTTATTTTTATATTACTGGAGGTTTAGGAAAATCCCCCATGTGGGGGGGTGGGGTTAAAGGTGAGTAAATCCTATATATATTTTAAGTTCATAAATAACCATGTTAGACTTTTTTTCCTCCCCATGAGCTGAAATTTGTGTTTTTGTCCACTTAAACTCTTCAGCATCCTCTTCTTTTATATATGCCCACTTGCTATTCCGTAAGGCTTTTCTTTAAATTTAATGAGCATATCCAGGCTGATCCTAAACAATGCACTGATATCCCGCTCTTCCCATCCTTTTTCTTATCCCTGCAAGCTCACAGGAAGTGTGCCATTCATTATAGAGCCCTTTCGAAACCTCCTAGGATTGTGCCACAGAATACCGCCAATCTATTTAAAGTAAATTGTATTGTGTGACATATTTACACATGCTGTAACTGTAGGAGTTAGCCCAGCCAATGCCATGTTTTTACATGTGCTTTGGATATGCCTACTTTGTTTGTCATGTTTAGTTGGAGTTGGGGGCTGTTGGTTAAACTTTGATTTATTTATTTATTTATTTTCTCTTAAGGCTTTTCAGATCGCAGAGGAGAAGCTGGGGATCCCAGCTTTGTTAGATGCAGAGGACATGGTGGCTTTAAGGATCCCAGACAGGCTGAGCATTCTTACCTACGTCTCCCAGTACTACAACTACTTCAAAGGACGGCCTCCCAGTGAGAATATGTCTGCTTTAAAAATCCCTAGCAACTACATTTGAGTAGTTCATCCTCTTTAATTCTGAGCTTTTTCCTTATATATTTCTTTTTTATGTACAGGCTGAGGTATTTTTTTCCCCCAACTCTTTGACACTAATGATGTTTTACTGTCTTCAGTGGGAGGTGTAAAAAGGCCAGCAGAGGGCTCCAAGGAGGAGCCATCGGAGAAAAAAAATCTCCCAGTGGTTGCCAAAAGCTTTGTAACTAAAACTGCCACTGAGAGTTGTTTACCTTCCACTCACACAGCTCAGACCTCACCCAAATTGGCAAGAGCTTCTACTCAGGTCAGTAGTCATGTCAAACGGCACGTCATCAGTCAGCTAAAATTAAGGCTGTGTGTTAAAACGTCTTTCTTTTACACACTTTTGCTTTTTAAAGAAATAATATTTAGGGTTAAACATGGCATTTATTTTCAGTGGGCCACCAAAGGAATCCTAGGGGAAATGGGATACCTTTCTGGATAAATGTTTTTCTCACTTTTGATTCTTTTTCACAGAAGGTAGTTTTGGCTGAAAACACCAACAAAAACGGGACTCTCAATAGCAAATGTGTTGCATGCAAGGGCCATGTTCATCTTGTTCAGAGGCACTTTGTGGAAGGCAAGCTCTATCACAGAAGCTGTTTCAAGTAAGAATTTAATCTATATTCATAGATGCTTTTCCCCCCTATGCACAGGGGCTTATTCCATTAATAATTTAATATTAATAAACTTCCACCACCAGGTGTGGCGAGTGCTCCAGCGTACTTCATGTAGGCGGTTACAAATCTGGGACGAATCCAGACACTTTTATCTGTAACTCCCACCAGAATGCTTCCAAGACTTCCTCCTCTGAGGCTCTGATCAAAAATGGTCTCACCAGTTCAGCTGCCCGACCACCAAATGATGCCAGCCTAAAACGGCCTTCACCACACCCCCCTTCGGTGTTGTCAGCCCCACTGAATAATGTTTTGAAACCAGTTGCTCCTACTCCAACCTCCCAGTCCTGGACGGCCTCAGCCCAGAAGACACAGGCTGCCCGGCAGAAGTTTTTCCAGGCTGTGCCACAAGTTACTGAAACCTCCAAAGACAACAACAGGAAGCTAACAGAGCAATCAAGTGTTCAAGTAAGGCCAAAGGTCCTGACTGATGATGATGATGAAAAGAGCCAGTCGAGGGTAATGGTTGGAAAAAAACTAGCAGAGCAAAACTACAACAATAATAACAAACGCCCATTTACAATCCGATCGGCGGATGAGAGATGGTGAGCATTGCATTAGTATACAATCTATAGCCATGAATGCACTTGAATGCTTCTGAAGGAAACTTTCCCACAGTCTTTTTTCAAAGCTGATGGTGAGGGCTTTCTCTGTCCCCAGGTTTGGTGATGAGCCAAGTTTAGCTGACAGCTCTGCTTTGAAAAAGGATAAATGCAGCCAAGCCTCAGCAGGAAACTATGCAGGACAGCCCTCCACCACTCAGGCAAACAATAAGGAATTGCCATGTCTAAAGGCCATCAATAAAGACAACACAGGGCCAACAACTGTACACAAAACCAACAAAGGCAAGCTCCACTAAATTCATTTTACTTGTGTCTGATCCATTATTTGACATCCAGCCAGCATCCACCCACCCCCACCATTCAGTCTGTCTCTCACATTCCTAGAAAACAAAGCCCTTTTGTCATTTTTACCCTATTTATAAAACCAGTGCATCTCGCATGCTGATAGCTGACATTTTAATTCCTGTCTCACACTAATGAACTTTCATAGTTGAACTGTCATTCTCCTGGGATGGATGTGCATGCACGGGTGTCACATTCTGGCTGTCGGTGGGTTTGTAGACAGAAACACAATTACTGGTGGGTCTACTGAGAATGGTTTTTCAGTCACTTTTACTTTTAGCATTGATGGAAGTTTTCCAGACATGGAAATTAAGTCTGTTTCTTACTAATATTAACCATATGTTGACTGGACATTACGCCAAGGTCAATGATTAAAGCGTCATTTGGGTCTTGTGTACAGATGAGAATGTGGAGCGCAATCATTTTATTGGAGTGCTGTGAATACCTAGATAATGAAACCAGTAACTGTGCGCTTGACAGCTGTTTAGACGAGTGTGACACACGAGTCGAGGGAATTTTTTGTTTGTTTGTTTATTGTGTACAATAACTTGGAGCTGCCGCGAGTGTGCACGTCATTGACAAAGCAGATGTCTCATAAGCTGCAATGTGCCATCTTCTTTCATTCTAAAAAGTTTTAAAACGGTAGTTACACAAGATGATAAGGTGAAGTGTAATGGCAGATTTAATATTGTGCTTTTTATCCGCCAAGGCTAATGCAGAGTTAGACGTTTGTGATCATTGTGATTCGTGTTATTGTTGTCAGCAAGATTAGGAAAAAGACTGCCAAGTGAGATGCTGGGAAACTTGGTGGCGATGCCGATCACAGGCACAAGAACCACCTCTGAAATTTTGAAACACTTTATTTAAATTGAGAAAAGTATCATTGATCTTTGTGGAAGAATGCCCTTCTGCTTCAGCAAGAAAAAATGAATCATTGGAATCGACATAATTTTATGTCGATTCCAACATAAAATTTTGTTGGAATTTCACAGCAAATTCTAATGTTGTTTCAGTTGTTTATCAAGCAAGTCCTTTCTTAAATGCAGTGATATGCCGTTATAGTTTTCATTTCTAGTATTCATGGTCTTTGGAGACTAGCAATAATGACCTTATTTTTCGTTTTTTGGTTTTACTGTCTGTTGTTTCTCTGCAGATCCAGTATGCCATGAGTGGCAAAGAAAACCTGTTAAAACCGAACTCAGGCTAAAGTAAGTATTTACAGTTACTCGGCTGCAAGTTGAAAAGCTGCACAAGTGGACCAGAATGTCTTGAAAGACTTGCCTTGAAATACATCTGACCTATCAGATTATTTACTCACCAGAACGCAGAATCATCAAGCTTCGTCCATCTCTTTTATTGCTGACTGGCTCAAAGTGGAGCCGTTAGTTCTGTCCCCGATCTTAACAAGTCCCAAGGAGTGCAAGGCCTGACCTCCTACTTTCCTACTCCTTAACACTAGATTTTCTCATTTCTAACCCCTGCTGATGATTCCTCAACTGTTTTCATCACCTTTTTAACATTTCAAAATTTGAGGTGAGGTTGTTACTCATCTGACCCATCAGTACATTTCACCTGTGTCGGATTAATGCCTCTGTATTAAAATAATAAGTTAATTTCCTTGTTTATATCTTGCAGAGATGCTGAACCTCAAGCTTTTACTGAAAATCATAAAGCCGAATTCATGTCCACACCTCCATCTAATGTCTCAATTAGTCCAACAAGGCTTCCTCTGGCTCAAACACCTGCAGCACCAGGAGTTAGCTTTGCTCTGTTTGATCCTGCGTGCTGTAGGGAAGTCAGTCCCCAGAAACCTCAGCCTGCCTCTGAAATCCTAGGTGAGAGGCTTCTTTGCATTATAATGAGAGACATTTGTCTGCTGATATATTAAATGAATTGAGTGTTTGATGTCAAAGTGAACCAGAACTAGTTTGTAAGGTTTTAGTGATCCAAGCAGTTTTGTCTTTGCCATTTTCATGTTTAAATAACAAAGTTCAGTCATGTGTTAAATGACTGTATTGGAATCAAATAATACACACTGAGAGCAGCAATACCCAAGTAAAGCAAGTGTATGTTTATTTTATTCTATTTATTTGGCTAACTTATTCAAGCTCTTGAAGAATCTAAAGCTACATAAGGAAACTATGAAGTTGGTAGAAAATGTGCGCTTTCATCTATTAAGATGGTAAAATAGCTGTACTTTGAATGTAATTTTTTTATGCCAGTTTTAGTTGGCTTATTTTACTGAAAACTATAAATGTGAACCTCATGGTTTTGCTTGAGGAAATGCTAAATGAATCACTCGAGCCAATGGGACTCATCCTGTGTATGCTCTGAACGTCCACAAAATTATACACACCCTATTGTATTAGTTCCCATATTAAATAAACAAAACGAAAACAAAGTTTTGTGAACTCTGCACTTCTGCAGCATTTAAGACCTCTTCTCTTTATTTTAGATTTTAAATTTGGGAGTTGCTTGCCTGTGAAATCCTCACCCAGACTGCCAGCTGTGAAATCTATTAGCTCTTCAACTACTTTTCCAGCCAATCATGGAAATCCATCAGGTTGTTTCCCATCTTTTAAATCGCTATCAAAGCCAAATATACATGATTTCAGATTTCTTGTTGATTTCATATGAAAAGTGTATAAATACATTTAAAAAGTGTTATTTTACTGAAAACAGGTTAAGTCATATGTGACAATACTTTTCTAAAAAGCTGCCATGAAAGGACTATCTAATCCTATTTTATCTACCTCTTAGCTGCTAAAAAGGGAAAGTATTTGTCACCCACCAACGCCTCCAGGACTGAAATGAGGTCACCCTCTGTAAGTTCCCTCCATTAAGTCTCTTAAGAGATTAATTAACAGCTCTACAAATATGCTTTCATTACATTCCCAGCAAAAAATGGATGACCTTCTTTACATTAAAGTGGCCAAAGTCAGAATTTTCAAATTACAATAATCTTTACTTGACAGTGACTCTTAAATTCTCTGTTTTGCACCAGGTAAGGTCTTATCATATCCCAATGGAGCAGATTGAAAGGGAGCTGAATGATATTGAGACAAACTTGGCTCATTTGGAGAAGGAGGGTGTGGAGCTGGAACAGAAGCTCCGAAGCTGTGAGGAAGGTACGTTTTGTTTGTTCCACTTCTTCTCATTTTTACTTGTAAAAACATACAAATATTAATCAGTGCAATCAATAGTCCACTTTCAGACACGGTTCACGAGACATTTAGTAGCTGACTTTTCACTCTTAACTCTGCAGCGTAGTTCCATACTATTCACGAACAAGTGTGAGGGCAGTAGTGGGGTAATAAGCTGGATATGATAAGTTAAAGATATGGAAATGGCAAGTTACCACATCTTGATTACAAATGAATATCATGTGATATCTTACATTACTAATTACTTTAGTAATATTAAACTGAAATTTAATAAGGGGCCAAAATCTAGGGGTAATACAATGAAAACAAACATGCCTTTGAGGCAAACCCAATTATTAATCGTACAGTATATTGGTAATGATATTATAACTTGTTAGCAATGAATATAAGTTGCATCTGTGCATTTACATTTTTCATACACTGATTTTTTTTTAATTTTTTTTTTTTAAGTGGTAGTAACCTCATAATCATAAGGTTATTTTGGGTGATGCTTCACCATATCAGGATAGTATTATCAGACTATGATGATGGGATTATGGGATCTTGTGTCCCCAGCATTTTCCTTATTCACAAGGTCACAATGCAAATATTATCTTTTTTTCCTTTAATAATTAGTATTATTATTATTTGTAAATATTATGTTTAATGTTGTGGCATATTGTCTATTGTAGTTTCTTATTTCTATGGTAATGTAAAAACCAGGAATCGGGGTTTAAAAACGCTGATTTGTATCTAATTCCATGTTAATAACCTCTTAAAGCAAAAGCTACTACATCTTTCCACACAATCATCACATTGCTTGAAGTATGATTATCTGGAAACGTGAAGGATTTTCTGTGTAATAACAAGAAGTTTGAGCTGCAAAATGCTTATACTAAGTTTTATTGTGGTATCTCCTTTTTTTGTTTTATTTTATCCTATCCCATCTGTAACATCTATATCACTGAATATGACCAATTATGACATCTGTATATGTGGATCGGACTAAGCTAGGTAATATTTAATACCTGACCATTTCTGAGCAAGAGGGGGGGTTGGTAGACCCTTCACTGCTATGTTGGTTTGAATGAGGTAATATTCTAAAGCAAAAGGTGTCGTGCAATAACCTTAAAATAAAATTTGACATCATATTTTTGTTTGAACTGTTGAATCGCTCTGCTGCATTGGTGACTTGTATCTTGGGTGCTTCACACATTTGCTCACCATCAGCTGATGGTTTGTGTGTGTGTGCACGTGTGTGTGTGTGTGTGCATGCAGGGGAATTGCCTGCCATTTCTATTAGTGTTTCTGCAGTCAAATGAGGTGAGAGGCACAGCTAGCCCACAGGGATGTTGCGTTTCCTTTGAGGTAGTAGGAGTAGGGGGCCTTATTGCTTTGCTCAAGGTCAACATGACTTGGGTATAGTTATATATATTCTGGTCGATTGCTTAATTTTTTTTTCTACATGCCACCCAGGAAGCCTGAGCATGCAATCACTCGGCCAGAATTTAACATCATTTCCACACTACCTAGGAGATCATCTACTTCTCAACTGGAATTTGTTGGCATAAAAACTAAACCCTGGCACTCGGGTTCAGTTCAGAATCAAATCATGTTTGTTCTGGTAATGACAGGATGTGTGGGGCTCCGTCCTCTGTCTCTGCAGCTCGCTCTCTGTTGTAAATGTGACTTGATTGATTGGTCGCTAATTAGGATTAGCAAAATATTCAGCCTAAAATCAATTGATCCACCTACTCGGGTATGACTCGGTGAAGCAGCAAATTTAAGCACTGTTTCAGTGCATGTCGGAATACTGTGGTGGACCAATACTGAAAAGTATACACTGTATCCTGAAAACCTGAAATATTGAATCATAGATGGTAAATTGCATTGTTCCCTGCATCATGTATCCATAATTCATCCATTCTCACATTTTCTTTAAAATCTGAGTAATAATATAACTTCTCAGGGCTGAAAGTGAAATTTTAAAATGCTTCTTTGTATATGTGAAAGCTTTGGGAAAATATAAGCAGCATTGTTGTGAATGATTTAATTAGTAATTCATTATTTTTTACTGGTTTTTGAGCAAATTGCATTATATTCTAAAGTCGATGCCACAGGAATGATGACTGACATAAACTATACAGTGTCTATAGACAGGGTTTTTGTAACATCATGTTCTGTGACATACATTTTGATATTATTAAATAAAATAGATTTGGGTTTGGCAGGCTAAGCTCCATTTTAAGATTGTTGGCTGTGACATAGTGTCTTAATAAAGGTGACAGCATGGTTCCAGGATGTGAGTCACTTCTTCTCTTAATAAAAATTGAGAACCACCTACCTGCATATGAGCCAAATTATCCTACCCCCCCCCCCCTAATTTCTACTTAATGTTTTTCTTGCAAACACTGGGTTTGAGTCTGCTCAAGTGGGGTATTTTTTTTATTTTTTATTTGTTTTAAGTTTGCTCTTGGAGTATATCAGTTAACATCAGAACAGCACAAAATATTTGGCTTACGTGAAATGATAAATGTTATGAGCTTGTTAAAGAAACATCTAGTCAGTGATCATAACTGCTTGATTTACTACAATATATACACATCAGTGATTGAAAAACAAGACCAAGACCATTATAAAACTTTTTATTTTATTTTATTTTTTTAATAAATTCAGCTGAGTATTACTAACCTGTTTTGCAGATGGAGAAGGTGACATCTTGATGGACCCACTGATGGTCGACTGGTTTAACCTCATTCGAAAAAAACAAATGTTCATTAGGAAAGAATCAGAGCTCGTTTACATGTGAGTATTACTGAAGGATCGATGTAGGTTGAGAATATTAAATGACCCTTTCTCCATTATTTGGGGAATTATTACTCATTTGGATAATATTTGTTTACACCAGAAAAGGCTTTTGAACAATACTCTTACTTTGACTTGACTTTGTGACTTGATAGTTGGATTTCTCTTTATATATTTGATTATATTAATTCCAAACCTTATTTATTGTACCTGATATTTTCTTTAAAGATTTTTTTCCCCCATTGTTTGTACACAATTTTTACACTTTTACTTGCATTTAACATTAGGACAAAAATCAAACTTAATTGAGAAACTCAACATTTTTAGGATTGTTTAGAAGTTTTAGATATAATGTGCGTTTAGAATTAGTATTTGGTGTTAAAACTCAGAGCCAGGACTCAAGAGCTGGAGCAGCAGCAGCCAGGTGTTGAGGGGGAACTTCGCAGGCTGCTCGAGAAGCCAGGTAAGCGCTTGGTCTCTTTGCCTGTCAGCATCTGTCTTACCTCCTTTTCCAACATGCGGTTGTTAACTTTGTCACAGATCATTTAAAGTCCAGAGAGGAACAACGGCAGGAGAAGAAACTGATGCAGAAATTGATGGAGATCGTGGATGGCAGAAATGCAATTGTGGAGGGTCTCGATGAGGACAGGCTGAGGTAACATTATCAATCTTCTAATTAATTCTTAAGTACAATGCAGTTAATCTTAAAGATTGATGTGGTAAAAAGATATGACAGTGCTTAGTTTGATTTTTGGCTAATTTCAGGGAAGTGGAAGAAGATCAGCAGTTGAATAAAATGATGCAAAACCTTGGTAAGCAACATATAAAATGTCTTTTTTTCTGTTTCAATTTGATTTGAGTTGTTAATATACTGGTTTTGTTGAGAACAGGAGTGAAGAAAGCCAAAAATGAAAGGAAATCCTCCATCTCAAAACTGTTCAGGCGAAGAAGTAAAAGACGCTTTGAATGATGCTAAAGGGGATTATTTGATTCATTTATTTTTATTTTTTACTAAATTGTCATTATTTCTATTGTATTAATATTCCTTTTAAATATTTAACTTTTTTATGTATAATTTGTGCTCATGGGAAAAATAAGAGAAGAGATCTCAAATTAGGAAGAATGTACCAAGCCATATTTTGTCTATACACCATTTAAAAAAAATCAGTGCAAATGTTTTTGTTTAAAGAATCACTTTCAATTCTTGGTTTGTTGCTACTTAAGATGAGTGTAGGTGTTGTCAGATATATATTTTTTCCACTGTTGTTCCACTGTTAAGGTTGTTCGTATAGAAAATTCTCATTTTCTGTTAATATAATTTCAGTCTCACTAAAGTAAAGTAATATCACATTTGGGGGTATACAAATTTTTATAGATATATATTCTTGGAATAAAGTAACCTTTTTAACCATTTTAAAATCGCACATGGTTTAAAACAAAAGCAGCATTGAATCAACTGTCATAATGTCAAAATGATGAGGGAACACTAGCTCTTCCACATGCGAAGAGGAGTGAGGAGGATAAATGTGTAATCCTTTGCCAGTCTTGAGTCAAAATGAAATTATTTCAGTATTTATTTAATAATGGATTTTAACAAATTTCCTGTAAGGATATTAGAGGGAGCCTTGACAATTAAGTTTGAATGGCTGTGGAGTGTAAAATGGGGAGCCACACATGTTGAACTGTTGGACTGTAGTTCCTCTCTCAGACTGTACTGTAGGTGGCAGCCTGGGTATGCTGTATCACACGGCAAGAACTTGGAAATCCAATTTGCCACAGTACAGACAGTTAATTTCTTTGCTAATTTTATAAATGCTGCAAAAATGTTCAGCTGTGCTGATGCAATAATGTTATGTGAAAGAGGATTAGGAAGAGCAGTAGCTTATGGCTGGCAAAGGCTTATAAACTATAGGATGTATTGAGCTCTTTATCTTCAAACCTGGTTTAATTAAACATTACTCTTTACTAATATCTGCATCAGAATTGCTCCATACCTGAGCTATTAAAATGTTGAAATGACGTGCGAGGGCACTCATCTGTGAAAATGGCATTTGCTGTGTTTGTAAGGAATGCTCTGTAATGTTGCATTTTAGAAGTGTTATTGAAAGGTGTGTGTATGCGTTCTCCTATTTATAGTATTTTAAAACTTGAAATCTGTTGTCCAATAAATCCTTTGAAGATTAGAACGAACGAGAGGTTGAATTATTTACTCAATAACCGCTTCCTTCCATTTTAAATAGATCCCCAAACTTTTCATCTCTTCCCTCCCCATGTTACGAGCTTCACCAATGACTGTTGATACAATGACACTACCAAGATCAGACATTGCTTTCAGTAAGAAGCCAACAGCACTGGAACTCCTCTGCATTAAAGCTGTGCAGCGATCACGGAGCAGCATCGATGTATGCTTTCATTAAAGCTTTTTAAAGACGGCATCAAGATAATTCACTGGCGTCAATATATCGCAGCTTCTTATAAACTACATATCGCTCATTTTGAGATGCATGAAATTGTGATCATGAACTTGGAACACAATCTTTCTAGCTGAGCAGAGTTGAGGATGATATTGGTACAAAATGCCACGCGTGATGTGGGTGACAGTCGAGACTGAATGTGTGATATTAGAGTTAATTAAAGCTTTGCGCCCCATCTACTGCAAATGCTTGCACTTCTGCAATTAAGAATCAAAGGCGAGGGCTTAGTGTCAGGGGGGTGTCTAATACATGGTTTTAACAGGAATGGGACCTGATTTGCCGAGCTCCTAGCGACAAGCATTAACAACAGCCTCAAATTAGAGAGACATTAATATTCATAAGTAAAACAATTCATCCTGTGAATGTGTGATGAAATGGAATCCTCTGAGGTGAGCTCTTGTGTCCAGGCTGCCATCGTTCATTAAAATATGCCATTACCCATGAAGTGCTTAATCTTTATGAAAGGGTGGTAAAATCAGTTTGAACTGCTTGAACAGAAAGGTGGAAATCGTAATATTGTTCAGAACCTTACATTATGTTAATCGTGTGCATTTTGTGACGATGTGATGTCAAACAGTATAGGTTTCTGTGTGTCTCATGAAAATGTACAAAGCATTTTTTTTTTCTTTTACTGAAATTAGTCTGTTATTGTATTAATAGGGCGTGAGTGCTTTGTGATGTTTTAGGTTGGCTGTTAGTCTGCCTCTTCCAACGCCATCTAAATTCTGTGTGTGCGTGCGTGTATGTGTGTTTCGTCTTATTCCAGTCACTGCCAGAGTCTCTGCCACTAGCCTGTAATTATGATCCTCGAGGTAATTTTATCAGGCTCATTAGCTCTGATGAGTAAACGAGACGCGTGCCTCTAATTTATTGGCCATCCAGGCTGGAGACTTAATTCTCATCAGAGAGATCATAATATTTGTATAGAGAGTGAGAGTGAGACTGATACAGTATACATATACACACTTGGTTGCAAAGCTCCTAGAACAACACCGAGGCCAAGACTTTGTGACTTAAAATCAGTAATTACACTCCTAAGACAAGTCCGTTTGGATAACTGGGCACATGCTTTAAAAATGACAAAAGATGTGACTGTGATGAGCAGGGCACAAAACATAGTCGTCTTTTTTTTTTTCTTTTCTTTTTTTTCGGGGGGGGGAGAGAATCAGGCATGATTTCAAATGAAAGCCATTGTTTGCATTCTAGGGAGTCTTGAGAGTTTATCTTTCTGCACAAAATTAGATTCTCACACCTCTGCAAACAAAATTGCATTGTTTTGTTCCCTGTTCAATAGAGATTATCCATTTTCTGTGTCAGAGAATGTGTTAAGGGAGCGGTGTAAATATGCTCACCATTTTCAGTGTGTAGAAATTTGCATTGAGGGGAAATTATGCATGCTGGCTAGTGGAAATGAAATGTATAAAGTGCATGACTGGTAGACTTGACAAGTGCAGCTTTCATCCATCTCAAATGAATAATTTTCACTTCCCTTAAACATCCTTAATCCAACCATGTTATCAGCGGGCATGCAGGATTCTGCCAGACTTTCTCCTTAACGGCACAGCAACTTTCAACTTGCCTGAGATTTTGCACTGCAGTTGCTTACCACATGGTCTTAGGGACTCACTCTTATCCTTGCCTGCTGGTTTTGTGGATCAGTAAAATTCCTTCAAAACACAATATATACATAACGCAAGTCTTAATAGATAGCAGAATGTCTCACTCTACCCTCCTCTGTGCAGCCTCAGAGGTCGACTTAATGCACTGTATTTTACCTCTGATTCACATTGGCAGAGAACTCAGAGGATGGTGTCTAAAAAACCTATTTGCTCCGTGGCCCTTTGTCCTCTATTTCAAATTTCAGTGACAGACCCCTCCATGATCCTATAATGTGGTTTGGAAACTCATATGGCCGTAAAGGGATAGAGAAGGATATTCATGGTAAATTACTCATTTATAGCCCAGCATTCAGCATTTCGACTTGTTATTTAGGGACATTTCCTTGTCTTCTTCACTGAAATCCATACTGGTAATGATGCTGTACAGCGAAATGCATCCCCCACCCCTCACATCCCGGTCCTTTTAATTTATGCATTGTGGCATGTTTTTAAAATACTAACAAACAATGAAATGTGTAATTGGTGTTTATGCTACTAATCCGCCTGATAGCCTCTAATATGAAGGGTTACCTGGCTATTTTCAATATCCACTTTCTCAGAAGCCTCAGTCTGCGATAAGAATATTAACCTCATCAATTTCAGGTAACTTTCAACGCTTTAACATCTTGTCTTAAAGACCTACGTGTTAGCAGGAGTCTCAGCCTTGGCATTTAGTGACATTTTAAGCCTTTTAACAGAATCCAGACAGGGATTTGCCGTTTCCACCAAAGGAAAATAATTTATATCCTCCTTTCTGAGAAACTGTGGGTAGAGGGATTAAATACACCAGAGAGATTTGTATGTGGTGCAAGTAAAACAATATTGTGACTCAGTTAATATATTTCCTTCCATCTACTTTCATGCTTTGAGGAAGTCGGGAGTTGTTACTCATTGGGCTGAAGTTGGCTTTGATGCTTTTCTTGTTTAATTTTCTCACTTTCGAGGTTTTAAGTGTGCAGGTCATAGCGATGACAGCAGCGTGTACCTGAACTCTTCTTATGACTATGCAATGAGACAATGCGTGTTAGGAGATAAGTGTTGGAAGCAATGAAAAGTCTGACCGAGACCAATTATTTTGCATTCCTCACAGTCAAACTCACTTAAAACCTTTAGAACAACCAATTGCTTTTGCTCCACCCGGACTTATATTTAAAACATAATGATGTCATGTGCACAAGAACAGGAAAAAACCACCACATTTGTGAATGACAGTTTGGAACACAAAAGGTCTTTTCTGTGAGTTGGATGGGTTTTGGACTGTGTATCTGCTAGTGTGTGTGACGGCCGCTGTGTAGTGGAGACATGCAGGGCTCTGTTCTCTCTGTGGGCTGGCAGCTTTGATGCACTGCCTCTCTTATCTCATGCCTGGCAAGGTTAATGAAGTGGTGGCACTTTTGGAGGAAGTAGAAATGGGATGAGTAGCAAAGACCAGAGGAAGCTTGGAGATGAAACGTCCTGCTCTTAGCGGCTGTAAGTGGCAATTTTGGTGAATTACATAGACAATGAGAAAAGGGGTTGTCATCCTCTTAAACACAACAGTCATCTGAATCGGGAATGGTTGATTGCATCTCTTTCAGCCTGGTTCATATGAAATTACATTAGCATTTAGGCATCACTTGCAGCTTGATCTGTCAAACATCTCTTTATAAGGCCATATTAGTGTTACTACGCAGCACTCAGCCAACATTTAAATCACATCCTTTTTTTTGCTTGAATTATAGTCACGTAGATTAATACACAAACATAATGTAGCACCTTAAATCGACTTGAATGCTCCATGCTAAAGAGGAGTTGCCTTGCGCTTTTTGAGCATCTGATCATTTTTCATTCGAATCAAAGGAGTTCGTATAGCTTTCAGCCTGGTTTAGTCTGTTCTAGTCCTTTTGAAGGACTTCTAAAAAGCCGCGGCGCCTTTGTCAGTGGCAACAAGTCCCACTTAAGTGAAAGAGTTGGCTTATTTCATTTTGAGTCTTGGATTGTGGTGCTGGTTACAGCTTAAACAAAGGGCAGAAATGCCACCGCTTCTATAAATATAATAACAGCTGATGTGCTGCTAATGCCCTGTATTTTTTTTTTTTTTTTTTTTTACTTTATTTTAATATTCCAATTCCCTTTGCATCTATAAGAGCTAATAGGTAAACAGTCCTGAATGGTAGAAATGAAGCAGGTCTACATGCCAATGAATTAGCATATAGATGAGTTCATCTCATACAAATAGTGCTCTTTTGCCCAGAACTCCCTGTGCTGAGCAAAGATCATGTATGTAAAGTATGCATGCCGAAAATGTAAATTAATCCATTTCAATCATCATTCAATCTAATAACATTTTTCCCCCCATCCTTTTCCTCATTTGTCCCACATTGCTCAAATGTCCAGTATCATTAAGAGGGCAGTCAAACCATTACCCCAAAGCAGCTTAATTGTTTAAAAGAAAAGGAAAAAATAAGAAGCAAATAAGCATTATGATCAGAGCAAAGTTTTACCTCAGTGTTCTGCTGAAATCACATAATGCAGTGATTTTCTAAAGCAGAGGTTCCATAAAAGAAATGCCATTGACCGGATGTTTTGTATTTGATCCTCATTATTGTAATTCCATAAACAAACACCGCCTCTGTGAAACATTACTATTTGTTGCATAGCTCTTGTTAATATGCTAAAAGAAGCTTATAGAATTGGGTCAGCTAATTAAGCAATTAGCTTATTCCAGATCCGTGGTCAGGCTGTTACTAATCTATGGCATTGTGAGCCCAGATCTGCCAAAACTGAGAAGCGCTCACGACTGTGTCCCCCATCCTGACTGACAAAGAATCATGTTTGAAGCCATCGTTCCCCTCTGCAGAAACGCAGAAGACTCTTCTGTGTTCGCTAATGCTCACGTTTCTCATGCAAATCCCTTGAACTGAATGGGTTGTTTATTGTCTAGTTCGGATATTGAGACATTTATGTAGTGTTGTTGAAGTGTATGCTCCCTTCATTTGTAGCTGTGTTAACACACATGAAATCCCAGACAGATTAGAGTTTGATAGCATTAAAGCCACGATGAATGCTGGTGGCTTTTAGCAGAACCCACCATGTAGCTTCTTACCAGGATCCTGTGAAGGGCTAGAAGTTAGGCAGCTTGACAGTAGAGTGGTAAATACATCACTGGTGTAATTTAATGAAACTTTCTTTCTGTGAGCCAATTTATTATCCTGAAACTTTTCTGTCTTGAAGAAATTGCTACTGCTGGCCATGTTATCTTCATACATTTATGAACTGTATTTTAAACATGAGTGAGTTGTTTTTATGTGTGGGATTTTTCAGTTATCAATGTGTTATTTATGTCTCTTTTTACAGTTTAAAGAAAGGTACACACAGTAGGCCCACTTGTAGTTGGATTAATATTGCTATTTATGCACAACACCTGACCTGTCCAGGATATACCCTACCTCTTACCCCATAACAGCTGGCGTAGGCTCCAGCCCCCCGGCAATCCTAAATTGGATAAGTGGAAGAAAATAGATGGATGTATGAAACCCTAACTGTTAGGTAATTAGATAGGTAATTAGGTTTCACTAGATATTGATGCATTACTTTCATGTGCACATTGTGACAAAGAAGTTTTGATCAGTTTTCTATGTTTGTCCAATCACATCTGGCAAAGCTTTACTGCAGTAGATAATATGACCTGAACAATATGACCGTCATCTTTGCTGTAGTTGCAGAGAGGAAAAACTTGCAAACGACAAACTTATACTTGTGCAATAACTAATTTCTTGTAAGTTGCTCTGTTTTACAAGGTCTAAACAGCCAGTAGAGGAAGGGGCAACATTAATTTCATTTTGAATTGTGCTGATTGAGCTGATTTACTTTTTGCAAAGTAGATTTATCTCATTGGTTTCATTAAAATCTGCCCTCTGTGAGTAAAAATATTAAAAACAATAAAAACACTAATAGGTGTTTATTTTTTTTTATTGCCGTCTAGTTCTATGTTACACAGAGTAAATTTAAGCAATTTTAATCTATTATTTATTACAGCAGTGATTGAGCTTGAGATATTTTTTTATGATTAACAGTTTTATTTCTATTTCAAACAAAAATAAACAGAGACTTACTACCACAAATTACTATATCATAATCCATAAATACACTTCCACGCACCCAAGCACCCACCCAACATTAGTCATCACTCATAATTAATTATAAGCACATTTCATCATTAAATCCAGGTTCCTCCAAAACAAAAAAACAAAAAAACAACAACAACAAAGATAGATACTGCAATTTTTAAAAACAATTTTTCAGCCTTCTAAATTGTTTGTATGAGCTCATTTTTAATATGTTTATTTTCTCTTGACAATTCTGTATCATCACCCAGAACAGACTTGGATTGAATGGAGTTGAATATATAAAATATTACAAATATTCAGATACACTGGAAAAAACAAACAAACAAGCAAAAATAGAGCATAATATCACATTTTATTTTTTAATATGTGCATTTTTCAGATGTTTTCTGTATTTTATTTACATTTTTTTTTTTTATTTTTGCCAAAAAATTTCTATAAGCTTTCATAAAATAAAGGTCATGTACTAGCGGAAAATTAGCAGGGCATTTTCTACCCCCCCCCCTTTTTTTTGAAACCCCTGGACTTTATTACATGACCATAAAACATGGAGTAAATGACCCTCCACACCAGCAGTTTGGTATATCCTTTAACCCAAATCTAAAAGCAATGCACAATCTTAAGCTGAATCAGTCAGACATTTGTGTCCCTTGAGCTTAGGTCTGAGAATTTCAGCTTCAGGTTAGACATCTAACAAACAAAACATCAGTCTAGCAATGAAATATGTCATCAGTGCTGCTGAATGAATGATGATTTTGTCATTTAGAATAGTTAAAAGCGTGTGCTGCTCTATAACTCTAGTGTATTTTTAAGCCATAGTTTGCTAATAATATTTTGATGAGAGAAATCTGAGGGAGAAGTGTACCTAATTAAAGGAAAAGGCTTGAAATGCATTGTTAACGGGTCATAGAGACACCACTTATGGTCATGATGATGATATGCAAGGTGTGGAAATGCATTTCCAATCTCCCTGCCTTGAGCTCATCAGTTTCCATTCAGAAGTGTGTGCACTTGTTCATTAAGCTTATGCATATCATCAACTGGTGCACTCATTCTATCAGGCAGATATGGCAGGGATAAAACGATGTGAAGGATGGAAATTCAAACAACCATTCTCATTTGCAAAGGTCATTAAAGCCTGGCATACATTAGAAAATCTGCTAATTATGAAATGGCTTAACTCCACATTCAGTGGGATTATGTCTGCTCATTTAGAATATGTTGATCCCCTCCCTTACTCGCCACAAGACAGTTGATGTGAGGGACTTGTGGCACAGAACTAATGTTCCCAGTGCTTGTCGGTCATCTTAACTGACTGTAAGAAGTCCATAAAAGTGGCCGTCATGTACTGAATGAGTCTTCATCAACACTACAAGGCAGACATGAGTTTTAGAGCTGCTCGGAATATTTGTTGCGCTGATTATATTTGACTCTGTCGCCGATTATCATTATTTAACATTAGACACATGATGTAAATTATGTTTTTTTTTTAAAATAAGGAAACAATTAAAAACTTTTACTTATTTTACCTGCAACGTTAATAAACCACAAGGCTTATCTTTGTTGTCACTGATCAATCTGCATTCAGATTAATATTGTAAGCAGTTATAAATTTCTTCATTCGTACAACAAACTTTGTGTGTATGATATGAGCCCCCATTTATGTGTTTATATGTGACTTTTTCAAAATTCAGTGAAACCCAATTACCTGCATTTTCTAAAATGATGTTGCAGCAGAATAGTGATTAATACAAAGTTCCAAATACGATCAAAGGCAGCGTTTTGCTCTGAAAACAGCATTTAAAAAGCACTGTACTGTAATTGCCCCAGTTCAGGTCAGATAAAATGCGCTCGGTGTTTCCATGATACTCTTAATGAATTCAGATTTATAAAAAAATGCTTTTAACAGACAACCTCTGGAAACTATGTTTTAGGAATTACGATGACACGTGGCTCAAAATAATTAACAAGTTTTGTTAAGGGCTAATCTGTATTTATTTAATATATAAATGAAGGTGTTTTCAGCAGCTCGGATCTTTTTGTAAATGTTCAAAGAGTAATCATATGCTGTGGTATACTTCTTAATATACCTGCAACCTTCATGGCTGTATCATTTAGTTTATTTCAATTAAGTATTAATGAGCTGAATTGACACCACTACTGGTACAAACAGTTGTGCTTGCAAAGAAACACTTTTTGAGGATGGAGTTCAACCCAGTGTCCATCTTTTGTCGTCTTCTTTTGATATAATTTCCTCTCTAACTTATAATTCATGGGAGCTGATTCAAATTGTACTACCGACAGTGTGATTCACAGTTAACCTAATGACTTACCTCAAATAAGGCTTGTTATAGCCCTGTAATAGTTTGAAGATCTCAGAGAATATACTTTGGAGGATTGAATCACGTACATGGATTGGATGCACACATTGTCACAGACTGGACCTTCCAAAATAGCCTCCACATTGTAGACCTTGTTGGATCAAATCACTCTGAATTTGGTCTGTTTAATAGTCCAATTGCCAATTAAGACAGGCGGCAGTGCTTAGATCTATAAAAGGTTAATAAGCCTCAGCTGCAGTGTGTTTCTCTTGGGTAAATGTCACTTAGACATAGGCCACCATGGGTCAAGATATCCCTCCAGATCTAAATTTAATCACATAGCCTTGCCTGGCCCCGTCCTCACCCTCATTAGTCCTTGGCTTGTGCAGGAGTCTGATCTGCCCTGTTTTCGCCCTGGCACTCTGCTTCCAGCCCCAGCTTTGACCCAAACGTGCGAGCAGCATCCACACAGGCACAAACTCAAAGCTGAGATTCCGAAGCACAACTAGTTGGAAGATCCACAGAATAGAATTTCACGACATCTGTGTGTGAGATGAAGTGACTTGCACCAAGGGATGCTATGAAATTTGCCCATACCAGCATATCATGTGATCTGTTGGCTTAGCTGTCACCTGATGCAGGCCTGTGCCACCTGTCGGTCTGCCCCAGATAATGGCAAAATGACCAGAGTGATTCAAGCAGCCGTCTCATCTTAATTATCTCCTCAGAGTTTAATTAACTACCTCATCTATTGGCCAAAAGGAAAGAGGGAAAAAAAAGCTGCCTTGAATCACATGAAATCACAGCCATGGAGACGGCATGGATCATCATAAAATTATTGTTTTGTTTAAAGCTGTTCAAACGCACGAGGTGCTTCATGACGAATAAATCCTGAGAGGCTGTGTATGATTAGAATGGATACATTTCCATATTGTTTGTGGGAGTACCGCAGGGAAAGTGCTGTCATACGCACTGTACGAGTGTTATGAATGTGTCCCCTCATTTTTCCACTGTATGCTGAAAAGATGTCATGGTGTAAGGAGTCCATATGGAACAGAATGCAAAATCATTTAGTTCTGAATGTTAATACGAATTACGTACAAAATGGGTAATAATTCTTTTGCCCTACAGAAATGATTAACATAATTCTGATAAATAGGCAGATGGCAGAATGTGTGAATTGAGGTAGATTTATCTTAATTAATATCTTGAACCTACTTGGAGAAAGGTAAATGGCTCCACCGGGGCCAGAGATGTTCCTCTGTCTTGTGTGTGTATCTTTCTCATGGCCTGACATGTAGTAGTGGCCCGAGGATATTAAGTTGCTCTCCAGGTATGCATCAAACCCAGGCAGCCTGCTGATAATCAACATATACCCAGGCAAGCAAGCAAAGATACACGCATATACACATGCACGCAAATGGATATACCCATAATCACATCCCCCACTTTTATTCTACACACACACACACACAGAGGCTAAAATACATTTTAACATGTTTTTTTTCCTGCAATGAGCTATATGTGGCTAACATTTATCATAATTTTCCTGCTAATACTGCGAGCTCGAATTCTTTGCTTTATTGCTGGTGTCAAATAAAGTGTGAATTTCTTTTACTCATCACAAATTAAGGCAATTAAAATGTTAATTATTACAAGTAGAAAAGGGACAAAGGAATTCAGATAAATTGATGTATTGACGTTTAATTAATTCATTTGGGTTCCTACTGTGTTGGATAATTATGCTTAAGTGTTTAATTACATATTTTGATGGGATCCTCAATTACTCTGGCTTAATAAAATATCATTAGCCTGTCTCCCAGGTTGTAAGCTGTGGAGACGTACAGTATTAGTCGGTGTATTTAAATAAAATATTAAATTACAGGCTGGTTGGGATATGTGGCAAGTCTCTAACCCTCAATCTCCACTAAATCTCAGCTAACCTGGAAGCCACTCTTCACATCAAAGTTCGACACAGCTGTAAACAAACAATGTTAAATTTACATATTAATTAGAGACAGGCTATCAGCACAGGTGATGAATTCAAATGTGTGGCCCTTCGCTGTGTTTTTGCAGGGATCCACTGTCACAGTGCCACCTTGCGGGAGGCTCAGTCCTAAGCCCAGCAGAACAATAAGAAATTACCTCGACTTAAAGGCCAAAGAAGCCCTCCTCATCAGAGACATGATAGGTTTTATTACTGTGCGAGTGTACATATTCAATATCCTTCCACTGACTGTGTCGTACAAATCAATTTGCAGTGTCACAACATCAACTGCAAAATATGCAAAGCACAGATAAGTACCTAGTTGTCACCCATCCAGTGTTGCTCAGTCAACTTCCTCTGTCAGAATTGCACATAGGGAGCGATTGCTGCCATCTGGGTGCTGTATGAAATTATCTTGTTTAAATCCTCTAAAGGTTATTGCAGTTATGCAAGTGATCCGTCACTTTCCCAGCTCTGTGTTACAGAGCAATGGAAGCGCTGAACACATTTCCACTCTGTATTATGTAGGCTCTACCACTTCAACATGTTTTTTTTTTCTTCCAAATGTGTTTTACATCTTCTTGCGAGGAACGAGGATCTTTGGCAATGGCTCAGAGGCAAGATCCTATAATTAGAACACAGTTCAGTTGGTTAGCAGGTAATTTACCTTTAGGGTGGAAGTCTAATTATTGTCTTTGAAAAGCTAATTTAGCGTCAAACACTTCAGGTGCCTTTTCCCCTCTCTTTAGCAAAGGGAAAGGTATCCTGGAGCACTGTGGGGTCGGAGCCATCTCTTGTGCATGGTGCTATTACTGCTTTATGTTTTCACGGCTGATTCCTGGAAGAAATGAGTTGCTGTTAAAGCAGTGCAAAGCAGCTTCTTCTTTTGTTTCCTTCAGCAGGTGTGTGGACTTTTTATGAAAGGAAAGCACCACTCCTTGACCCGTTGATAAACGCTCTTTGCAGCAGACCTGATTCCTGGCAGATGGTGTTTGTGAGTGACACTGGTTCCCAGTAGAAGCAGGCCCAGGGAAATGATCACAGTTGAGTCTCTGTAGAGCATACCGGTCTGGTTACCTGACGGCATATGGTCTGCTGTGGCCTACACCTGCTGAAAGATGGCGTTTACACCACAGTCCCCGGACTCCACCTCTGAGAAGGCTGTTAATCACAGCTCACCACTCATTCAGGCAGTTTTAAAAACAGAAAATAACTGAGTAGCAGAGGGGATTTCTCACTTGGACTTTGCTTTGTTCTTTCTTGTTAGTCGCAAATTAGATATATTTATTGCAGCATGGAGCATGACAAAATCAAGAGATGATGCAAAAACACCCCCCCCCCCAATTTATTATGTAGTTTGCTTATATTTCACATTAGTGTTGAAAATGCATTGAATAATACAAACATGCTTTTCTTTTCCTTTATCTTAGAAAGTTGAGATGACTGAAGCATCCTGTGTATCATGTGTTTTGTTACTATCTCCATTTTTTTCCCCTTTTATTTCCATGCACCCCCTAACTGGGAGCTCCTTGAGTCCAGTTCTGCTGGAGGGTTTTCCTTTGTACTGTTGCCAAGTGCTTGATCATATTGTGATCTCTCCACATTCTTTATCTATACAAGGACCTTGAAGAATTAGCAGTATATCAATATAATTTAATACAAAATTTGTAGTTTCAGTGCTAATTATTGCTAATTAATTAATTAATTGCTAGTTAGTAGTATAAAGTGGTCAATATGGATATCTTTTCAACAGTATAAACCCTTTGCCCTCTTTGAGCACCTAAAACAAATGCTTTAACATCTACAGAATGGAAATTTTAATGTCAGGGACTAATTAGCGTTCCAAATGCCTCTTTGTTTAGATTCTTTTTGAATGATAAATGCACCTAATTTATCCATTTAGATGTGTAAACATTGCATATAAAGCCATAGCCACATTTCCCTCTGGCTCTAGGACTGTTTATTCCACACTGTGGTGAATTCCAGCCACACCAGCAGGGACTGAAGGACAACAGTGTCCACAGCCACAGGGATCAGTAACAGGTCTGCTGCTGAAATATGTGCAAAGTGTCAATAGTCTGGAGCCCCTCTGTCCAACTGGAAGCTATTGAGCTGCTAAAATAGAACTGGTGATTAGGACGCAGTCACCCCAGTCAGTGCCAATTCAGATGTCTTAGCAACCCTGGGCACGGCAGTTTGATCTGCCTTGCTGTCATTGATTCACAAGGCTTCCAGCTGGAGCAAAGATTCCCATTGAAGCGTGAGATAGAAACCTCTCCATCTTGGCACATCTTGGCTGGCTCAATCCCCTGCAGGCCATTAGGGATAGAATATGTTGTTTTCTATTTTTTTTTCCTCCAGAAGAAAAATACAGTCTGTCTTCATGCTATAACAGCCATTACTTAATTGTGCCGGATTTTCCGAGCAGAGTGTTGCTTTAATTAAGCAGCTAATTGCAATGTAGCTCTTGATTAGCTTTGGGGGATGGGAATGTTCAGACAGGCTGATATGTTGTGCACACTTCAGAATCATTTACAGAAATTGAAGCTAATTTCGCTCTCTGTCTATTGCTGCATTAATTTAATTTGGGTTGCTTTTAGCTCATTAACACTTCTAATTAATACGTTGACATCACTATTAAGATGTCTCTTTGAAACTGGTGTCTCCTGATAATCAGGATGGAAGAGGCTGACGGATGGAGTGAGAGGCTGACTGGGGGAAATGGAGAAAACTCTTTCAGACTGAAGGGGAGCGAGACACCATCCGTATTTATAAACCCCTAATACTGTATCATAGTGGACACTAATAGGAAACTGTGGCAGGTGACTAAATTGGAAATGAAAGGGATGCTGATTGTTTTAAAATTTGATTGGGGTTACTCTCTGTATGTGTGTGTGTGTCTGTGTGTGCATACAAATGCGTGTGTGTGCATGTGATGCTCTGGGGAGTTGGGGGCGGAGGTGCATCAGGGCCAGATGCCATACACAGCTGAAGATCACGCCTGAGTAACCGTGTGTTTGGGTTTGTCATTTTAATGAGCAGAATTTAGTGACTATGGGCTGGTAACGCTGCATGAGAAGCCCCATTGCATTACCATCACTTTAACCAACCTCCACTGACTAGTATGTGGGGGATTTTCTTCGTGTGTAATCTTAGACATATAAAATGTCATTTTTGGCCTTAAATTTTAATATGGCCAAAACAATAATTCATCCTTTCTTGAAACTGTTCCTTTGGGGTATTGAAGTTCCCACAAGCGTTAAATGTTTTTTCTGTTTACCTCAGTATATCCTAATTAATACTATATTAAATTCACTAATGGAACTCCAGCATATTAGTCAAATTAAAGCTAAATTATGGGGACCGTTACCATCAAGAGGTAGAAATCTGCAGTAGTTTTTCTCCACATGACAACCCTGTATTCGTTCACGTGCCCTAAGCAACATAACGCCCCTCCGATTGACTTCCTCTCATGTTGTCTTCTATTAGGTTCCATAAATAAGCATTGATTGGGAAGGGATTCAGTTATTTGGCATGGCAATCAATAGGGGACCTTGCTTTCCTGTGAAGTGCTTTCTTTGCCATGTATTCCTGAGGACAGACCACACTGTAGGAAAGCCTTCTGTTTAGCACTTCATTAAAACTGCCTCTAATAGGAGCCACCGGGGAGATGCTCCCTGCATCGTGTGTAAAAGCGATCAACATCTGCATCAATTAACCCCTTCATCCTCACGGGGCCCATTAGGAAGAGAAACACCCTTTAAAGCTGCATATGGCTTTAGCTCACAATGGAGGGTGAACAAATATAATTGCTTGTTTGCCTTCCTTTTTTTTTTTTTTTAATTCTTTGAGTATTTCAAGAATACGTTCATGTAAAAAATTTTTTTCCTAAATTAGGCAAAGGCTACAGTACATGGAGATATGGAGCACATTTTAAGAGTCACAGCAGTTACAGCTCAGTATCAAAAGTAGTGAATTAAACACAGAGCAACTGACGCAAGCTGAGAATACTATGCTAACTCAAGTTTTAGTTAAAATAACTGTTGTTTTCTTAATCATGTTGTTTTCAGATATCAGCGCCCACCTTATCGCTGCGCTCGACTGAAAAGGTTTAATTAGAGAGACTTCTTGAGCAGCAAGAACGGTATGGACACCTAAGCCACTATTGGCAAGATGTAAGCTTGTTTTCAATTCATTTGTAAGAATTTAACAAACAAAACATTTGACGAGCTGCACGTGACAGAATAAAATCGTTTTTTCATTTACAATATGCCAGATTATAACACATTTTTATATAAGAGTCGTGATATTTGACTGTTAAAGTGGTTTCTGCCGTGATATTTTTTTTAGCTCAAATATTAACAGAGTGATTAAAAATACAAATACATGAAGGCATTATATTCAGGATTCCAGCTAAAATACAGCGTTTAATTTTGAGCATAATATTATATTCTGCTTAAATTGTGAGCAGATCTTTGCAGCACAATAAGTGTGATTAGATCTGAATGGAAAAAAAGGAGAAGAAATACAGTTAACTTTACCAAAGTAAGAGAACACTGTGTACCTAAAGAGCAACAAGGTGTTTTTAAATTCAGAGTTTTATAATTAATGCCACAGAACGAGATGTTTCTCTCATCACCTGTCCACATATGCCAGAAGTGTTTATCCCTCAGTAAACAGCGACAGCTGGGCTCTGATATGTTTAACAAACCCCAAACCAAATCAAGAGTAATAAAATCACTCATTTTGGTTAATGAGTATATTAACAGCAGAGGTAGTGTTTAAGCACAAACAAGAACAACGACATTAATAATTGCAACTCTCTAGTGCCTGGCTGATGTAAGCTTTAATAATTAACAAGTCTTTGTCTTATCCCCTTGAGGCTGTATTCCTATTATCCAACTAAGTTACAAACAAGTAATTGCGCTGTCACTGAATGGTCACAACTGTTTATCTCACAATATCCCCCTGGTCCCCATTTGATACCGACTTTCAATCTACACATATCCGGCTTACCTGACAGATGCCTCAGTTAAAGGCAAGGCATGGCATTTCAACTTATTTATTTCACTTTTTCTCCTCTCATTAGAGGATTAGTCCTCTTACCTCCTGTGTTTACATATTAGTGCTAATCCAATTGAGTCAACAAGGGCACTTAGTGCAGGCTATGAACTGAGTCTGAGGGACTTAAAATGGGAGGGGAGGGGATATTAATTTACTTCTTCAGATTTTAGGCTTCCAGGGAAAATAGTTTTGAACATCTGCTATGACAAATGAAGCATTGCAAGAGAGCATGCTGTCAGTAAGCGCCTCAGTTGCCTGCTGTTGGAGTTAGCGGTCGGCCTGTAGAGGGAGCCCCTCGTCATGACTCTGTCTGTAAAGTACACTGGCTACACTGTATATATACACTGTGTACACTCTCTATACACACTCTATATATTATTTTTAATTACTTTTGGGGAACGCACTGAAAAATGATTACATTTAAACCCTATCTATTTTTGTCTTCTCTATATAAGACACACTGAAAGGACCGAAGGGAGAGGTATTCACATAAGCAACTCAAAGTTCAGATTTTTTTTGGAGTCTAAAACAAGTGATTAGAATAAGAAGCATGTTCACTATGTTAAGGTTGGCCTGGGATTTGATACAAAAGCAACAATATCTGTTTAATGAGGATTCGGATCCCTCGGCTCTTCCCTGCTTCTCCCTCTTTCCGCCATCATCTCCATAACATCAGTCATGATCTTTGACCTGAGGGCCATACCCCGTGTCAGCTGAAACTAATTAGCCTTTGATCGCTGGTGACTGCACACAACACGAGTCACACCCGAGAGGTGGTTTTACCACGGGATCTGGTTGCTACGCTGACATGAGCACAAAAAATATCTTGGTGCGAAGGTTAGACATACTATTAACTGTAACTCGAAATCCACATCAGTTCAGGCTGCAGGTATCTGCAGAGGATATCAGTCACACTGGTTCTTGTTGAACACAGTGCTAGTTCTAATACAGAAGAATAGCCTCATATGCAGAACTCAATTAAAACGTCTTGCTAGACATCGGCTCATTACAGAGCCTGTATTTGTACAGTTGAACCATTTATCTTCTCCTAATTAGTTGTAGATCAATAAAGCTATTTATTTTGCAGTATGCTCAGAGATCCAGTGGAGGAGTTAAAGCATGAAAAATGCAACTCAGCCTGACCATACAGACAGAAACATGACTCCTCAGATTTCCCTGTAGACCGTCAAAGTCACATATTATGTGCCACAAAAAATGTCTTATCAATTACCCACTGTGAGAAAGAAAATGGTTCCAGCCTGTGTGCATATACAGTAGCATCAGTGCAGGTAAATAGAAGTACTTTGTGTTACGTCAAAGTTTTTTTTTCCAGGAATTTTTTTTATCATTAATCATTAGCCTGTCTTCCTTTCTCCAGGGCTCAGCAATGATGGCAGCTAATTAAGTAGTGGCTGGTGTCAAGTGTGCTAGGAGACCATGTTAGGCAGGGTGCTGTTCCCTCAAACCACTGACTTAAAAGATATTTGTTCTCAGAGTCTTTCGTCTTTCTTAAACTCATCTTTTGTCACACATTTCTTTGAAATGTAGCAATCCACAGTTCTTTTCCCTCAAATTCTCTTGCTTCAAAATAAAGAGCAGCAAATTATGCAGCAGACATGCACACATGCAAAATGGCCCGGCTTTGTTCACAGTAAAGCTGGTGGAAGACAGAATTTGGCAGTATGAGTTGAGGCATTTCAAGTGCCTAGCCTAGACTTGGAGCATAGAGTCATAACAAAATGAATAAGCTTTTATTTCTCTCTCCTAAAGTCGATGTTTGTATTTTGTTTTGGATAAAATGACTAAAATTTATAATAGCTGTTTTTTTTTTTTTTAAGTGGAGGAGTAACGTGACTGAAATGGCTTTGTGTGTGGTACTACCAAGATAGTAAAGTAACACCCATTAAAACCTAATTTGCACCTTTAGGCAGTTCATTAATATACTGAATGGTAGAATCACACCAATATACTCTGTCCTCACCTTAGGGCACCATCTCTATTCATCAAAACACACACACAGAGACACACACACACACATTTCTCATTTTCACTAACATTAGTCACCATTGTTGAGCTAAGGAGCAGACACATATGTATGTAATGTTTTACAGTCACTGTCAGCCCCTCTGAAACCTCTCATTATTTATCATGTGGATGCTAAACATGGTTCGGCGTGATCTGTGTTTGAAACGGTGACACATTTAACACTTTCAGACATTCATTCCTGCCAGTTTCACTTTGCTGCCCAAGTGATGACGATGTAAAGATAATGGGAATATTTATTATAAAGTCTTAAAGGTAATGTAATTTTATACATGCTGCAGGCGTGTCATCATTCTGAATGGTTTGCATTATCATTTGACTTAAATATCTTTTTCATGGAGGTTATCACTTCAGTAATTGCCAGAGGCATCGGTGATCCAATCAATCAGTGTGACTGAACTTCTTACACTTTGGTATTCCCGACACTCAAACGCAGGGGTTCTCCTCAGAGAAGGCCACACATAAACAAATATGCCTTTTACACACACACACACACACACACACACACACACACACACACACCCTGAGGCTAGTCTACAAAAGCTGCAGTTCTGATCTCCACCGCCAGATGACCGATTCTCTGTCTTTTCCCGAGTGGACTGTTCTGTCTGGGTTGTCCATGAATTTCCCTTTCTTTTCATCACTCTCTGATGTCCAGCTGCTCCTGTCAACACCTTCTTACAGCAAGCAATTCATTGCAACATACTGGCAGCTGAGACCCCTGTGATGAACTTCAATCTGCCGTTTGCAGTGGGGGCTTCACCCTGAGTCCGGCTAATCAAGGGGAACACCCCCTTCCAAGAGGGAGGGCGTCGACAGACAGATTGAGCCCAAGTTACCCCGTAATTACCCTGCCACTGCCCCTCTGCTGCAAGCTGCTGCATCTGAACCCAGTCAGCAGAGGAACAGACACTTTGGTGATTACTTTCCAATCTGTTTAACAGTGAACAACAACAACCTATGTGCTTCCATTACGCTCATAAACCACAACTTGTTTTTTTTTTTTTTCTTACTTGAAAACATTTTTTAGAGGCCAGAGCACTAGGCATTTTGTTATGCTTCCTACAGTAACACAGTGCAAATGTCTTTTGCCTCAGGTTTCGATTATTTCCAACTTGGTACAGTCCCTGGGGGGAAGTTCTCGGGGCTTTCTGAATTTTATTAAAGCCTCTACAGCTGATTACTTGGAGTGAGGTGCACAGGTTGGCGCATTTTAGGAGTGGAGTGGAGGCCTGACAGGGTCATGTTTAACATGTCCACAGGCAATCAATTCACCTTAACCCCTCCTGGTACTCCAGCCCTCTCCACCTAAGCTGTCCTTAATAACCAGGCAATGGCGAATTACTGATAAGGCACTGGGGTCTGTGACCTATATATCCCTCCCTGTATGTATTGGAAAAATTCACCCTGAAAGAAGTGTACATTTATAATGCAAAGAAGTGACCAAATTTAACAATCGTGCATTAAATGGCCATGAAATTCACTTTATTCCTTAGCTTGTGCCTTGCTGGGTGAAGAAGTGGAGAGAATTATCTAGATGTAAATATGTGCAATAGATGCAGCACATGAAATCATGTATAAAACATAGCAGCTATTCTGTATAATTCCAAAATGCTCTTTTGTGCTTATGCTATAGACTAAATAGCTTATAAAGAATCTAAAATTCAGAGAAGGTCCAAGCTGAATGTAATGTTAATGGTACAGCAATAAAAAAGCATTTTTTTTCTTGTTTTTTGTGTTTTGCTGTCCATTCAGTTATTAAGGCTATAATAGATTTTGTTTTTAACAACAGATTTATTGTAATGCTGGACTTTTGTCTGTTACTCTAGAAATGGTCTATATCTCAGTGGTTACACTGCATTTCTCTTACATGTCAGTGACCTCTGTGTAAGTTTTTACTTAACAAGCATGCAAAGGGTTCTACATTTGCCCTCATATGACAGTGACTAATTGCCCTGAGGATGCGAGCTGCTTGTTAGGCTAAGGGAGGACTCTCTTGCTCTTCAGCTGGCTAAATTCATTATTTCTCCTTTTCAATTCACTCTACCTCATCTTATAAAGGTTAGAAGCCAGATATGAAGGTTTTCTTTTTCTCTAATTGTATGTTGCTAATTTTCCATGTAGACTTGTTCCCGGTTGTGTTTTTCCAGCATGGATAAGCTCACACACACTGCAACTCTGAGACCACTTCAACCGTAATGTGGTGATTTTTAATTCCTTTTTTTTGTTTTTTCAAGCTATCAAATTAATAGGATTCCCAAACCAACCCAGCACATTAAATGTAGTTGAATCGTTTCTTCTAATGCTGCGCTATGATCAATTTTTGTCATGTTCAACAATTTTGTGCAAGAACTGAGTGCTGCAGGATTTTTAAAGCAGCTGTATATCTGCAAAGCAATGTAGCATTTATTCTCATATTATATCAGTTTTTTAAAATGCAACATTACTTATATATGTGTGTGTAAAAACACTTTATTTCTCATAAAATTGAGCTTGTAAAGACTACTTGTGTACAGTGTCTCGTCTGCTCTATTTAGCATTTTGTTGCCAGCTGTCCTGCCTCATCTCCCTGGTCAGATCCTTGTCTTGTTGTTCCTTCATTGAGGTACCTGTGCAGCTGTCAGGGTCGGGGCTGTTTAGACAATTAAGAATGTTAGACAGAGGAGGTTAGTGAATCGCCGAGAACATCAATCTGGCTGGACATTGTGCTCTCACATTACCACCCTGCTGTTTTGGTATTTATGCCCACTGTTTACACAGAGCACACAGAGGGGGTCCTCCAATCAATGCCATTATCTTTGCTAATACTATTGGTGCAGGTCTGCCAGGCTCTCATCCCTTAATGATCAAAATTAAGGCGAAATGCATCACAGAAACTTTGCTCACATAAAGCAGTTAGCATTAATCTATTGCACCTCCTTTCTTCGTGTTGTGTTATACAACAGCTGATTTTCTGCATCAATGCTCCTTCTCAAGGATATCCTCCACTCTCCACATATACAGCGTCTCAGCCACCTTCCCTTGTGCTCGGCACCGTTTCACCCCACCTTTCTCCAACCTTTGCCGCCCCTTGCCTGTCCCTGGACAGGTTTCAGCATATAAATTTGAAAATGATTTGTCCTGCCCTCTTAATAATAGATGAGAGAGCAGAGTCAGGGTCCCTTCAATAAACTCCATCCTCGCTTTAATTAGTGAACAAAAACGCCAGGCCTGCTGAGGACTCTGGCTTTGGCTCTGTGTTAGTAATTAAAACTGAAACCACCAAAAGGAGAGAAGAGGAGAAGGCTCTATTTTTAACGGGCAGGCTGTTTGGTGCCGAGTGCCCGTATAAGGTTCTGCAATAAAGAGTGATAATGAAGGTGTGAGACCTCTGGGGGCTGACTGGGCGCTCGCTACAATGGCTGCTCTCACACCAGACTGAAATACAGGGAGCAATTAGAGGAGGCACTGCATAGACTGGCCACCAGAGATTAGTTAACACCTCAGGAGCTCCGCTTCAGGACAGGCACATGCTTGTTTTCTTTCTCTCTCTTTTGCTTTCAAGATAACGCACTAAGGCCTTAATGATGAGATTTATTTGATTCAATTGTCATCTCAGACAGTGAACATTTGAAGTGGTCTTGTTGCAGGTTGTGTTTGGTAGAGATAGGGTCATTGATATTTTAAAGATTTCTGGTGTTTCTTTTAAGTTATTCACACACGTATATAAATATATAAATATATATATAAAATCCCTGTCACAAGCGTTTTCTGCACATATGGATTTTAACACTTTGACAAGCCTGAGTTGGAGGAGACCTTAAGCCTAAGAACCAATCAAGAGGACATTGTTAATGGAGGCCACATATAAGCCGTTAAGCCAGTATATGCATAATGTTATTTAATTGGAGTCATAAAAAGCCAATTAACCCCCCCACCCCCCCTTGCTCTTTCCCTCTCTCTCATTCTCTGTCTCTTTCTCTGTCAAATCACTATGAGTATGTGATGCTAATGTACAAATGTGTATTCCCATGAAAAAACTGCATTATTTAAAAAATGCTGAAATAATTCCTGCAATATTTAGATATGTATAGTTCCTTATAGATAGGCAAATAAAAAGTACTTTTTTTCCTTTGAAATATTTGTTTAAAAAAAGGGGGGAGACCACAAAGGTGAGAGTTTTATGTGATCACTCTTTTTTTGTGCCTTCTCATTCTCTCAATATACGGATTTTGACAATATATTTGCTCCCAGGAAAATAGCAACAGTGGGTCGCAATATTGGATCTGTCAGGCTCAGGCCATTTAAATTTCAATGCCAGTAAAGTGGGGGAAGCAGACACTGTTAAATATGATGCTTGAATGAAAATCTAAACCCTCCAATACCTCTAAGCAATGTAACTCAATGAGATGAATTAACTGTAAATGCCTTATTCTCTGTGTGAGTGTCTTCCAATTTAAAATCTCATTATTCATATAAGATCCTGAACAAGGTGACTCTTAGGATAGATCGAATAAGTGAAGATAATCTTACCGGACAGTTTTATGCAAATAGGAAATGTATTGAATCAACTATGAGGAGAATGGGGAATCAAATAAGCTAATAAAGTAGAGTTAGGATGAAAAACACCATGAATAATGTTTCTTTCCGATCTCAGCTCAGTGCTTATATCGCTGCCTGTGAAGTTACAAAGTGTATTAATTCAAAGGATGCTGTCATTTAATGTGCATTCTCTTTAGTATTTTGCGAGTAGTATTAACAGTCTGCTTCAATAAGCTTTTCATTGACACTGAACCAGTGAGCTGCTTAATCTCTGTTGCCACAATCTTCAAATTATCACAGTAACAATATCTTAATATTTATTCACAGCAATACTTTTTCTGCAAATAGTAGTGTAATATACACCTTGAGTGCAGGTAAAAAGAGTAATCATAGTAATAATTATTGTTCTGCGAGGTTTTTCCAGACAGACTTGAAAGAGTAACCACTAATAAATGTTTGTCGGAGAGGTCCATCAGACAAGGATTGATTACAAGCCATCCCAGTCAGGGCTGCATAGGTCTGCACAAGTTCATCCATAATTCATAGTATAAATAATGTAACATTCATTACACTGAAAATATGAACTTTTGTTATGGTTTGTGTAGCCGACGTTCTGCTTATATAAAGCTAACATACTCATAGTGCTTTAATTTGTTCTTCACCCCAAGGGTGAAACCCAATGACAAATGCAATGATATAATTATAAAATAGAGTCAAAGACAAGGCTTGTAGATAAAGGAACTCTGACATGGCCGTGTGTGCTATTAAGAGGGGGAATATGTTGTATTTATTAACCTGCAGGATTAACCTTGTCCAGCGACTACACGTTAGAAGTCAGATTTGTTTACTTATTTACATTTGGTCACATGTGCATAACATGAAAGAGCTGCTTTGTGATAGGACGGGGTAACTCTATTGGACTAAAATGATTTGCTCAGTAATTGTGTATACAGGAAGATTTGTGCTACACAGAACTGAAGTAATTTAGCACTCAAAGGCGTCTCAAGAGACTTTTTTTTGTGGATTTGTAAGATTTATAGCAAAGACAGCTGTGTGTCAACGGCTCTGAGGCTACTGAAGGCCCACCCATCAATCCACATTAGGACTCCTTTGAACATAAGTATATTTCACTCTGAGTTAGTGACATGCCATGTGAATCTGCGGATGTGAAATTATACACATTCGAGCAAACAGTGGTTAGAGCAAGATAAGAGTGGAGGAAAAAGCTAGGAATTCTAAAGGAGATCAGAGAAATTATGTGCAGTGCATTTCCTAGGCGTGAACTAATTTCCTAGGCAAAAATGTGCATGATTTGCTTTGGCATTCCAGCTAGTACGAGCACTTTTGTCTGATGAATAAAATACATGTTTGTGAACATGCTACGTTGTTCCACAGCCTACAATGCTTCCTCTGCAGCCCCTGAAATAGAAAATTGTCCTTCATTCAACCACACAGGTAAACAATTTCACTCTTACTCACAGGAATGTGACAAAGTTTGGGAATAGGGCTGTGAAAGAAAGTGAGAAGAAAGACTGTAAATCGCAAACAGAATGTCCCTGGCAGAAGGTGAAAACAGATATAATAGATTGAGTAATGCTGTAAATCTGTCAAAATAAAGGGAAACCTGTGGCGAGAACAAGAAGCCTCTCCTTCCGCTTGTCTCATCTGTCTCCGCTAAACTGACCAGGTCCATCTGGATCGAAGCATCTCATGCAGGTGTGTCATCTGCAAATCTCTCCACACATAAGGCATACTTCCTAAAGAATATTTATCTCTTCCCTTGAAAGAATCAGTCTCCTAGCTTCCCGTTTTACATTAAAATTTATTCTACACAGAAACTTTTATGTCTTAACAGCCAACATCAGCAGGCTACGCTTTTAACTAAACATGCATGCTGTTTGAATAGACCATATTTTCTCGGCGCAGAAGCACTTCCTGGCTCACTATCCCATTTGATTTGATGGGTTATTAAACACTTCTGTCAATAAAAAGCGTGGTGAATGCTAATTTCTGAACCCTCCATCGATAAATGACCATGAAACCAGTGCAAATTAACCTCTAAATGTCATGGGAAAAGCTAGTGCCACAATCATTACTGTATGTGCTTTAGAGATAAATCTTGGTGACTGCACTATAGCGGACATATAGATGCATATCACAGGAATTGAAGTATCTATTTATGAACCATATATCAATATTAATAGGCTTTTATAAATATTAAAATCTAATACATACATGTAATTAATATTGATGCTTTATCAAAAGGCAACAAATTCTGTTGTATGTCATCTGGGTTGTGAGCCGGTGAGATGATAAGAGGCAGTAAAGTCCCATTATATTATTGATGTTGAGTCTGTGGTATGTACAGTGTATTGCTAATAATGAGAAGAAACAAGATTATAAAATGAGTCAAAAATATGGACGATTCAATGACTATTTAGACCATAATATCCTATTAATGAGTTCTGACTTAAGAAGCATCCATGTTGTCCTGATGCTCTAAGTAGCCATTATGGTTGCCAATTACATGTTTAAAAATAGTTCTTCGCTTATTCACTTACACTTGCTGAGGTGACCTATTTTTTTATACTGTTTTTCTTAGTGGTAAATTAGTTGCCTACATACTAAGAGTAGACCTTCAGACAGAGAAGCACAGCTTGGCAACTTTACAGCAAACTATCCAAGTACCCCCCATCATTCAGTAGCTTGTAGAACCAGATTTAGCAGCAAAAAGGTGAAGTAATAATTTTCTGCATGACTATCAGTTTCCTCACATCATTATGGAGAATTTTGGTCTACTCTTCTTTACAAGATTGGTTCAACACATTGAGGTTTACAAGCATTCATTTATACGTAGCATTTCAGTCAGGTTAAGGTCTGGTCTTTGACTGAGCCATTGCAGCATTGATTCTTTTTCCACTCTGTTGTAGATTTGCCGGTGTGCTTGGCATCATTGTCTTGGTGAATGATGCCTTTTCAGCCAGACGTTGACTCTGCTAACTTGACTCTAGAATACTTTGGTATACAGAGGAGTTTCATTGATCATTGATGTAAATGTCCTGGGACATCCACTCCCGGGAAAATTAAGGCATTGTGTTAACACACCCTGAATGTTCCACACCAGGAAGCTGTTTTTATAAAGGTGCTCACACTTGTTAATCAAGTACATTTGATTAGCAGCACTTGGCTGCTGCATACCCTCTTAATTCCTCTAGAAGCAATAAGGGTGAACTTTCAGAGTAATGTATATATAAAATATGTGTTTTTGGATGCTTGACCATCATTGATGGTCTTGTACATAAAAATGTAGTGTACCAATAAACCCAATGTTACTTGTTGGATTTGTTACATGTTGGATCTAAACAACTCGAAATTTATTTCAGCATAAACTATAATACATTATCGACTATGCTACCATACAGGAGGTGTGGAAAAATGGTCTTAATTGTGCATTTTTGGTTTTTAGTAATACAAAATTATCTATTCATAGTCTCTTAAGTTGTGCTTTTAATATTGCTTTGTATTCATGAAACACAGATTTGCTTCCACACAGAATTATGTATGCTTTCAGAAAATATTCAGTAAAAATAAAATCCATTAGGGCAAAAAAAGCGATGGAAATGCAAAAACTGTGGTTTTAATGCAACAAATCATTTGCCATTAACCTCACCTGTTATTTTATGGTAAGTAGGGTCTGTGCTATTCTAATAATAACTTCTAACAGAAACCAATCAGGTTAGGATCCAACCACAACATAAAAAAAACGCTGACATTGTGACCCTCTATCCATTACACATACTACTTTTTGACATGCAGCTCTACAATGGGGCTTTTACATTTTGCATTTGTGATGTTTCAGCTGTTCCAGGTGTCAGGCCTGACCACACAACTGCGATGACAAAGAGAAAACAGCCCTAATGTACGAGCCTGGTCTGTCACGACAGGTCAGTACCACAGCTCATTCAGTTGCAGATGATACGCCAAGTCCCACAACACAGGCCTACAAAGAGAAAATACAACTGTTGGAGCCCTGTAAGCGCTGTAAGGCTCTGCTGTTGCTGTCTTTTTCACTGCCAATATGAACAGAAATGTCAACAGTGAGTGTCTGTCAGCACCTTGTGTCAGATAATCACAGGAAGCGGGACTTGTTATAGCTGAGTTCATAATGCTCACCTAAATCCCTGACTGGGCATCAAGTGGGGCAATATTATTCTCTGATAAGCCGATACACTGTTTTACCGTAAAACGATTATCAGTTACAACTTACTCCAAAACAAACATTGGCTGAAAAGTGATCATCAAAGGTTCACACGTGCTTACTAAAGCTCACGCCGCAGATACGCAACATAGTGCTGAGCACAAACATACACATAAAAAATATTTACTTGTTTATTATGCCTTGACATTTGAAAAACAACCAAGTGTATCTTTTTTGAATGTTAACGTCTGTGATTCGGGAATATGAATCGACCGATTGTGGCTTCTCTGTGATGTGCTCTTTAGAGTCATATCTGAGTGCAGAAGTAACCATTTATTTGCAGAGCGGATGAGAGTCTGCAGCAATATTAAATTTCTTTGCTTAAATTGTTCACAGGAATTTATTCGATAGATCCAAAGTTTGTTTCCTCACTACTTTTTATAGACGGTGAATTGACAGAAGTACAATACAGGCAAGAACTCTTTCACAGTAGGGAAGTCATTAATTTGGTTGATATTGATACTGATATTGTCCCATTGGTATCACTATAATGGTGTGAGAGAAAATCAATCCAAACTTTATCCTTTTATGGATGCTAATGTTTTTGTCTCATGTATTCTTGATGCTGTTATACTCTTGCATAGAAACTGGATATAGATGTCTGTGATTCAAAGGATTGTGATTGTGCACAAGTGTCCAAGATTAAGGACACAGTACTATTTGGAATGACACTTATTTTTCAGCAGTCAGTTATCATCTATTTATACTCTCTGGGTTTACTTCCTGGTTTTGTTTCATTGCTGATAGCCAGCCTGGCAAATGTGACATCTTGTTGAGACTTTGGAGACAACATTAATCAGGCATTTGAAGAGAAATACACCATAACAACCACTCTATATAGCGGTGGAGCATTTTTCGGGCAGCTCAGTATTCATGGCTGTAACTTGCATGTTTGATATATCTAGTCAAGGAGCATGCTACGTTGCAGCATTATTAAGTATTGCAAAAAAATTAAAATACAGTACATACAGTATGATTATAAATCTGAGTATCACTAATAAAGTACTGTAAATGTAGTTTTAACTACAGCCTTATATTTCTGGTTGTATTCATATTTGAAATGCTGTATTATAATATAATTATAATAATAGTAATAATAATAAACAGACCAAAAAATAATTTTTATAACATTAACTGTTGTTTTTGTGCACCGGTGTAAAAACAAAAAGAAAAAAAAAGCATAATCACATATTTTATGTGGCTTAACTATGGAACACAGGTTGTGTCCAGACCTTTGAATTAAACTGTGACACAAACTACCATACTCTGTAAATAAGTGTAGGTTTACCATGATTATTGTCTGAAAGACTTGTCTGCCAGAGACAGACTGATACTGCACAAATCAGCTTGGTAAAACACCCTTGTTAACATTTTAAACCTACGGCATCATAAAAGGTGATGCCGGGGAATTTTGGACTCCCATTCCCCCTAAATCACACACTCTTGATTTGCAATTCCAAATCTAGAACATAAATAGGGCTTCACGGCAACAGCGTGAATCCAACTAAAAAAACCTTGAATAGATTTAGAATTTTAAAAGCTAGATCAAATGAAAATCGCACAAAGGCACCAGCAAGTGGAATTGAAAGTGTGATACAGATGAGGGGGGTGTTGAAGGGGTACGGATGAAAACAGGATTAGACTCCACAGGCCTGGTTCCCACAGATTGCCTGAAATGGGGAACAGATTTAAAGCAGGTACTGTGTGTTGACAGGTTTGGAGTTTTTTTTTTTCTCAGGCATTTCCCTTTCCTTTTTTTCAGCATGTCTTACACATTTAACTAGACCCATGTCAAAACCTGTTTACATGTCATGAAAAGAAGCAGAACATGTTCAAATCGGGTAAGCTATTGAAGAAAAAAAACTTGGATGATTTGACAGTTTGAGTCTCTTTAATATTGCTCACTTTGAGGAGGCTGAAACAAATAATGTGCGTGCGTATGGTTTTGCTGTTCCGGTCCTGCTAAATGACGCTGTAATTGATGTTGATTAAAGTAATGCAGTTTCTATGTTGAGGCAAGTGTAAATTCTGCTTATGTCTACATGTGTTACGCGCATACAGAAGCGTACAGTAGTCCATGTTTTTGTACCTTGACTTTTTTCTGCAAATCAAATACAAGCTGCACGCTTAAGCGTTTCCCTGTATGTCAGCAAGTTTTAGAGATTAAACTGTTTCATGTTTAATGGGATAAGGAGGAACATGAGCTTCTATCCAATCCTGGCCCAATTGAGTGTTTTTAATGCAATTTGTCAACTCCCTCTGCTAGTGGGATTTGTTCCATACTGTTAGATGTGGAGTCAATTACATAGTATCTCTGAAGAGTATTTTGCTTGAGAGATTGCTCATCTGGCAATATTAAAGCTACTTAGTATATGTTTGGCTGGAATGAAGGAAATACAGTTAACAGGTTTTTTTTAATTCCAAGCAGCTTTTAAAAAATATAATTTAGTGGATGCTATTTGAAAAGGCACGATTTACCTCTTGTTGTATCAGTACATATTAATATAGAAGTATATGTGACAGTAATAATATGGATTGCTTCTCTCAAAACAGAGAGCAAGTAAAACATTCACTTAAGTCTATATATGATTTTGAAATGTCCAATATGATTAATTACAGACTCCAAGCATTACAAATGACTCACCGGTTAATGTTAACAAATATTCTCCCTTAAGGGCCTCTATTAATAATTTCATATTCTCTCCAAATATTATTCTATCCACCTGCTGCGTGTGATCCTACCCCCCCAACCCCCCACTTTTTTTTCTTTTTTCGTTTTGTGATCATACATAATTTAGTCCCTGGCCACATCTAATAAATGATGTTGACATATGCTCTTGCAGAGAGCACTGCCTGGAAGTGTTGGTTGATAAGCTTCTTTGCATTCTCACTGGATCCAATTTTGCCCTATCAGTGCATGAGTGTGTGTGGCTCTGCTCACATGGTCCACCAGGCCTCGAGATGTCCCGAGGCTTCCGATTAGTGACAACTGTTCAAGGAAGGGGGGGAAGAGATTTGTGTAAAATTCAAATTTGTCACCAATAGTATGGCGGGTTTTTTGTTTTTTTATTGGTTCCAGGTTTTTGACCCTCACCCTTTTGTGAACAAGGTTACACTCAAAGTCATATAAATGTGGATGTTCATGTTTGAAAACCTCTGTTCATTTTGTTTGTTTTAAAAATAGATACTAAGGAGAGTTTTCAATTGCATCCCCATTGCATGGAGTACAGAAGCACATAAAAACCAGTGTTTTTCAGGCGTAGGTGTGTGTGTACATGTAGAGGGTTTGGGAAGGGCTCGTTGTGTGTGGGTGGGGGGTCATGAGCCACTTTCACACCCACCCAATACTGCAAGCGTGCTGCGTATAAACTGCGCCCACAGAGCCACCAGAACGTGGAGATGGATTAAAAATTGAAATTGCTTTAAGCGCTTATATCCAAATATTTGTCCATTCTCAGCCTGAAATGAATTCCTACAGTTCCAACTCAACTCCACCCCTCCCACCTCATCCTCCTCCTCCTCTTCTTCTTCTTCTTCCTCCCCGGCCCCAAGCATTACGCGAGAGAATCAATTCGATCAATTCCCCTCTACCAATTGTTTGTTGTATTTTTTTTCTGCTGACCACACCTCAAGGATTAATATTTGATTAGCCTTTAGGAGGGGTGGAAAGTACTTATTAACCTTATTTGTCAATCTGTCAGTGGCACTGTGTGAATTGTGCCTTGTGGCAGGGAGCGCAGGGCTGGAGGGGGGGAGGGGATCACTTCAGGGAATATCATGTCTTCCAATGACTGCTCTCCTCTGGATGTTTCATCATAATTATCCTTTTTAGGCTGCTGCCACAAGCATGACAGTCATTTCTGCATTTTGAATGCATTTGTTAATTGATAGTATGAGACGCTGTTCCACAATAATATAATGGTATTGATGTTTAGCTGCTGTTTCCTTCCACAATTTGCCCAATTATGCCAACTTCTTTTCTCAGTGAATTACAGGATGGGGTTATGGTCGGTAATTTAAATTCATGATGACTGTTTGTAAACAGAAAAATAGAGTGTGTTGCCATTCGGGTCATTTTCATCACATTCCATGAAGACAAAGCATTTAGTCATTTTGAAATTGACACGTAAACCTCCACACTGTAAGCAGTTCATTTTTTTTTTCATTAGTGATTTTAATTAAGTCTTCCACACAACACTGAAATTGACTTTATGTATAATTGTTCATTATATGTCTTGTTTTCCACAATGGGGAAATTAAGGGGCCTCGAACGGATGAATCTGAGACATGATTAGTCTTGTTCATCCCAAATGTATAATTTTTTTAATGCCTGGCGTGAGCTTTGCTGCAAAGTGAAATTGATACTCGGTATATGAAAACATTTAATGAATTGCCAATTTTATTGTCAAAATCAAGCTAACAGATATTCTTTGGGGAAATTTAAGGGGGGAGCTGGATGCACATTTGAACATTCAAGCTTTGCGGTTGGACATTCAGATTGATTTTTTTTTAAACTGACAACAACAACAAAAAAAGAAATGAAAAAACACTGCTTTCCCAGAGTTTAAAAGAATCAACGATGCTCAGATGTGTGAAAGCCAAACACACAAAAACACATACACATTATTTAATAGCCAGTGGCTTTATCTGCCTTTTGTTTAAGGAGCGCAACTCTTGCATCACAGCTTGTGCACGAGGGCCTGACTGCCTCTGTTTGGGTCTGAATCTGCTTGTGTCTAAATGATAACACCTCTCCATATTCAGCGGAGGCCTCCCAGATCTGTCTCCTCAACCTCTGTTTTATCTGTGATCATACGCCCCCATGCTATCGAGCTCAGTCAAAGACCATCCCATGGTTTGCAGTGTTAATTACAGATCCTTTGATGTGATAGAACATAGCCCTGTAGAGATTGATTACTCTTTGAGCTAAGTTGTCTTCCAATTACTTAGACAATTAGCCAACTAATTAAAATACTTACCCTGTGCATTGAAAAAGGAAGAGGAGTACTGCTGTGAGGATCTCCCTTGATATATGAGCTGCCAGGGATTCTCAGAGTGTCTCAGCTGAGGAAAAGTAGGCCTGGTGTGCTGACTGCAGCTCAGGAAAAGGGCCCAAAATGAGCCACTGCAGCAGACGGTGATAATAATGTGGATCAAGCATTTGGAGACGTTTATCACTTCTTGTTGATTGAGGATAAGGATGTTAGATCAGAGGATGAATTGATGTTTGACGATCCATTTTAGAGCCGTTTTTACCATCTGACAAATGCCAACTTCTCAATGACGAGCTCAAATATTGAATATTTCTAAACAGTTATTGGTTCTGTTGATCATTTGAATTTTATCTGTGCAGACTGCAGATGAAAAAAAAAGAAGTAAAGAAGCAATGTTCAGCTTCTCCTGACAAATAATTAGTCAGTGGACTTGAAGTCACTGAAGCGTGTCTGAATATTTACACTCCAATCATTTGTAATTAGTCTGAAAATGGCAGTTTGGGACTCTTTCATTAATGGATCCGTTAAAGAATTTGGTCCTCTGATAAAAAAAAAGAGGAAAAAAATTTATTAATTTCTCAAGAGACTTCAAAATAATTCTACTTTCTGATAGCAAACTGTTAATGTTCTTTCACTGTTATTAAAACATTGAATAAGGTGCTCCCAGCATCAGCAAGCAAAAGCAGTATTTCTGTAGGCAGTGCGCAAAATAACCGACTCAAACTATTTCTATGGCTAATGACAAACCAGCTTATCTGACTGACCTATGCTGGTCTTAACACATTACGACAGAGCAACTCATAATGAAAGTTTTTGTCTTTATTTCATAGATGCATTAAAAATGAACACGTGGAATGCAGGAGGCACATAGTTATGGTATTAGTTATTTGTAATTTTCTCCTGGTAACACATTTTTAGTCCCAAAATTTAACCCTATTAGCTAAGGAAGAGGCTCAGGAAGACTTTGGCAATGACAACGACTGATATTTCCTCTTTTGCTTACAACCTAATCAATAATTGGTGTTTTTTTATGTCATTTTCTGACTGATGCTGTTAATTGTTAGACGTTATGGCAGATTTTATATCTACACCTGTTAAATCATAAAGCATTATACAAAGACTGGACCTGGAAGTGGATAGTGCACAAATTCAAAGTAAACGGTTATGCAGAAGATGATGCTCAGTGGTTTTCCTCATGGCCTCTTTATATGATTAAACTCAAACTTTAGCCCAGTAAGCATCACTGTCTTGCATGTATTTTTCACCCACAAAGGACTAAAAGTGTATCTATTCCTACATTAAAGTTCTTACAGCATTTATTTTTTAATTACTACGACTTATCCTCACTTACTATTATGACTCGTCTCAGGATGATAAATAGCACATTTAAATCATCTTCAGACTACTGAGTATATTTCACGTTGTTTATGCTTGTCATGGCAGCTCATCTCTTAAACCATGATGTGTGTGAATCCTTTGACTCTACAAGACAACATTTCAATGGGTTAAAATTATTTATTTATTTTTTTGTGCGCTGCATCTAACCGAAGCTTGTCACGCCTATTGTCACGTCCCTTTAACCCCAGCTGGGCAACTCCATTATTGCCCCTCCATTGTAATGTTAATGCTACGTTATCTGTGCAAGGGACAAATATGCCAGGGACAATGGGGGTGTAGACATGCATTCAATTTATGCTTCCATAATTGCTTTTGATGATGTAGATAATTATGTTGTACTCTGGAGAGTTTTTGCACTAGGAAATTTACAGAAAAACCTTGAATCCTTTGTATTTTCTGGACAAGTATCCCGTGTAAATAATATCTTTCCAATTTTCCATCCAGTTTTGGTTTCATACTGTGTCGAATTTTGAAATGGCTAAGTTTCTCACTAAATGAGGGTGTTTTAATTATTGGGTTTGCAAATAAATATCATAACTGCCAGCAATTACTTTTTAAACATGGCTGCAGAGTTATCAGAACTAAGTTAAATGCCTGTGTTGATGGCTAGAAGAGCCTCATTGTACCATATAGAGTATGATTTGTACCTGTCAGACTTAAGTTCTGACACTTTGGAGGAGAGATAACATTGTGTGTAACTACCCATCTGAATTGTATATAAAGCAGCTGGAACCTGTTCTATATCAACCAGCTATAATAGCAGAATATTGCATACACCATGAGAATTCAGTAATACCTATATAAATACCAAATACATATATATTTATGTATTCCTATATATCTATTCTTAAAAGGAATGCAAAAACATTGATTTCTTTCCCTGTTAGTTTTCCCTGCTGCCAGTTTTAAACTCACAGAGTGTGTCTGATTGAAGTTGTTGGTGCAGGCTGGATCGAAAGACCCCCTGTGATTAGGAGGTCAGCAAGTCTGAGAGATCAAACTCTCCTTCCTCATCCCCTAATCACAGATTATATAAAACAATCTTAGCACCACTTAACCTGTGCGGGAGCCCTGATATGGCTTGGCATGCTCTGTCTCTATTAATCAATCAGCTTCATGCCTTCATGAGATCTGCGATGCAAATTTGTGTAATGGCTGTAGTCCCATTTCTATGGATTTCCTTGGGTGCCAAATTCCTGTGACATACATGTAGGGCAAATACGGGGCTAAAACAATAAATAGCAGCAGCAGAAGCAAATCTCTCACTTTCGGATTTCACAACTCACTCCGGTTACATTTGGAAAACATCAAGCATGACCAAATATTTAAATATTGCAACTGCTAATGACTGAATTGGCGTGCAGATAGATGTTACTGTGTGCTTAAGGATTTATAATCAAATAAGGATTTTCTCAGTTATGCTGTACAATAGCATCTTCCACGAAATTCATCCTGGTGTCTCTCTCTGTCAGATCTGTCATTTCTTCCTCAGTTTATTCTCACTGGAGAGGTGTAGTATGATGATACTGACAACACAATTTAGGGAGCAGAACAAACTCAGCTGGTTTTGTTTTCTGGTGGCAGCTGTGTTTGTCTCTGTCTCTAGTATGCACTTAACCGGTGAGGAAAATGATAAATATGTGAGTGTTTATATTCAATATCTTTCACCTCTGTTGTCAGGCAAAAAGGCATAAATGGTGACTTAGAGACTTTCAAGCACAAGGATTTTTTTTAAAATATGAAGCTGTTATGATTAAAAGAAAAATATGTTTTTTAATCCAGCTCCACAAGTAGAAAGCATAGCACTTAAATGAAGAATAGAGATAATATACTTTTTTATTTTAAATTAGCACCACATAGTGAATTGAGGAGAAGTCAAATGTTAAGTTAATTTATAAGAGTGTTACACTCACAGAGGCTATTATTCTACTGCAAACTTAATAAGCGTAATAATAACAATGTATTGACTTTTAATTTTTAATTTTGATTTTATTATTATTTTACCATACTTGGTAACACTTTAGGGTGTGCATAAGTGCCACTGATTAGATGGTTATACCATTGAATTTAGCAGCATTTGAAAGAAATTAATATTTTGAATGGTCATATTCATGTCAGACCCACTAGACCACCACTGTTTTCTCCCAGTGACCTCATAATAAATGCATATTGGTAGTAAGTAAGGACGTTTTTGTACATGAAAGGTTGGATTGCAACATATAGATATTTAATACATGTGGTCCATTCATGTAACAACAAAGTCCAATTGTCAACGGTGGTTAAGGCTGTCCACAAAATCCTCAGATCTTTCCTAACAATATGTACTCTAAAATGATGTCTTGTTATTACAAATTCTCTAGTAGTTTGATACCTTTAGGCAGTAATTAGGAAGTTATGAAGGGAAAGGAAAACTTAGTTGTGAATATTTTAATGTAATATATTGCTCAAGACTTTTTTATGATCACCACTGTTCCATAATGAGCTTTTAAGCAGAAGTGAATGAGGTGATTTACATATCTATTATCATTCACTTGTTGTGCATTAGAGATTAGTACAATGTTCACCTTTGGTTTTCATTGTTTACTCAGTCCTGACAATGCGCAGTTAAATGCTATACTATGGTGGCCCTGAGAGGCCAAACGGACTGCAACTTAAAAAACACCAGCAATAAGAAAAATGCTGCAAAAGCACACAAAACACAACGGAAATAGGAAAAATGACAACGGAAATAGGAAAAAACAAAACAGAAATAGGAAAACGACAACGGAAAAAGAAAAAAACAGATTTCTAAAAGTACAAAGGAAGTGTTTCTGGGGAGACAATAACCCGACGGACCAGTTGTAGGAACCAAAATATGCTAAGAATTCCGCTGGGAGACACTTAAAAGAAGTGGAGGATCTATCAGTTTTGTGAGGAAAGAAAAGATGAGAGGTAAGTGTGTTAGCCTAACTATTAGCCTAAAAATCCGTCAACCGTATTATATGAATCATGATAAAACACGCCTACCATGTTTTGGGTTCCTGCAACTGGTCCGTCGGGTTATTGTCTCCCCAGAAACACTTCCCTTGTGTTTTTTCCTATTTCTGTTTTGTTTTTTCATATTTCCGTTGTCGTTTTTCCTATTTCCGTTGTCGTTTTGTGTGCTTTTGCAGCATTTTTCTTATTGCTGGTGTTTTCTTAAGTTGCAGTCCATTTGGCCTCTCAGGGCCACCGTACTATACTGCACTCACCAGCTAGCCTCTAACTGTGCCTGTCTGCTTTTTAGTGCTGAACAGGTAGTGCATTTTCTGTTTAAAGAGCTTGTTCTCTGAAAATAGCCGCCTGCTGTGAAAACAGCTAAATGATGATCTGAAACTCTCTATGATACTTGTAAAGCTGAGGGGAGGTGAAGATTTGAGCAATAGTTTTGATAATCTGTTGGTTCATCTCTAGCGGAAACCTCTTGCACAATGCCACATCAGAATATAAATTGCGGCTCTTTTAACATATAAAAAATGTCAGATTTTTAACAGTAGCTGAGTGTTTTTACAGCATACGATCGACACTTTTTCAAAATGTAACTTTCATAGTTTTGTTTTGTTTTTTGTTTGTTTTGTGTTTTTTTTGTTTTCCCATTCTCTATGTCATCATGCTCCTGGCATCAATCAGAAGTAAAAAGCAAGAAGGTAAATGGTGCCTGCTGACTATATCTCAAGTTTAATGTTTGAATGTTTTTTTTGTACCATTAAACTCTGCAGTTTTCTTGGTATGACAGCTCATTTTTTTGTTTCTACGCTCTAAATGTTCATGATGATGCTACTGAGGGTCAGTTTCAATGTGAGGAAAAAGCACATGTTCCAATATGCACTTTGAATCTCTAGGCCGCTTCATTGAGGCCAACCATGTAATGTCCCTCCCTGCTGCTGTATACAGTCTAGGAGCTGCATTAAATGGCTGCTCCATCTTCTGAGGCTGGCTGGGCTGCTTATGAGAGGAACATAAACTACCACGCAATGTCCCATTGTCTCTGGCCACTTAGTTCCTCTCATTGTTGGAGGTTATTTTGCCCTTATGAGGGGCAGAAGGTTTTCAGTGTCAGTAGCGGGTGATTAATGACTCACTGTGGCTCCCTCCTGCTGAAAAGTGCATACTCAGTCTAGACTAAGATTTCCCTAACCTACCACCTCCCTAGCAAGGGGACATCCATTCACCAGTTGAGGAATTTTCAGTCCCATAGAGGCATGTGTCCCCCTAACTTATTTAACATATTTGTTCCCGTGTCTCAAAAAAAACTTGATTGATTTTGAAGTGAAAAGTCACATTTACATCTCGAAATTCCCTTGTGATTAATCACGTCTAATTAACTGAACAAAGTGGAGATATTACGAGCCACTGTAAATGTTCTTTTTGTTTTTTTAGCATGTGATATCTGCTGTATTTCTTGAAGTTGCCCAGCAGTAAAGATATCTAGTCGCAGTACTGGGGATGAGCAGTGGTTGGTGTATAAATATGATTTATAGCGCATAGACAATGAGACAGACCTGCCTTCTGGTTGGCACCTTCGACAATCCCTCAAATCTCTTTGTATTTTGAGCAAAGACCAAAAGAAAACACTCCTGAATAATAAAGGCAGCATTCCTCGCATATGAGGTGCATTACAAAACAGGAACAAAATAATGAATACATTTGGGTGAGGGGCTTTTTCACAGAGACGTAGTGACTTCCAACTATGGAAACCATGCAGGGAGCCACCTTTGTCTCCTGACCTTTACCATCAAACACTATTCCTGTTTCCAAATCCCTTCGAGTGCAAGAAACAACCAGACTCTGTTGGGGCCTATATGACTCAAATTATATCATTTGTCCAATTTGCTATTGTTTCATCCATGTCAGGATAATTTGCTTTGGGTTTCTCTGTAATGTCTTGGGTTTTGTCTACCCCCTTGAGAGCCCTGCTATACACTGTGTGCCCTAGATAGACTGTTTATCAAGTGCCCTGTGTTCTGTCAAGTTGACTTTCCAACCATGATGCACAGATAAAATGTACAGCTTCATTTCACTGGCAGTCTCAGGAGGAATAGGCCTGTGACCGCAGCAGGAGCCTGTTTACCTGGGGTATTAATTGGGTCACAGTTAAAAGCGCGGCGCAGACAGTCTCGCTGAGGATAAAGACAAGGCAGTCATCATTACTCAACACCTACTGTATAATGACAGCTTCATCTCTCCCTCAGTAGCCATCCCACTCCTAATTAATCTCATCATCTCTCCTAACAGTTGGACAGTCAGCAGCCAAACAGATTTAACATATGTTATTATCACTATTGCTCTGAAACCATTTCACTTACAAAGTGAAAAGTAGATCTGTCATTATATTTTTGCGAGCAGCCAAGTCAGCCTGTCAAGATCACAGTTGTATCAGTGTGAATTCAGCCAATTCTACAAAACCTTGCAATCTATTTCATTTTATTTTGAGTCTAGGCAGCAATTAGTCTTCTAAATGTGTGTTCATGATGAGGCTGTATGAATCATAATTAATTTTCGGCGTTAAATTGATTCATCAAAGGACATAGTATTTCAGTTTTTTGCCTCATATAAGAGCTTGAAGCTTCACAATCAGTGTCAGATTTTGACAACTGGTGGCAGAGCACTCATTAATCAACTCGTGAACTCGGTCATTTCCTGCCTCCTGGGTTCACTAGGCAAAGACAGCAGTCAGAGATGGTGACCACCAAACGCAGTGGACTCCCTGACAGCTCCGTCTGGCTCCTCCAAATCATACAGACAACCTTTCCTGTGATGACTGCAGCCAATTCACAGGAACGGGGAGAAATCAGTTGTCTTTGCCATTAATAATACTGAAGTGTTGAAGCATCATCTTCTGCCTCATCTACTGCAGGCAGGGTGTCATGCTTCTCCAATTAATTGCTTGCTTGCCAAATGTATCTTTGCGCATTATCTTGTTATATCTTTTGATTGCATGTGCTTAATCCTTATCATAATTGGAGTTGCACACTGCCACTGGGCCAGTTATGTCTCATACCAAATTAGGCTTAAAATTGTTTACTGAAATATAGACGCTGCTCACTTTAGCCATGAATTCCACAGAAAACAATGTTGGAAAATAAGAGATTAAGAATGAGAAAGAAACACAGACGTACTGACATTTCGGTTGGGCATCTGTTGTTCTTTTTTTATTCTGTCAGGCAATGATTTGCTTCCACATAAAGCAGTCCAAGCTCTTTGTGTGTTTTATTGGTTCTTGATTGCACATGAACAATTCTCTGGGCAAACAAATCAGTCTACTCAACCATCAGGGTACCGGTAATTCAGTGAAACTAGTCCTCCCTGGAAGTGTTTTAAGTCTCAGGCAGAGACCAAAGAGGAATAACAATCATAACCATGAATGGGCTACATGGGTAATGGAGCACCACCTCTGCTGCTGCTGCTTGCTGTGTGAGGGTGTTGTTTTTATACAAATTGTGAGACGTTGTCACATTGTAAAGGCAGCAAAAGGTCACGACAGCACCTAAAGTCATTAGCAAAGCTCAGAGATGATGCATTAATTCAATCAAGTAGCATGAATTAAAATATACCCGACCGTTATATATTCACATTATTTCAAAGTGTTGGAGGCAAATGTTAAATGGGCATCCAATTCATTCATCTATCTATCTATCTATCTATCTATCTATCTATCTATCTATCTATCTATCTATCTATCTATCTATCTATCTATCTATCTATCTATCTATCTATCTATCTATCTATCTATCTATCTCTTTGCTGATCCCATGAGTTAATTATATCACTTATGTAATATAATTAATTTAAATTTCTTAATTTAAATGACTATAAATTTGTATTATAACTCTTTATTCTAAATTATTACTCCATGCATCCATTCAGGTAGCAGTCTACATGTCCAGGACACACCTGGGGTATTCCTGGGGGAACACAAAGACATTCCTACTGAAATACTCTCTATAGTTTTGAGTCTACCTGGGTCTCCCTAATCACCCCCATCCCCTCACACTTGTGGCTACAAATTTGATAAAGCCGGAAGGATTATACCCATATTTATAAAATATCTTTGGTATCGAAATATATCAGCAAACAGTTTCCACCATACTGTTAGCATTTAGATCTATCAAAATCTATGGCAAAGTGACTTTTTGACTTGACCTCTGTGAACACTTCCCTGCTCAGTTTACTGGTTCAGCCACTCATTTTGGGTCACCTGGAATGAAAAATAAAGTGTGTTTTGTAAATCTTAACCATACTTTTATTATGGGGGATTATTTGTGGTATGAAACTCTGCATTCATTGGCCAACAATGTGTTAATCATAGCTCAGTAGCCAACAAGCATGTGGTTTCACAGTCAGACCCCCTCCTCGTAACATCCGGGGGCTTTTGCAACAGAGATTTTAGCAGGACTTCAGAAACCAGTCTCTGATGTCACAGTCGCTACATCCATCTTTTATTCTGTCTATGCTAAGAACACAGAAGCCATAGAAAAAGAATACTATGTAATAAAGTTACACCGAATGTCAAAAATAATCAATCTATCCACTGCAGCCGTTGTTTTTACTGTATTTCTATGCTTTTTTCTCTTTGTGGTAAGCTTCATTGCTTCAGCCTTATACCTTTGCATGGTATCATCAGGCTAAAAAAGTTTGATGTTTGTGGGTTTTTTGGAGGTTGTTTGCATTGGTTGCATACAAAAAAATCCTTAAATCTGCTTAGTCAAAGACCTGACATGATTTGCACTCAAATTACTTGAAGTGGGTGAGACTGATTTCGAAACAAGTGATGATACATACTTTTATCAGTCGGTTTGGCCCCTGTGAGTCCAACCATATCTCACACAGTGCTTATGAAGTATACTGGCTATATCTTAAAAGTGAAACTCTCAAGAATAATTACTACAATGTATTATTTTTAAGGTGAGTGGGCTTTGCTTATCTTTGGATAATGATTTGTAACTTTAAAAATAAAGGACTGCTTGTATCACTTCAGCTGCAGCTTGCATATACTGCGCATGTTAAGTCACTGTACCAATGTGAAGTGTGAAAACAGTTATTATTAAAGTAAGTTTATCCACAAGACAAACTAAAGTATATTGGATCAGAAATACACAGAAAGCTCCTCTGAGGATTTTCAGTTTACTTTGGCACAATAAGAGCAGCAAAGAAGAACAGCGATAAAGTCAAGTGAGCAGTTTTACTTAAGATTGAAAAAAGACTCATGAATTTAGACAAATTATTAGAATTACTGTCTTTCTGAAGCACATGTTCTCATACTTGTTCTCAAAACTTTGTAGCTTTCATGACTTTATGCTAATTTATCCATTGTTTATGCTTTGTACAATGTACCCTTTCTATAGTCTTCATTAACAGCATTTTAAAGGTGTGAGTTAAAAGCTTTGGGTTGATGCTATGTGCCCAGCTGCTGGTCCAGTCTTAAGACAGTATTGCAGGTTCTTGTTCTTATCCTCTGCAGTCTCTATGGAGGTATATTGGCAGACGCTGTTTGCTCTGTTAATTAAATTTCCTCTTTGCAGCAAATGAGGTCATATTCCACCATTGGTGTAATGTGTCTCTCATGTACAACAAAGAGAATGCAGAGAGTCCAGGAATCTTTACTGAAACAATCAACTATATCATTGTTTGTCTGTGGATCTATATTTTTGAGGAGCATCACCATGGTGAAATCTGATGCCACTGCTTGTGGTTTTTATTGCTTCAATTTTACAGACAGTTGGGATTAATGTCAGTCTCTATAGCTTCCAGGAAAAAAAGGGCAATAATATAGGAGTCCTTTCTATTATTCCGTGGCCATACAGGATGAAGTAATTTGTTCTTAACTCAGCCTGCAATGCTGTTAAGATTGTTACTGTATGCCATTTAAAATGCTATGCATCATGATTCTTGTCATATTGACATACTTAGAGATGATCTCCAGGGTGATTGTTAGTACCAGAATGATTTTTCAGCCCTATAAATAAGTATATTTTCTTGTGAGATAAGGGTGATTTTGACATACACTATGTGCTTATAAACGAGGATATGTACACACATTTGACAGACACAATCAGGGTTAGGAAAGGACAGTGCGTGTCTTATTTGTTTACATTTGCACATGCTGCCATAAATGAATACCACAATAAAAGACATATTCTTCAACTAAGAGGAAACAGTTATTCCCTCTAACTGGAAATTCTCACTTCCAGTGAATAAGTTGGACTGCAAAGATAAGTTAAATAAAAGTGGCAATCCAATTAAACAGCCCAGGAAATTTCCATTTTGATATAATTTTCTGTCTTTAGCCATGTCTTTTTTTTTTTTTTGTTATAAAACACTGAGGCTGAAATGAAATCAAAGGCTTTTATTTACCTGTTCCTAACCATTTAAAAATTCCAGGACCTGTATTACGCAGATATGACAATGTCATTTAATTAGTTCAAAATTCAGCATGACAAAAAAGAAAATAAAAAAAATAATAATAATAATGTTTGGGAGCTAAAAAAGAAGCCAGACAAGTATAAATTTGATGAAATTTAAAATGTGTCAAAACAAAACAGTTGTGCATTTAGATTTTTTTAACAACTTGACTGATTGGAATAAATTATATTATCAAAAGGCATAAGAGCAGTATTGGTGTTGAGCCAATCAAAGGCACAGGCAAAGCCTATGGTAAAATAAACAGGGTGGTTTTACTCATCAGTGAAGTAAGAGGAGAGCATAATGCTCTGTACTGCTTTCACCACCAGTGGCAGAACACTTGATCACAGGGAAGTTCAATCATATGCATTTACATAACAATACTCCCACTAGAGACTACTGATGCATATATGACTGGTGTAGTAGCATTGTGGCTCTGCATTATGAAGCAACAATGAGTCTGACAGGGGCAAAGCAAATAATACAGAGAGGGTCTTGGCAACACAATGAAAGTGTATTGTCTAATGAACAAAAGCATAAACTCCTCCTCTTAAAATGAACTATGGTGGATAGATGAAGGAAAATGTAAGACACTAACATATCAGAAAAACTTTTAAAGAGTAAACCTTAAAAGTTGGAGAATCCTTAAAATAGATACATTTCAACCTAACATGACAACATACTAATATCATATAACACTGTATTTACTGATAAAAGTAAAAATATGATGTTCTGTGCATTAAATGTAATATTACCAGTTCATATTATCAGCGACAAATTTATAGCTTAAGGAACTTTTAGAACATTGTTGTCTCGGTGTGAAATATACGGTTATACACTTGCAAAAACTTAAACATTCTCACTTTCAAGAATAAAATAGCCAACATAACCAAGGATTATGAGCACTGTGAACATACTGTAGTTCTGCTTTGAAATGTGCTATTGCTGCACTTAGAATAGCTCAAGAAACACATTCCATAATTTCTGCAATAACTGGAAACAAGAGAGGATTTTCCACACCTTGTAATCTCTGATGTCACAGGGATGTGTCCCTTCATAGAGAATGGGGGTGAAAAAATGTAAAAAGGTCATAGAGAGAGCAGCCTGGGCAATTTTCTGGTCATCAGACTACATTTTCTGGCTTTGAGAATAAGGACTAATAAAAGTATTTCCCATTCACTGACTCCCCTTCAGGCTATACTGCTGTTCTTTGTTCTCTTACCAAACGGTGTTTAGGATCAAGATGGTCCAATGTGCTTTACATCATGACTGCATTGTGATCAAAATGTTTCCATCTAAAACCTTAATTTGAATAAATAGAGTGTTATACCAGTGTTTTACTCTTTGTAGAAGTGATTTATATGTGGTTTTCATTGTCTTGCTTTTATTATGTGGATGTTCAAAGAACGTAATATTTCCCTAATTGAAATTAACGATAGTAACATCGTTAAAAAATGCCAGTGTAAACATAATAGAGAGAAAGGTGGCGATAACACTGTGGGCTCACAGCTAGAGAGGGGCCATTAAAATCTTAGCAGGATGCATGAATTAATTAAGCAATATCTTTTAAGCATCCCAAAACTTCTTAGCTATGGCCCTCGTGATATATTCCACCTTAATGAATAAAGGGAATATTTTGGTAAACAAACCTGAAAGTTATTTTTTAGGGATTTCACAGTGGAATTAGACTTCTGTCTCCAAAAAAAAAAAAAAGTAAAATACAATATAAAAAACATTATGTCGCCTGATTATTTGTCTATTTAAATAAAATGACATTTATTTGGTGTCTGTGATTGTACAGTAAAATCAGTGAGCTACATCACTGGTTGACATGCATCACACCAGACAGCCACTAATGTTAATTTAACTAATGTACAAGTCTGCACTCGTGTAAGACTCTTGGGCCTGTGCCAGTATTCAGTCTATAGCACTGACTAAAATATAATCCGTGTCACCAGCATGTTTTTCACATTTTAAAGAGACAGAGTCCAGAGTTCAAATGAAATCCACTGCAAAAGATCACTTATACAGTCTTCAATCCATGAATTTTACATATGAGACAGGATAACAGTTTACTAGTTTTTAAGTACTATTTAAAAAACGATAAAATAAAAACAAGAATAATATTTAAGTAGTTTAATAAACTAACACAAATATATTATTTTGGGATAGTAAGCTGTACTGGTTTAATGAAATGTTACACGTTACTGCTACACCAAGCAGAACTACTGAAAAAATATATTTAAATTATGTGTTGATTTGAAGAAAAAGAAAATCCTGGATCTCTCCACAGCAGCTGAATATACACCAAGATGATTTCCCGTTGTAGTGTAGTTTTTGGTCAGAATGACACTGAGAACACATGGAAGATTAAAGAAGCTGATAGGAAGTCTCTATTAAATTTGCATTAACACATTGTGTAAATCTGCTGATGATTGCCTCGCAGAGACCCCGTGGTTCAGCGTGCCATCCCCAGCTTCTGTACACTGGCCAGATGGCCACTTCAGAATGAGATTGACACAGTGTTTCAAGCTGATTTCATGCTAACTCTCTGGAGAGGGAGACAGACCATCCGCTCTGTTGGGAATCAGGATTACAAAATAGCCAATTAAAAAGGAAAGTGGTGAAATCTTGGCCTGATAAGGTGGAGATTAAATCGGTTATAGTTTATTAGGCAAAATTACTTATTAGAAACTATTCCTCTCCAAACAGATTTCCATTACCCGCCCAACTCCTTTTTATCTGCACTCTTTTATCTGATGGCTGCACTCTGTAATTATGAATCTTCCAAATAGCAATTATGACACCAATTGGACAGCATTTCCTCATACATTTCATTTATTCTCCATTATGGCCTTGAAATACTGAACATCTTGAAAATCTTAGAAGAGAACAGCTGTGCCTGACCTCACTTCTACATAGAAAACGCCATTGAAATTATGGTGGAAATTATTTAAAAGAAGAGGGATCTCGTTTCATTTGTTACCATTGAACCCTAAAAAAACAATCATGTCAGATTTCTGTCCCTATTTCTCAGCATCCATCATGTGCCCACCCGGTGCCATGTGTAATTACTCCTAGAGAATGGCTGAGCAGATGCGAGGGCTGTGGGTGAGACTGAATCAGGAGGCTCCAGTGGGTCCCACCGTCCCTGGATAACTGGTGCTTGCTCTGCTTTGGAGGCATCTGTGCAGCACCTGTGGACAGAGCAGCACCCCACCTGCTACCAAACATCAGCTGTCTGTTTTTCCTCTGAAGCCTTGGGCCTCCCCTACAGCCTGTCTTCCAGGTCAGCCAGGTTCATGAGAAAGCCCACTTTAAGCTTTTCTCACCTCCCCCTCGTTCTTGAACATTAAAGATCTCCTCGGCTGGTCTGAGGTTGATCTGTTACCTGGGACATCCTCTGACCCCTATGCTGCCAGGCCTGCCTCCTTTAACATTGTCAGTCTCACCATACCTGGGAGCTCTGCAGCGATTGGCCAGCTGCAAAACACACAGGCAGTTTATTATACCTTCCCTCTTTGCTCAAACCAAACACTGAGCTCATATCTGAAGTATAACGCCGGATCCCTTCATTCTCTTCTAAGGACCCGGAATAGTCGCTGAATCAGATTGATATAGATTGAATTCTTACCCTGGCTATTGTGAACAACCATTTGTATTCATGAAATCAAAGTATTTACCTCAGAGATGAGCATCTACTATGTACTGGTACATATACTGGAAGCTGAAGTGTTGATAACATGAAGCAATAATACCCGATCGCATTTCCATCTCACCTTTCATCTGAGAATCCTAAAGCCCTTTACTTTGGGTGGAGATAACCAATCCTCTGCCAGTACAATGCACATGAAAGTAATTGCAGCAGGCAGATGAAGATTCATTAATTTTTTTTTTTTTAGAAATTAGAGCAGTGTGATCTTGACAGTGAATTTAATACCTATACGTGCAAATACTATGGCACATATTATTTTTTAGCATCCGCTCCAAATGCCACTTGCATTTTAGCTGAATATAATAATTTCCATCAGGAACTAAGGAGTCTTATCGAGTGATTAAAATGAAAAGGTTTGAATTTTCATTGGATTTGGTGGAGCATATTTAAAATCCAGGAATGAACACTTTGAATGGACGTCTGACTGCTGATATTTACGGATCATCATAAGGATTAAATTGACCAAAAAAACAACAATTGTGCAGCCTGTTTTTTTTTTTTTAAATAATAGAGTATTATGAAGCTAAATTTGTCAAAATTACACATTATGTGCAAAAAAAATAATCTGAAAGAAATTTTTCAAACAAATATTGAAGGGAAAGTGCTGTTGCTGCACTGCATTAGCATCAGTGCTTTGGAGCTTTGGCTAGTGGTTGTTGGCAGGTCTTTAAAGTTACAGTGTTTTCAGTCCATCAGTCTGTTGGCCACATTGGTTTAATCTGTTGTTGGCATATTCAGAAAAAATGCTTCAGCTGTTCTATCAGTTCAGTAAAATGGCTTAATGAAAAACTGGCATTGTTTCATTGTGCCATTCATGGCATCGCAGCATATGTGATGCTGCTGCCTTCAGTAATTTTCATATGCATGTTCATATGTTACTCTATATGGAGAAAATAAAGAGGAGGGACTTCAGCTGTTGGAGCAGAGGCTCTCTGTGCAGATACTGCACAAAGCGCTTTGATGAGGGATATTGGGAGACCCTATTTGATTTCATTAGGAGGAAAAATTAGATGAAAGTCTTGATCTCAGAGGACACTTAGCAGTGCCTCTGGCAAATTGACAGACATAATGCTGTTTGATTTGCAACTAAAACAGAACAGCTGACTAACAATAAACGTATGTTACAAACAGAGCATTTGGTTAAACAAATGCATGCCTCGTACTGATTAAAAAAAACAAGTGGAGTATCACATGACTGACAACTAACACACCACAGTGCCTTTATATGCATCCGCGTTGCCACTCAATACATCTGCTTTACCACATATGACAGGCAAAAATTATTGGTATTGACAACAGTGCCATTTATAATCAACATAATTATGTTCATTTGTTCAATTTTTTATTCATTTGTTTGTTATATTATTCAAAGCTATTATAGAACTAACAAATCTGCTTGCATGACCATCAAACTCCTCTGGCAGTGGCAAATATTTACACATAGTAATCCTCCCAAAAAATCAATAAGCATCCCTTCTATATCTTTCCACTGAAACAATAATTGCAGATTTTCATGTGCTCGGTAACACTTTGATGTGGTACATTTTTAAACTAATGGTCCATCTTATGCATAGTGGTCTTCTGATGAACACAAGTGTGCCTTTTTGCACAATTACAGATCACATTTGCCAGCCCCTGGCCTACACAGAGATCTGTTTTCACATGGCGTTCTGGTCTGAGTGGCTGTCAGGGTCTTCTTTATTCATCCGTAGCTGACAATCATACTTTATTGAGAATGGAAAAGTGACGGCTAATTGATTTTACAGTGATACCGATGGAGAGACAATGAATGTGCCATCAATTCAATCCGCTATTTAATGGTTCCAATTTAGTCTGTAAATGCTCACTAAACTAATTTCACTGGGTGCGCCAATCTGAAAAGCTATCATATCTCTAATCTCCTCCTATATATTCATAAGGAAAAGGGAATTTAGCCAATTCCAAGGTGTGGAGATGATCTGTTAGTGCAGTGTAAATGTTTAGAACGTGGCAATTGAGTTCATTTATAAGGATATGAAAAGTTTTATTGGCAGGGTCAGTGAAGTGGAACTGTTGGATAATAGGCAGTTACCGAGAAGTGTTTGAAGGCTATGAAGCATAGAGATGTAGGGAATAAAATGCCGGGACATACCGTAATCGGAAGCTAAACTGAAATTCTGAAACGGCACGGCTGTTAGATTCCCACTGATAAAAGGTTCAGTGGCAGAGGCCATTGCTATTCAACCATCTATTTATTTTCCTCTGTGCAAGCTCTTCAATTTTGGCCAAAAGTGGGAGGCAGTGAGCCGCATATGCCAATGTGGTGTGAGATGGTGATGTGGATGCAATGGGCTCTATTTTTCCATCAGAGCATTTCCCAAACCCAATCATCATCGGATATGGCTTTGACTTCACAAAGAGAACAGGATGTTAATATGGCTATTCTCTCAATAAAGGGAAAATACACAGTAGTCCTTTAAAGATGAGTTCATTCAATTCACAATACAATTCAGTGCCCATCAGTGTGACCCCAATACTTCCTTTCCCTCTCCTATCATCTCTCTTCTTTTCAGCCCCCATCTCCCTGTTTATTTTTCCCCCTTGGTCTTACATAAACCAGCATACCCACATGTTTTATGTCTACTTCCTCTCCTCTCTATTCCTACCCTCATCCTCCTTTTCTCCAAGGTCTTGCCTTTGTTACATCTTTCCCAGAATTGCTTTTTTTTGTTTTGTTTTTGTGAGATATGTGCGATTGAGGTCAACAGCTACACTGTTTTCTTTCTTTCTTCTTCCTTTTTAAAAAAAAATTCATTCCCCTTTGCTTTGAGTTTCATGTAACCTGGATAGATTTCAGCAGGGACACCTCTGATCACATCCTGTCACTATGGAGAGATTCCACCCACAACCCCCTAGAGTGACATGCTTTGCGCTATAGCAAAGACCATTCCCACCCCGCTGTTGTTTGTTTACGAGCTGCCGTTTAGACATCCATTTAGGCTATTTGAGCAGTAATGTATGTAGGCCTAAATAGATGGAATCAAGGTTTTGGAATTGATGTTTGCGTGTTTTCCAAATGAAGGCCTAAAATGAGATCCTCTTTTGACCTTTCCAGATGAATGCACAGAAAACCAGAGATGATGATTCATTGTTTTTGCTTTTTTTTTTTTTTAATCATGAATGTTAATAAAATGGCGAAGACGTGTTGAGTGATGTCCCAGCGGATGTACACAGAGCAGGTAACTTTAGCAATTAGTTTGCAGGAGAGTATTCCACTTTGGGATGCACAGACAGCGTTTGTGTCAGAGCTTCCTGATTAGTTTACGGTGATATTCCTTTCGGAGGAGGTAGCCCCACATGCATGCACACTCCCATGAGGAAGAGATGTAAATATAGTAGATGTATTATTGCCATCAAGACAACACTTGCGCCTGTAACTGGCCTTTCTGAGTCTGTCAAACCTTCATGAAATATTGATGAAAACCTCCTTGGAAAACATTGTTTTTTGTCAGAGGTACCACTCCATAAATTATTTCAGTGACAGTAGATAATGACGGACAAACAAATATATGACTTTGATCAATATAAAACACGGGCACATTTAGACTAGTTTTTGTAGAATTTTTAGGTTAAATGTTTAATCCTGCACATCTTGTAGGCCGCCTTTGGTAATTTCACCGAGGAGCAAAATCATTTCTTTATTCATAAATTAAAAGTGGAATTTAATAGGCTTTTCTTTCTTTTTGAGGGGCTTGATTAAAATATCCATTATGAGATCAGCTCTTTAGTTTCTGTGTTGTGGATTACTTTTATCTTGGCAGACATAAATTATGAAACTCTGCTCTGCTCTCTGAGGTTATTGCCTAAAATGTATCCTTTGTCCCATTATTTTCAGTCATATCCCTGCAACATTTATCCAATAGCTTTGATTTCAATCCCGACTGTTTCATTTTCTCATGATGTTAACACACATCATGATTAAATATCCACCATTAAATTTTTATTTTTAATTTATAGCATTTTATTTTTCTCGCTTGGGAAGTTGGCCACTCTTATATTTGTCCAATGTGATTTGCACAGTTTTATGGGAGCCAATGTAACTTGGAAAGTGGCCTACAGTTTGTTGATGAGAGCAATGGCACCATGACCTGAATTAGAGGGCCACTGTTGCCAAATACAGATGCTGTGACAGAGGCAGGGAAAATACCTTTAATCCCCGACAAACAAGCATCTTTGGCTGTGGGTGTTTTTTTGTGTTTGGTGGTGAAACCATGTGAGGGCCGGGGTTAAACAGAGGCTCCCGAGTAGCCAGGGGAGCCCAGCTCAACACAGATAAGGGTGATCATGCTGAAAATGACTTAGGTAAGACCCCTATCTCTGGATACCCAGCTAGAACAAGCTTTATCAAGCCTCGTCCTGATCTAGATCTTAAAGACCAAACTGCATGAATTCCCCCAGCAGAGAGGTTATATAGTGGGGGCAATGGATGCTTAGCTTCTTTCAGAAGGAGGGCTTACCTTTTGCCAGATGGGCGCTGGGGCTGCCAAGAGAGGTCATCTTCAACTTACAGATCCGACTAATTTATCTATTTATCTATTTTTTTTCCCACATCCCCCCCTGTAGAGCTTGGCACTGAAACTGACTGGTTAGCCAAGAATTTTAATTTTATATTTGCAATCTGTCTATGACAAGGTTTTAACAGGACAATAATGCCATGTTTGATTGGAGAGGAAAAAAATTAAAGCAGTGTTATTGTTGATCCCTGCTGAGATCTGGTTTTAGCTGCCTCTCCTGTAATTTCATTTCAGTTTAAAAAGATGACAGTTGGTGATTGGAGGCTTTTACTTTCCATTATATCCTTCTGCTTTACTTGGAATGCATCGTGTGCCAAAGCACTCGGCTCAGGTCATCTGAGTGTGTGGTGCTTAAGAGCACAAACCTCATTTTCAAATTTATTTCAATAGTGGAGAAGAGATAACAGTGTTTCAGTGAATCAAGAGTATTCCCTTTCAAATCACATCATCCAAGTCCCAACACACTTGACTCTGGATTAGAAGAACCAGATTAAAAAGCTCAATTTAATTAGAGTGAATGGATAGATCTACCACTTGAAAGAGCAATAAGTAAGGTCCCACTTATAGAGAGATATCTGCTGGCCCGCTGAGGTCTATACACCCCAGGTAAAATTGAAGATGTAATCTTTCCAGTGCAAGAATAAACTCCTCTGGGTGCCAGCCGGGGATACACAGTGCCTCATGATGTGCCTCGCTTTCCAATCACAGGTTGACGCCTTGTAGCCCTAATGTAGATCAATTATAGGGCAGAAGAGTCACTGTCACATATGATTCACAATATCAATTTCATGCTCTTGGAAACTGTTTGGCAAGTGTGCTCCCTCTTTTTACATCTGCTAACCAATCGGAAGGAAACATGTCAACGTGAAAGACAATTTAATGGTGTGACAGTTAACCAGCGACTGCAATGTAGAGGAGATTTTCCCAGCAGTCTCTGTCTGTCATGGCCTGATATTTATTTATTTGCTGCATAGCCCCGCACAAATAAAATGTCACATCTCATTTACACATCCCACCCTTTTGTGATGCAAAGATTCGCTTTAAATGCTAACTGAGGGGACCGCTCAGGCTGATTAAAGATCCCTTGAAGAATGCTCAAATAATACACAGCTGATGTTTATGGAGGGGACAGCGAAGATGTTTCAGCAGTGAGCAGCCACAAATTGTTTGCTGAATGAATGTCAGTGAATAAATAAGTAAGAAACCTTGCAAAACCTGCACTTCAAAAATGAGTTGACACTAATTTGATGGCTGGAAAATGTAAAGTTTATTGCTTAAAGAATTCATTACAGTGTAGAAAGCAATTTTTGCATTATGGCAAAATGCCACAAAAGAAGATTAACAAAATCTTATATTTTTTATTAAATACAGAGCTACAGTCATTTAGGTTAGCTTATTTTAGCTTATTTTAGCATATCTTAGCGCAAAGACAGGAAACAGCCGAAGGATGTATCACAGCTATCCAAACAGAACACAATATGTCTACCTGATTATCTACAAGTCATTAATGAGCATCTTATATTTCAGTAAAAACAGTTTGTGAGAAAATTACAAGTTGCTTTTTTTTAGAGGAGGCAAAGAGTTGCAATTACAGCTAGCAAGAGATGAAGAAACCGTTAGCTGCAAAGCCCCCAATAAAATTGCAAACTACCTTTTTTTGTTTTGATACATATTAAACATAATGCAAGCACACATACTTGCTTTACATTTTTTGCTTTGAGTTTTCTGTTCTCCTGTAAAACTCTGTCACTGGAGCTAAATTAACTTTCCCCCCCGTTTTTAGCACTTATTAACAGCAAGCTAAGCTAATAACTTTTAGCAAATTTACAAGGCAGTCGCTCATGAAGAGTACAAAAGTTTCCTACAAAATGGCTCATTATTGCTTTAATAGGGGTATTTTGTCAATATTCAGATAAAACTCTGGCTGCCTTATTTGTATCAGGAATAGTGTTAAAACCCCACAGACATATCATGCATTATCTCTGGAGAACCACCCTGTGTACGCTGCTCTCGCAGATTCACATAGACAACAGAGGCCACTGATTTCTGTGTGCTTGGATGAGGCCAAGCGGTTGTGCTCTCAAGAAGAGGACAAGATGCTCCCCTCATCCTTGGAGGCATAGGTTTTGAAAATAAACATGCAGCGGTGCCAAAGCCATTTCACATTCTGAAAAGGCGACAGTCCACTAATCTATGAATAGGGCTCCCAGGAACCCCAGTGACAAATGTTATCTCAGCATGGCATAGAGGGTTCAAACCCATTCAGCCCCCGACTCACAGGCCACTGCTAAGATTATGTCACCATAATCCCTAAGCAAGCTTTTTGTTGCCTAGATGGGCAGGTGATTCTATGTGTGAGCAAAGCAGTACTGCAAGGGCAGCAAGGAGAAATTATTATTTATTCTTGGCATGACAATAGAGGTTTGGACAGTCAGAGTGTTGTCATATTGTATGTACACTGAGGTTTGGGGAGATGTAATTCCAAAGGTAAAAAAATAAAAAGTACTGTAGCACATAGATTGTGTTTTCATATCAGTCCTTACCTTCTACCCATATCAGTGTGGGTGTCTGGGAAGCGGAAACAAATGGGTTTTTGAGTTGATCGATAAAGTGTGTCTCCTTTGAGCAAACATTTTTGTAGTGCAGAGTGCTGAATGCTTGGACGCAGCATAGTAAACAAGTAAATGGAGACAAAGGGAGGTGGGAAGATGTCAGTGTAAATGCCACATACAGCCTTTGTGATCCCAAAGGGAACCCAACTTTCTGAGAAAAGGCCTTTTTAATTGATTGCTACTGACTACCGATGACCTAAAAGCAGCTTCTTTCCTAAAAGCTTCTCTTCTCACCCCCAGTGCACCTGAAGGAAAATTCTCAGCTCACTGTGTGGGATATACCAAATAGTTACTGGTGATTTCAGCAGCCTTATATGATTTAATTGGGTTTGTATTGCCTTTAATTTAAATGATGATGCAGCCTTGGATGAGGTCACTCGCAGGGTTGTGATTCAGTGCAAAGTAATTGAGGTTGCCTCATTTGGAGAAGGTTTGGGGAATTAATCGCTGGACGCTCAAGGACACAGAACCAAGATGTCCAGAAATAAGACAGGATTAATTGAAAATCTTAATTACTTTCTAAGGGCATAAACATCTCAATATCAATTAAAATGTGTTTCCACTGCACTTAGAGGATATGAGGTGCAGCAGTTAATTAGATGTAGAGACTGACGGGTGAGCTCACCGGTTTTCAATATAAGCCCTTCAATTGAACTACTATGATTTAAGGGCATAAATAATGCATGCAAGGTTTTACTTTGAGTCTTTTTGGAGCATTTTCTTACCTGTTATGTGTAAATGTTCAGAGTCCCTAATTCAAAGTTGAACAAAGTTGAAGGTTAGATAGATAATATAAAGCAAGGCATATTCGGGTTATAATTCAAGTTTCTTAAATTATAGAGTGCATATTAAGCAGAGTTATATGACTGGGGCCAACAGGGAAATAATATCCTCCAGCCGCTTCGCTAGTGCTGTGCGGTTGACTGAGCAGATAAAAGCTTGGGTAAAAATGGCTAGTGGATGAGGAAATGTTTTGGAGGTGTAACAGTGATTGTTATTCAAGGAACACCCTTCTGCCACAGCCGGCAGTGTGGCCTTGAGACCTGTCTGTCATTTCACTGAATTTCACACTCCCCATTTTTTCCTCGTATTTATTCATTTATCTATCATTTTTCTTAATCCCGGTTTATCTTTTGGGAATTGTTCAAGGCCCTTTTGTTTCACTGTATGTTATTTCCCCCTCCTCCTCCTCCAGTAGCCACTGCTTCTCTGCTTCAGCTGAGAAAAGGGACCAGTCATGAGCCATTTAACCATGGGAAAGCAGGAGGGCCCCTCTAAACTGGTATTTCTGAACCAATCTAGGTAGTGTATTCGAATTGCAGAGTAACAAATGGACAGTGGAAGAGGTTTGTAATGGTGATTAGAGTCTGAAATTGGTTCAGATTTACAGTGTCAGTCAGAGATGGAGAGAGAGGAATAAGCAGTCTAAGCGGTCTAATGGATCCATCAGCTTGCTTCGGCTGCTCAGTGGGCCGAGTGGGGTCACCAGCCATCCGCAGGCACCACAAAAGCACTTCAATTTTGTTAGGAAATGTATCAATTTAACTGACTCGAGCGGCACACTGAAAACCTAATGAATCTGGACTCAATTTTCCAGCACACTGCCTCTATGAACCGGAGGAAACAATGTTGGTGGTGAAGGGGTGAAGTCAGGCCATCACGATTGGCTGGCTCTGACTTCCCAGCCCTCGGCACGACCAGTCAGGAAAACAGGGGCAGGCCTCCGTTTATCTAGCGATAGTGGCAGCACCGACTGCTGTCACTCATCTAACAATCACGTCATTAAAGGTAAATTGGCTTCTATTTCAGCAGGATGATAATGCTAATTGAGTGGCAAAACATAATACTAGGAACTGTTGTGTGCCGTTAAGGGGAGGAGGGGGACAGATTAAATGGCCATACAATAGTGGGCGTCAGGCATGGCAGATGTTGCTTTGTGCTGAGGACTGCATTGACATATCTCTTGCTTGTCAGGCCTGCGCTATAGAAGAGACTTACAGGACAGGGGACCAGATGGTCTCATACAGGGGCTGAATAAAGCAGTTAAACAGCGGCACAGTTTAAAGACAACTCGGCTACAAGAAATGTGCTAGTTGGTAAATAAAAAAGAGTGGGACTGCTTTATCGATCCAACTGCTGCCAGCCAGACCTGATGGCCAGCTAATGAAGGGACTTAGCAGCCAGGTTCTGATCACTGCTCAGCCTCCCTTTAGTGGAGCTGTCAGCCAGGGTTTTCCTATTGGCTGCAGGACAACAACATCAGGGGCCAGCTAATAGCTGAGGTCAAGGAATACTGTTAAATGGCTTGTATTCACTTCACGGGAGTTTAGTTCTTTGATAGATAGAATCTAATGTTGCATAAGTCGATTAACTACTTCAACTGACACCCATTTGGAGGATTATGTTGACACTTTCTTTTTTAATGATATGGACACACCTCGGGTGTGCATCAAGCGCATCTGCAGTTCGTAACGTGCAGGACTGCCTATGTCTATGCACTTTATACTTACTGGGCATAATATAATGCTCACTGTCAGGCTGTTATGGAGTTGAGAGGCTGCCCCTCCACTTGACCTCACCATTATGGTGAGCACTGATCTCATTTGACAAGGCCGGGTGGAGCAGCCCTCAATGTCTGACAAGTCTTTGGAGAAAATCCTCCTCAATGCGGTATTAATATTAAATGAAATGAGAGTGAAGGTCCAGTTGTAATCAGTGAGCATCAGATCCAAGTGTGTAGAGCAGAAGGCTGTAGTTCCTTCTGTATTCACACTGAAGGAAGAAAATAAATGGACTCTATTATAATCAACTGCTGTGTTTCAGGGGGGAAATTTCATGTAAAGAATCCTGTAAAGATACGACGCACAAAATATCTGAGATGTAGAAAGTGTACGACTCGAGGTGATTTATATTTGAATCTCCTTTGACAACACATTGCTTGGTTGACGTTTCCCTTTCCCCGTTTGACTGACTATTATTTTTAAGACTGATACCACCCAAATTTCGCCAAGATTGCAGCTGAAGAAAAACAAACATCATCGTCTTGACTATGCAATCTGTTTTGATAAGAGAAACAGACAGATTACTCATGATCTTTCCAAACCTGAGTGTGTTGTGGGATTTCTGGATATTTTGCTGTCTTTTCTGTTTTCCTTCAATGAGAACACGGCCAGAGCTTTGTTTATTTCAACAGGAACAAATACAAACAAGCAGATAGATTTGTATTGATGCCCCATGGAAAACAGAAGTTAGAGATGCTATTTTACAGGTTCGCAGTGACTATTTTATTTTTTTCTCTCCTGTCCGTCCCCTAGGTGTTTGACTGTGAGACATTTAATCGAGGGACTAGCAGTTTCATATCAGTAACAAAAATCAAATAATGCAAGATGATTTACTCCCCCTAGCAACTAGGGAGCGTACTCTTAGCAACCAGCCAAGCCCTGGGCTTCGGTGTAATCAGCTTGAAAATATTTCAATTATTGTGTTGATTTTAGTGGATTTGAGAGGCGGCTGGTGTGCGCCTTAGTACATCCAGCCCATGACCTGCAGAGGAAGGCATTGATTTAAACAGGTGTCAGAAAGAAAACGTAGAGGCAATTTAAATGGGAATAGGATAGCAAAGTCATTGAGCATTGTTCAGTGTATGTGTGACATCCACCCATTGCTGCCAAATCAATGCAGCTCAGTTGAAGTAAAAAAAAAAATCTGCTGGGAGGAATCTTCTATTTGCCATTGACCACCGGAGCAAAAAGATTGCTTTTCTTTTGTTGCCTTGTTCTTTCAATGCTTGCTGCAAAATAAAGTGAGACTCTTTAGCACATTAAAACTCATTGAAGACTAATTGATTCTGCAACTTAGACAGTTGCAGAAGACAGCCCTGCTATTGTCGTTCACTATAGCTTTTAAAATGAATGGCTAAACAGTAACTGGACTATATTATTCAATATGTAAATCTATGTAACTGGAATATCATAATATGAATAGCTAAATGTTTGCATAGTTGGAATTTGATTTATAGCATTCTAAATCAAAATCTGCAAGCTCAAATCTTTTCCTGGTAAACAAATTTTAGTGTTTTAATGTTGCGTAACCACTAGTGTGATAATGGTATTAGTTGTCAGCGATGCTGACAGTGTTACTTAATGTTTTAATAGGCAATAATAATCTTTGTGATGAAGACCTCTTCGGAGCCACTAAGCCAAATGGTGTTTTTGAGTGGGGATAACATAGCAAGTCAGAATGAGCAGACAGACCTTTATGCTTCAGGCATGACTCACAGGTCTTGACAGCAGAGATGTGCTTTGATTCAACTTACTCATTTCCATGTCATCGTAATGAGTGATTCAGCTGTGGAACACAGCAAAAAGGTAAATGGTCAAATTAGTAATTTTTTGCTGCAAACCCCCTCTAACATCCGGCAGTATTCTTCCTGGACTTTTTTTCCCCACATTTCTGCACTTCCTGGCAAAAGTGTGTCGATTATCATTTTATAATAGACTCTTAACATTTAAAATGTTTTTAGTATAGAAGGAAAATATTTTTGATCAGCAAAATATTTAGCATTAGCGAACAATAATCAGGGATGGAGGAATTATGAAGAAATAAGAAGTCCTGCATTCAAAATCTTGCAAAGGGATGAGCATTAGTAATTTTTAGTTAATATATCAAAAGTAAAATGACTCATTCTGAAGATTTTTTTTAACTGTTTTATAGGATGTTAGCATTGAGCTATATCGGTCATTAATGCTGCAGATGTTTAAGACTGAGCTCCTTTTAAATATATATATTCTGTTGGATGGTTTATTATCCAGCAAAACAAAGGCTAGGCATGTACTTGTAATGTAATGTGATGTAATTGCATTACTACTTTTAATTTGGTGTGGCATTTATGGAGGTTTTTTGGCACCTTTTGAGCATCTGAAGTGTTTTTACACATAGATAGACACATATTTCATGGATACTGTGCTTTATTTTTTTAATTTGTGAATCAAAAACACAAAAATCTGAAAATGTTGAAGTAAAGTACTGTTAATGGTTTTAATGTATCACCCACATAGTCACATAATTTGGATTTTTGTTCCTTGCTCAGTGGACACTTTGACATCCACGGGGAAGTCGGGGCTAGTACATCTCACCTTCTACAGTCTCTCTCTACTTTCTGAGTCATAGATTAGCCAGATAAGTAATTGATTTTATATTCTTCTGTTCTGGTAATGCAATGGTTTTAAAATGTTAAACATCTAAAAAAAAAAAAAACAGTTTTAAAATGCTGTCAAAGAAAACCTATAAAGTTAAACTGCATCTTATTTTCTGAGGCAGTTAAAAGGGTATTTTTCGTGGCAGATTTTCTGTCTCTGTGGCAACAGGATCAATCACCTCAATTCAATTAATTTAACTCAGTTGAATTTGATTCATTTTTATTTATATAGCACCAAATCACAACAACAGTTGTCTCAAGATGCTTTATATTGTAAAGTAAATAGCCAATAATATTCCAGAGAATACAGAGAAAACACCAGCAATCATATGTCCCCTCATGAGTAGTGGCTTTGGCAACAGTGGGAAGGAAAAACTCCCTTTCAACAGGAATAAACCTCAGGCAGAACCAGGCTCAGACTAAGATTACTGAAAAACAACCAGGCTGCATTTCCTGAAACTTCATAGAAGAGCATGTTAAATGTTGGTGCAGACTAAAATCATATTCTTTCAAACTCAGGAACTGGGCATTAGCTATGGTGGAGTGATCCCACTAGGTTTGATTTTGTTTCTCTTTCATTCTTTGTGGGCAAGAAGAATCAAAGGTTATTAATTTCTTTAAAAGTTATATTTTTCATATTGCAGAGTAAAGAATTGTTTCTCCTGTATAAATAATGTAAGTGTCAAACTTCAACATCATAAAGTACTATAATGTTTGTTCTCTGTAGCTACAGTGATATTTTCATCTTTGAGTGGGCTTTATTTGACTAACACATATTTTTCTCGTTTCTTATGGCGACACAGTACTATAAGGCAATTAAATATGTTGCACTTGTTTTGTGCTACCACTGAATTACTTGGATTTCCTACTTGAATCAGGAACCATGTTGATAACAAAGCACCCACTGTTATAATGTGGGCATAACGTGTAGGTGTTATGTGTTATGTGAGCGTATGTGCGCTTGTGTTTTTAGTGCTTAAATATCATTTCTGTTCATTTGGAAACAAAGGAAAATTGCTGTAGCTCAAAGTTATTCATGCTGAATACACAGAAGCATGCTTTCGAACAGACTGTTCTACAGTGGCTCAAATGTAGACCCTAATTTCTATTTTTTTCCACACTCTTATTTCAAATAAATACAAGGAACAACCTTCTTTTCTCTTTAGCTTTTCATAAAAAGACAGTGATTTATCTATTGATTTTTGATTTAGTTTTTAACTAATGTAATATATTATTTTAATGACTGGGCTTTTTCTAAGATCACGTCCTTCATCAGTCACACCAACAAGTTAAATATCCTAGTGTGACTGAACTGCCAGCTTGCCTCTCAGAAATATGCATTTTCAGAGTCTACATTATATATACACTCAGCAGACATTTTATTAGACCCAAAAAGTTGATTCTGGTCATCTGAATGAGGAAGTGGTTTTCAATGGGAGAAACATTTTTTCAAGTGACTCCTTCAGTCTCAGCTGACTGCAGGTTTCCCCAACCTTAAATAGTACATCTGCATGATGACTGAAACTAGCACCACTGGTGAACAATAGGCTGTGAGCTCAGTTTCTGAATCATTAATATGCAAATTGTCATGACCATTGATCAGTGGTCACTATCAATTCTTTCATTCTATTAAATCAACAATTTATATTAAGACAATCGGGTCTACTTATCTATGAAAGGATAGAAACAGCCTTATTGGACCGAATAAACCTCATCGGTATGAAGCTCTTTCACTTTGCTGTTTTGTTTTTTCGACATCATAAGGCAAATTATATATATTTATTATTGCATAAGTACTCTGCTGACCTCTCATACCTCCCAGCATTTATCTACTTAATTCAACTGGTGCATTAAGTCCAGTCATCTGAAGTATAACTGGAGATCCACGTATTTAAATTTAAATCTATCTGCTAAGGCTCACAAACTCTCAAGTGATAACCTACAGAAGTATTTAATCTAAAGAAAAAAAAAATCTAATAAACACCAGAAAGCAACAGAGTATGTTTTTCTACAGACACAATCACATTATGTATTTTAGAGTTTTCTAGTTGTCTTAATGGGTTGCATTAAAAAAAATAAGGAAACTGTGGTGCATAGGTACACTTAGAGCAGTGTCTGTTTATTAAGGAATGCACTAGTGTGAGTATTATAAAAAGGAAAAAATACCTTGCTAAGACATGCAAGTTGTTATAATTATAACAGCCTTTTGCCCAAAAGAGCCAACTTTTGTGCTCAACCATTTGTACCACCTGATGACGCTCAGCTGGCGAAGCTAATCTATTAATAATTATGGAGTAGTTACTTATAAGGTATTCGACTGACTACACGTTTAAAAAAATACATGGTCACAACTTCCTCTATCACTTGATTGAGAGCTCCTTCAATCACTCAGTGGGGAGGCACTGCTCTAGGCAGCTATTTTCACTGGTGTTGAAAGCCTCTTAATTTGGGCCACTGGTAGAGGGTCTCATGAAAATGCACTGAGTAATCCTAATAGGACCCTGAGGTGGAGGGTATGTTGAGGTGATACTCTACTGTTATACGATAACAGGTAGGGGGTGTCCAGTGTGACATCTTGTCAGGGGAGACAGAATTTCTAGTAGCACCCCTGCTCGTAAAACCTTGTAAGCTTCTTTGCCATCGCCCATATTTAAAGAAAGAAAAAAAAATCATTACCAGCCACAGCATGTTTGAGAAAAATAAATTCATCGCAAATCCACACAGTTTGCACCATGGGGAGCAGACTGAAAGACCTTTGCTCTTGTTCAGCCTCTTAACTCTGATGAATGAAGCCAGAGAGCTTTGAACTGCAATTAATAAAGTTTCTGCTACAATCAAAATATTGAATATTTAAATCAAAAAATTTGGACTGATCTTTTATTTTCATCTATGCGTGGCTTCTTTTGCAAGTAACAAATCTCTTCTTTTGCTTCCATGCAAACCATTATTGCTGCTAAAGCATCAAAAGCTTTATTTTCTGTGCGCTAAAGTGGTTTTCTTTTCTTTATTGTAAAAAAAAAACAAAGACTGGTAAAATTATAAATTTCTAAAACATTAAAACTCTGCACTCAGTAAAAGTAAAACTAAAAATCAGATCTCCTTGTTTTATGGGGCATTTTTGGGCAGGGGTTTTGTGTTAATTAATTGGTCCCCCAATATTGCAAGTGCACAACAGAAGCCTACTACTTCCTGTTACCAGTTGGCTACCTGCTGATGGTACTTGTTTATATATTCTTATAGATTTGGGAAATGAATTATCAGAATCCACTTGCCATGGATACATATTAGTGCCTTTCTTTTATTATTATCATCATTGTTTCTAAGATTCAGCTGTACACCATTTCTATAGATATAAGGTCTTTGTCGAGAACAACAATAAAAAAAAACATTAAAAAGTCAAGTTAGAAAGGTGCTAATGTGTGTGATCACATTAATCGTCTGGCAGGATCTCACTTTCAGCGGTTAGTCCATTATGATTCACACTGATGTGAGGTCTAGGTGTCAGGTGTCATAATTTAATTGTGTTGTTTTCTATTTCTCGTGGATACTTGAGGGACTGGAAACCAGAGTAATTCAGCAGACTCCACCTCTGGTCTCTCTCACCCCTTCTCGTTGTCTTGCTCTCTCTCTCTTCTTAATTGGAGACACTGGGGGTTCACATCATTTTTCACTTTAATCTTGACCTTAGAAGATAAACCACTGATAAAGATGAAAATCATTATCTGCCCAGAGAATTCAAGGAGTAATTTCCTTGGCTCATGTTCTATTCATTAATGGGAAAGCACTTTTAAAGGGGAGGATATCTCAAATTTGCAGACATGTTATAAGATCTGTGACAGAACAGGCTGTTAGAAAAAGCTGTGGTGTTGGGTCAATTATTTTTTAAAAAGCTGCTTTTAACAAAACTTAGAAATTACATTTACTGACTTGATTCAACTTCTAAACAGTTTTTTGGAAGAGACTCAGCAGGTATCTTTGTTAAACATGACTGAAAATCAGAAAACAGTTTGAAACAAGACCACACAAAAGTCCTTTGATATCTCAAGCTGATGCATTTGTCATAATAGATCTTCTCTAAAAAATATTCTCATCAAATATCCAGAAGATTGAAAATAATACTTCTCAGTGAGTTTAAAGACTTACAAAAAAGAAAAAGAACTGACTTTGCCCCACATTTCATTAATTATGATGCTACTTAAGCCTCCTCTGAGGAGGAACAAGAGATCAACCTTTACTGTTAATTGACTATTCCTTTAGTTACTGCTGTTAAATCTGTTTAATTTTATTTTCTCACAGGAGGACAAAATGCTGTTTACAATGATAATAAGAGCACATGCAATAATTTTCAAACAAACAGGTCACTGGTTTTTATATAGCGCACCACCTTATGAGGTTTAAATTGTGCCTGAGTGGGTTTAAGATAATGAGCTTTAAAGTATTACATGCCATTAACACAACAAGTGGGCAGACAACCTAAATGTACAACATCAAATACTGCTAAAATACAGTATATATGTACGCATGTGTTGGGAAGAGCCACCTTTTGCCTCCTTTTTGGCTTGCCCCGTATGCTTACATAAACCAGTAGATTATAACACATATTTGGAATCAAATCCACATTATAGCTACTGTTGTAGGAGTGCAAGGTAAGTAAAACCTTTTTTTCCCGTAAGTTATATTTAGGATCGTGTCTCTTGTGCTTATTAGCTTAAACCACATGCTATTAGCTTACACTACTGACAGAGAAGGTAAGAGTAGCTTAGCAGCTAACTTTAGCTTAGTAGCTAAAGTTAATTAAAGTATTTTAAAAAACTAAGTTTGTATAAAAGTAAGGTTGTCTTGAAATAAGCTGACAATTATTGTAAATATGTTCAATTTCAGTAAACACTGATACAATGTGGCTAATGATATTTAGAATATTCGCCCAAAAATTAAGCACTTCAGTTTCAACACTTTAGGTGAGGGGGTTGTAGGCGTGGCGTACTTTGAATATAGCTATCCACCCCCAGTGAATTTTGTATATACACATTATAATAGTGCATTTTTGTTTTTTAATAAGGCAATCCGTATCTGTGAAATTGTTTAAGGAACTGCCAATTACATCATGCTTGCATTAACATTAGTCTTCTTTCAAAACTTTAAAATTTTCAGTATGCAAGTGAGCGGTTATGTGTTTCTTACTGCAGGAGAAACTGAAACTTTGGATGGTTAAAGTGAAGAAGGCAGCACAGCCCTCCCACACCCCTGAATTGGATAAGCAGGAAAGCATGGAGGACATCAAATTTTTGTGTACTGGACATTTTAAATATGTATTCCATGAACACTTTCTTTCCAACCTGAAATATTATTACCATGTTATGTATTGTCATCCATATATATAAAATATGGCGTGAAAGAGGGTTCTGTTCTTTAAGTTTGTTTTAAAAGGTTATTAACATGGTTAATATGTTACTAAATAGAAACGGAAACAGTTTTCCATGTTGCAGCTCTGCTTATTACACAGAAACTACCACAGGTATTTCCAGGTAATAATCAAACACTAATTAAGTTAGCTTTAATAGGTTATTATTGTGTCATTAAATAGAAACTGGTTGTTTTGTATTTTGCAGCTCTGCTTCCTGTTTATTCCATAGAAATTACCACAGATGTTTCCATTTGATAATCCAGAGCATTAAAAATAATATTAAAATTTTTCCTTTTAAGCAAGGTAGAAAGCTGGGAACCTAAGGTAGGATTAATTTACGCATTATAATATAGTAATACTATCCAAAAATCCTAAAACATCACCCAATATTACTTTATTATTATGAGGATATTACAATTTAAACTCAGAGATATTACCTTTTTATTTCTAGCAGGTTATCATATTGTTACCAAAATATTACGCTACTGTTACTAGTTTTACCTCATGGGGATGTCTTTATTTCCACATCCTGTTAAATGAATTTCAGTGTAATATTACTCAGCTGTAACCACTGTTGCTATCATGATATTAATAGGATATTAACTGGTTATTACTTTGGTAATTGAGTTGTAATAACTTCAATCACCACATTATTACATTCTTATTTCTGCCTTGTTACCCTACTACTCTTACTTTATTACTGAGCTGTAATAGAAAGTGCTGCCATTGTTTCAAATCTCCTTCAAAGAGTTATCTTTTTATTGATATTGTCTTTCAGTATTCTAAAGCAAATGTGTGTCTTTTTCAGTTATTAGTCCAGAAAGTAAGTGTCACATGTTATTCAAGGTAGTACTGGGTTTTGTTTGATACAACATAACATAACATAGCATAGCATAGCATAGCATAGCATAACATAAGAATTAACTTTATTGTGTGGAAAATTTGTCTTGGACAAACACTGCTAAGCATAGCATCATCGGCACAATAAAACCAGCACCAAAAATCAATAACTGAGTTAATTCAAGAGATATGTTGAATCTTTAAAAAAAAAGACTATTAGAGCTAAAGTAGCTCATAAGACATCATTAGTTCAAATGTAGACAATTTCACCTGTAAAGCTTATAAAATTTTAAACCTTTTAAACACTTGCAGTGTTAGCGCAAACTGTCATTAAAAAAAAAACAAGCTAACACTGGACTATTAGCATGATTAAACTTTCCTGGCATTTACATATTCCTTCACAAGGCCATCAATAAAATTCTCAGATTTATTTTAGATATTGTGTTTACCCTTTTTAATTGCAGGAATGTAGTTGACAAGTCAGGAATGCATCATCAAAATAGATACCTCACATAATTTTACAATGATATTCTGAAGGTTCCTATTTATATCAGATATTATGATCTTATGTGGCTAGCAGCCATATAGCAAATGGCTATATTCTGACAGAATTCTGACATTTTTCTCAGAATTCTGAAAGAGAAGAAAAAAAAGATAGCATAACAAGTTATAAAAGTGTTTTGTTTTTTGTTTTTTTGACTGAAAAGTGAAGTGTTACTAACAGATTTTGTATTCTGCAACTAACTTATTACCTAATTAAATTTAGGTTTTCTGAGTATCGTCTGGATTGGATTTTTTAATGGATGAAACGAACTCATTTAAAAGCAAGAAAATGTACTAAATATCCACTTTACATGTATTCTAGAACAGTAATATGAGAAACTGAAGTGGTGTTTTATCACTTGAATCATAGGGACTAAAGGGAAATTTAGGCCCATCACTCCTGTATTGAGATGGGCTGCTTGTTAATCCAGTATTACCTATGGCTAGAAACTCTTAGCCATTATTTTAACATAGCTTTGCATTTTAGCATAGCTACCATTTCAGGATAAGGCCTTACTGATTTATTTGGTCAGTTAATGTTAGAGAAGGAATAGTTTTCCAGCTTGAATATATCATACAAAATAACTTTATATTGCAATCTAGAAGTACATTATATTAAGTGCATGATATTACCAAAACGTTGAGCATGTTTCTGTCTAATTTTAGATTCAGATTATTATGCTGTATGTATATGAACTTAGCATCACATCTGCCTTAGTAAAGGGAAAAAATGTGTTGCACTGCAGAGGCCACTGACTGCCTTCCATCAAGGACAAAGTCACCTTTCTCTGGAGGAGAATCGAGTCCTCTGAGAGACAGCATGGCTTGTGAGTCTACAGCTAGAACTAGGTCAGCTCACCTCTTTGCTGGAAGTTATACTATTATTCTGTTAATGTTGTCTGCATCCCAGTATGTGACTTTCCTTTTGATTCACTTGTTTAATGTTGTCTCTAAACATGAGTGGAAGTAAAACCATAAAGAAATCTTTTTAACACAACATGTTGATTTCACAGCCACAGGTTCTGTGATAACAGACTTCAATCTACACATTTGCTTTTGCATGCACCATTTTTGTATTTGCATTAAAAACATAACTAATTTTGTAAACATTAGACACTGTACAATACTGTAGTGTGCTGTCCCTGCCTATACTCAGCTGAAGATGCTGCTTTAATTATACCTTCATTCTCTTAATCCTTTATTTTGAAAGCCTTGTCTGCTCATCGACCGCAAAGAAATTAATGTTATGTCCTAAAATGTTCCTTCCTCAGGTCCTACTCAGTTTGTCAATAATGAGTTTAGAAGGAGGCATCCTCAACCGTCCTCAGAGCTACTGATTTATATGCTCACACCTCCACGAGGTAAACGGGATTGATTGTGTCCCACTATCACCTCTAACTTGCTTCTAGCCTGTGCACAATAAGCTCCTTCATGACTAATCACACCTATTTACAGGACTGATACAAGACATTTTTTTCTTTTTTCAGAAAGAGTGCCTGAAGCTCCAGAGCACACTGTGTCAGTATTGAAATGTTTCTGGGCTGTCACATCTCACCACTTCCTTAGCCCTAACGTGATCGACTGGACTGACCACAGAACCATATCGTGCTCCTCTACAGAGCTCTTTTATAGTAAAATTTCAGGCCCAGTTGAACCCCATTTCCCCTGGGCCATTAAATGAAAACCTGGACCTCAAGTGGATCTCAGAGTCTGGTCCATCCCTGGGCTTACAGGCACGTTAATGACAGAAATTGTACATGTCAGTACTACCAGAGAGCCCTAGGATTAAATAATGCGCGTGTAATAGTGAGATCTGAGGTCTTGGCCTTGATGTGCTAAGAACATTTGCAATACCACTTTAATGACGAAAGGAAAGAGCCAGGTCTGAGACTCTTGCCTTAGCAGACATGTCAGACCTTTCATGGGATCCATTTTTAATTGCAGCCAAAAAATGTCTATTAGTGAAGTCTCCCTTAGGCACATATTTTATCCATTATAGAGGTCATACAGTTAAACTGGAATATGCCATTGAAATTATTATTTCTGTTATTATTATTATTATTATTATTATTATTATTATTATTATTATTATTATTATTATTATTATTATTGTAATTAGTAGTAGTAGCAGTATTCGTAGTATATCTGTTATGCTTATAGTCACATCTTGCAAAATTAGATGCCTTGTTTTTTAAAGGAATGTCTGTTATACGGTTTTGTTTTTTCTTGTTTCATTTTATTTGTTTTTAAATTGCACACAATTCCATTTTTATGCTCAAATCCAAATTTTATATTCATATATTTTACGTATAAGGATTTTTTTCACTGGTTTGTCACCTTTGCATGGGAAATTTCTCAACATATTTGTTATTATAAACACTGAACAGGAAAACAAATGCTGAGAAATTCCATGACTTCTGTTCAAATTCTCACTTAGATCTTGTTATTACACCCATTATTGTGGACCAACTGGGATACACAAGATAGCATTAGCTCCAGTAGTGGTAGCAGATGGCCCATGGGGCATGTTTGCCAGATTTAAGACTTATAAAGAACTGACACACACAAATAAATTTGGACAGTGTTGCTTTAACATCTGAGAACACTATTTAACTCATCCCATCTCAGGAAGTTTTCACACTTCACACTTCATTAACCTCTAGGGCACAGATTCCCTGGGAAGTCGAGGCAGGAAAATGCTTGTCTTTTTCATATAAATCACCACCAAGTGGTAAGCTCCCAATGACAATATTTACATGCACACAATATACCAGATAATAACTGATATTCTGGTTAGGGTGCAATTCAGTATGCTCTTTCTATGCACTCGATCACAAATTTCCATGAACATACGTGCATGAATACAATATTCTGCTATTGAGAAAAGCATGCTTGCACTAATTCCAAAAAACAACTGGAATAAGGCAAACCTTACTTGTTTGAAATATGCATATGCCAGCAACCACTAACCAAACATGCTTCTCTCTCTCTCTCTCTCTCTCTCTCTCTCTCTATCTATCTATCTATCTATCCATCTGTGTGTGCATTTGTGTGTTTTAAATGTATTATTTTTGCTTGCTGGCTGATTTTGACCTGTAAGGTATTCTTTGCAAAATTCAACATTGACTTATGTGCTGTTACTTAATATAAATCTTAAGTTGACGTGTGTTAACCCAGGATTAAACAAAACCCATAAATCTTTGCCTCAAACCACATCATTAATTTACAAAAGGAAAATAGATATACAGGAATGTCTCCTGTTTTTACCATTAACCCTTTGTACACATAAAAATATTACTTAAAATTGACGTTATGTTTATATTGAGAACATCTATTTTGCTCTCCTTTCTCTTTTCTCTTTCACCGCACCCATCCAGCCAATTACGGAAGATGGTAGTTAAAAAGGAGTTTTTCCTTCCCACTGTTGCCAAGGGCTTACTCAAAGGGGATTGTTTGGTTGTTGGGGTTTTCTCTTTATTATTGTAGAGTCTCTACCTTAGAATATAAAGCCCCTTGAAGCAACTGCTTTTGTGATTTAGCCATATCTGAATAAAATATTATTGAAAAAAATCGAAGTTCAGAATCACAGATCTCCTATAGAGGGTCGCTCTTAAATGTTTTCCAGCCATAATTCTCCTAGAGCCAGAATGTTTTTTTCCTTCAAGGCTATATATGGTAAACAACACAATAATACTGATTGTTGATTGTTTTGAGTGCCCACATATTTGCAAAGGCACCTTTAATGCTGAATGACAGATGCAGGTATACCGCAATCCAAAGAAGGTCTTTTACAGGGAAGGCCTAACTTATTTCAGCAAGACAATGACTAACCTCATTCTGAGTGTATCATAGCAGCATGGCTCTGTCATGGTGCTAAACTGGCCTGCCTACAGTTCATCCACTGAAAACATTTGACGCACTGAAATGCAACTGCAGATTCCTTAGCCCATCCACTAAAAAATTGAAAAATTACATTTTCAAAATTATGACAATTAACAGGTACTAAACTTCCTTGAGTGGAGAGGAAGTAAACATACAAATTTTATTTTATTTTTTTGCAAGGGGGACCATTTAGCTGTAACAATGTATAACTGTTTGTTTGTTTGTCATTTCTTCTTTCTTGGTTCACATCAGTGTTTTGGACACTGCTTCTTTAAGCATTTGGGAGGTGTTTATTGAACAAAAGATGGTTTCAACTCCAAACAGCTGAGGATGTTCCTTCTCCTTGCTAGCTCTTCCACGCTGAAGTCACACCGGTTATGATTCACACTGATCCAATGAGAAATTCTGTGATTATGTGATTATTGACCCATGAAACCCTATACCAGGACCTCTAGAACCAAGGTTACCTAGCTGTAGCAATTTGCCCACTACTATACGTTGCAACTAGTTCCTGCTTGGACAGATAAATGACTTAAGCAGATAACCACTTTCCTCCCATCATCAGTGGGAACCAGGAACCATTGCTTGTGTATAGTAGATTTTCAGGTTTACGCAGGAGAGGTAGACTGCAAAATCAGAAAACAAGATAAGCCAAGTCAGAACATCTTCTGTGAATAAATGTAAGCAGCCTTGGAAAAAGAAGCTGCTGTGTCAAAATGCTATATTTTGGTAAGCTGGAACCTCCACTTACAGGTAGCAGTTTAAGGAATTAAGCAAGTCTTGGTAGGTATCCTTGTAATGCTCACATCCCAAATATTCAAGAACACAAAAAAAAAGTCTTCAAAAAAAGAAGTAAAGTATAGGTCCTAATTCAAACCAGAAAATTATTTAATTTGGTCTGTAATTTATAAATCCAGAAAGTTTCCTTTTGTTTCAGTTCTCATGTATTTGACCATGTGGAAAATGGGATGTGGTCAGTGCCAAAGGCTTGTAATATGAATATGTAGTGTCCAACAGTAGAGTAATTAACTTTGTCTGTGGGGCATTCCAGCCTATATAGATGACAAATGAGGTTTCACAATTAATTAAATTAAGTAAACTCATTTTAAAAATAAAAATCAATAAATGTCTGGATCTGCATTACACATATGCAGAGCTTTTAGACCCAGTCATGCTGTTGCTGTTTAGGTGTTTGGCTGAAGATAACTGTGTACCAGTTTATGTTTTGGAGCAGTAGATCTCCAAAAAGGGTGTTATGTTTTCATGTATTTGTATGTTGAAGCCTTTTTTTATACTAATAGATCTTGCTCAGTCTTGAAGATTCCTATTGGTAGAACATGACAAAATAGAGTCATTATTTCCATTGAAAATGTTTTCAACTCGCTGGCGAAGGCTTGTATGTGTGTGTGTGTGTGTGTGTGTTTGTTTCATGGTTAAACATCACGTTGGGGTCGGGGGGTTTTTGTTAGCTCATATATACCCCTTCCAAAAAGCTTCTCAAATAAAAACAGCACTCTTGCTCAAATATATAATAACATAACTACTTTATTTCCAACTCAATCCAGAGTGCTGACTTGATCAGCCTCTTTTCCCCACCAGAGCACTTGAACAAATGTACACTTGCCTACATCTTTACTATGATAACTGCTACCACACAGCCAAATCTTTCCTGAACATCAGTTGTGTGCACATGTCACAGTGACAAGATGATTGGCTCACATGTTTCCAGGTTTGCTTATTGATTGGCTCTTGGGGCATGGACCGCTGCTAGCATTACAGAATTCTTCAGGATTATTCGAGTGCCACTTTCTCTTTGAAGTGTCAGGCTTTATATTTTACCGTCTTTTTACTCCTATTGATGGTCCTGTAAAATCAACTCCAACTTCATGCGCTGAAAAAAATCACTTTAAAGGCTCTGTTCTGCGATGCAAGCTTTTTTTTCTTTCTGGCAGTTCAAGCTCTTCTATGTCTGCATTACTGTACATGTTATAAATGTAGCCACTGATCTTTTTGGAGGGTATAAAGGATCCTATTTGTTACCCTGATTGCTCTTGCGTAAATCTCGCAGTGCTCTTCAGTCTGTTTCTGCTCAGGACCACTTGTGAAATTCTGCGCTATTAATGTTATAAAGGTCCCTTTTCATCATGAAATGAAGGTTTTCTGATGTGCTCTGCACTTTGTCTTCTGCCTCCTTGAACTGCTGTTTCAAGAGCCTCTGCTCCTGCCTCAGCTGGCTAATCATCGCTACTGGTCATCACATACTATACCAAACCTTTTAAGAAGCAAGGCTGATTGCTGTTATAGCCTGGAGTTTTTGTTATTTTTTTCAGTGTCACCCTTCCCTCTTGGATCAAGGATTGCTTTCACATCTTATTAAACTAGAGCCAGGGCTAAGTGACAGCCTAACTCCGCCTACATCTTGTACATTGCTTTGGCGTAGCCACTAGCACATGGTGGATCCGGTGATTATGCACTGCCCCTTGATCTGGCAGGTCCTGTATCTAGCCATGAGGATTTTTTTTTAAAGTAACCCTGCTCTATCAACTATTTCATGAACTTACTGTCGTCAGTGTGAATTAGTTCTTTTTTTTTTCTTTTTTATATTCTGCAACCCTGATTCCTACAGATTTCATTTATATGCATCTATTACAAGGCAGAATTTAGAATAGACTGACTTTAGGCAAGCATTTCTGTCCTAATCACAGCCTTAAGCTAACCTTAAATAAGTTATTGGAGATTGACTGCAGTTAAATCAGGAATAACTACCAAGCTTTAAAGTTCAGTCTTTGTGGATTAGTTGTCATACATGCTAAAATTGCACTAAACAATCGCCTGTCACACATCATACAGTACAGCTATGGCAATATTCAGTTGATCACCATCCAGATTAACTAATAGTAAACTTTAGTGTAAACTATAGTACACATTTGCTAACTGGCTGGCTTAAGTAGCAGACTGTAAGACTGTATAATTATGCTTCTATTAATTCATAATAGTTAGTTTATGAATATATGATAGCCAAGAAGGTCAACGTTTTTGTCACGTCAGCATTTCTTTGCCAGTGCTATTTCTGTGGTGAACTTGTTAAACAGTTACTTATACATCTGTTAAAAACCAACATTATCACTCAGTTGAGCTTATTGCAATGCATTTGGACTGGAGTATCATATTCTATATGGCATTTTTTAATAACAGTTTTAGTAAAGGAGCTAGCTGAAGTATATCAGAATGTTCCAAGTACATCACATACTCACGAGCAATAGTCTGCCAATTATCCTACATTCTGTAAATATGGAATTGGAGCCAAACAGAGGACAAGGAATTCATTATTTTTTTGGCTATATTAATTTCATGAATCGGACCAGCAAAGAAGGTGATAATTGGTATGTATAGACGTATACATATATAGATATTTTACTGTACTGGTTCACCTGTTTTTCTTTTCTTCTTTGGAAACGTATCAACATTGATATATTATTCACATAACTCATATGTTGGCAGGATGTTTGAAATAACACAAACCTTCAATACAATTTTGTAGACATATTTTTAATCAAAATAGAAAATGTTACTTGCCATTATTTTCTCTTAGAAACACCCTTTGCAACCTTCATTAACTATATATGTGCAACATTGGACTGGGCTGTCAGGTCATGTAGTTCATTTAAATGTAACTACTTTATTTATAGTGTTTTCTTTTATGTAATTAATGTTCATGGTTCTTTGCTCTGTTACAAAAAATAACACCCTAATTAGTTTGTAAAAATTGTAATGCTTTAAATATGAGTTTAACATATTTGTTGCTTAACTTTGTGTAGTTTCTGTTTTTTGTGTAGGCTTTACAGGCTATTTTCAGTTCTTACTTCTTTAAGGTGATTACTTTCATTGCCTAGAATAAAAAACAATAAATAAATGCATTTGTACTGTGACCCACTCTTTACGTGTATACTTTACCGTACCGAGGCTACCCTGAAAAGGGGTTTGAACCTATAAATATGATTCATATCAAGATATGTCTTCTTGTTTTGACCCACATACTCACCTAGTAGCTAAGTCAGTACACATGCCGGAGTCAGAGAACCTGAGTTTTTTTGTTTTGTTTTGTTTTTTTAAACTATTCCTCAGTATTAAGACTGAGAAATTCTGTAGGAGAAATATCAAAGTAGCATATTGTCAAACATGTTCGGTTATCTGTTATCCAAAATTTTGATACATGATAAATTCAAGATGGCCTTTTGAAAGGAAGACACTGTCACAAAGCCATGTTAGAAGCATGTCTGCTGTGGTAGTCACATAAATCCCTCTTAAACTACCATTATCTATTTTTTTTCTAATATTTTCTTTGTCATATGAATTGTTAGGTTGTGTAATCCAAAAGCACAATTCAGGCCCCTTCAGATAATGAGGCCAGACAGATAGCAACAGGTGTTACTACTCTGAAAAGGCTCCTGTCACCTCTCACATACCAGGATTCAAGTGCTCTCATTGTGAAGAGGAGTCTAATATCTAATCCTTCCCTGCAGCCATTTCAAGACAATATACTCTCATAATGTAGAAATATGCAACATTTAATGAGAAAGACATAAAAAAAGAGAGAAGATGGAAATTTTGTGTTATTGGACTTAAGAAAACTGTCGCTCCCATCCCATTCTTCACTTTTGTCTAAAAAAAGATCAGTTTAACTGTTTCATTTGTCACAGCGAAGAGAGTCATTTGTGTTATTTTTGTGTGTTATCAGAACTTGTCAGTGATGTACATTAATGGTCGTGTTTCGTGTTTTGCAAATATTCACATACTCCCACGTTTGCATTGCAGGGGAAACAAAACTCTGTTAAAAAAGAAAAGTTGTGTAAATACAACTAATGATGAGTTTACTCATCAGGAGGAGGAGATGTGTTGAGGAAATGAAATGCTTGTTTGCAGAGTGATTTTCTTTTTTTTATATGTACCATGTTAGAGTTTTTGAAGAAGATCATATGGATAATACACTTAATCAGAAACCTTTATAGATTAATTAGCTCCTCGTTAGTCTTTTGCAAACAATTAAAAAAAATCCATCTATACCCGCTCATAGATCAACACAGACATTTCTATATATATGTATGTATATATGATTCACTTGGGGTTTTTTTTATCTGGCTATTAAGATCAACTATTCAGAGTGCGTAATAACTGTGGCATAGTGAAATATATCTTCTAATACTTTATCACTTTATTGTGTGAAAATCATCAAGCCCAACAAAAATACTTGAATGTGTGCAAAAACAATAAATAAATAAAATAATTTTTTTTAAAAAACCTGAGTGCACATGGTTAAATGGGCAAAGTGAGCAGATGATCTTAGCAAAACCGTGAAGCTCTTTAAAAAAAAAAAAAAAATCTCCTAAAATTGAGTTTTCACCTGAACACCGCACCGAAATCTGAGAGTCGAAGCGTTATTAACTAAATTTTGATTAGAGGGATTTTTCGCGCAATACTCAGCCATAATTAAAATTATTTTAAGGGTTGTCCAGAAATCAATGCAGATGGTAATTTCAGGCTTATCCCAGGTATGCACAGGAAAGATAAGAATGATTAAATCCGCCGGCGCATTAATGAGTATGAGATGTAAAATAATCCTTAAAGGCATGGCAGAGTTGCTGCAGGAGAAGCCAAATGTCAAGTGCCATTTTATTTTATGGAGGATCCTTTTTAAAGGGACACGGTTTTTTCTTATCCAAACTGAGCCTTCAGAGCCTCTAAGATCTCATGCAGGAACACAAAGCGCACAAGAGTAGCCTGTACTGACAGATGGATTTGTGGGGAGAACACCATTGTCCATTTGAGTTGATTTGAGCATGAAAATTGTAAATCCTTCCCCGTCACTCTCATTGGAAAATATATTTGAGTAATATTGGCAAATCATATATATATATATATATATATATATATATATATATATATATATATATATATATATATATATGTAGTGAGAAAGTGTCTTGTTGCAATGTGAAAAATATAAAATCAAATTCAGTGCGCAAAATAATACAATTTCTACGAGACAAAACCCCACAAATCTATATTTAATTCTGTGCACTAAGAGATCATCACTTATGTAAATTTGTCTCCAATCTGACTTAGTTTGCTTGTATATATTACAGAAAATAAACCGATAAACCGTGTGTGATGGAAGCTCGTATAAAAACATTTGGATAGTCATTTGGCTTGGAAATGAGAGGCTTATTTCTGAAGACGCTGATTTAGTCTGCAGCTCGAATGCTGCAAATGAGACTCTTAATATCTCGGCCATAATTAATTGCGCAAATTTGTTTCTATTAAATAAAACTAACACATACTGAGAAAACTCTATTAGCCTTAATTAAGCTTGATATCCTAATTTAGGGAATGTGTGGCTGAAAACAAGCCGTTTTGGTAGATTTTTTTTTTCTCTGTCTTTCTCCGATATGAAAAGCCTACCAGCTTTCTGCCTTTGGGCTGCTTTTCCTCCTTTGAGAGTTGGAAATGAGAAATGGAAATGGAAATACCAGGAGGTGCTAAATTAGCTGCCTGATCTGCACTTATTGCCGCATACAGGCCCCTATTACTTTGCCAATCTGTGCCTCTCTTTTAGCATTCCGGGCATGGAGAAGCTTCGAGATAGCAGATTTATCAAATGGGAAAATGAATGCATGATGATCAGTTAAATTGAAAATCAGCGTCTGCATGACAGCCCGACCTGACACCTCCGTAATTAGAAAGAAAAATGATGGCGTCCGATGCATAATAGAGCAAAAACAATTTACACTCTCCCATAATGATCCGGCGTTCAAATTGAAAATTTCTCCGGGTATAAATTGAATTCATAAAGTATGATTCATGGACGACACATCTCCTGGAGGCTGCCTGGGCATATCGATTGATAGTTTGTCTTGAATCATGCAGCGTGCAGCTCTCAGGCAAGAAAAGCTTAACTACTTAAGCAAATCGCTAATTTCACCTTAAGGCCACCAATGTGCAGCCAGCGATACTCCTATTCAGTGCGCTAATGAATTATGGATGAACTGGGCATACGTCCCAAATAGCCTCAGAGTAGCATGGAAAAACACACACCGAAGAATCTTAGGGGTTATTTCAAATTGGCTTCGGTTATCCCACAATTTAGTAAATACACCTCACATTTTTTTAACCAAATCGCAGTGGTTGCAATTTGGTCTTTTCTGTCTGCATTTGTGTCAGAGTTTATAACGGAAACGCGCAAAATGTAATCCATTATGCATCATACAAAAACACTGCAAAACTCCCCCCAAAACTGGCATTAATAGCGGAGTGTAAGATAAATTAATAATAAAAGAAGAAGCACAAAATCGATGCGGAATCTATCATCTCAGCACTATAAAGACCATGCAGAGATACACCTCTAACCCAGAGCCGTGCAGGCCTAATCTTGTGCGTGTTCACTGCGTGTGCCATGTTGGCTGCGCCTGCCCCTGCCCCCCACCAACCTAATAAGACATTGCTTCCTAGAGCAAACAGCTGCATGGGTTGAAATTTATGTAAATATTTTGAAAGGGACACTGGCTCAGAAATTCATTTGCGCCGGCTCAGATGTAAAGCTCACCCCTCTTATTTTCAATTTATTTGCAAATCAAGACCCAAAGAGAACACTAAAGGGCTTGTGGCTCTTAATAGTGAACCAGCAACTCTACATATAGCTGGACGGGATTTATTTTGTTGTTGTTGTTCTTGTAGTTTTGTCTAAATATATATATATATTTTATACACAGTCGCCTCGACATTTCTTCCTTTGGTCGTCTTGATATTGTGGTCAACACTGCTAATATTGCAAAAGGGAGCAGATGTCCCAGATCCTGCACGGCATCCCTGGGGAACACCAACCCTATTAGAACAAATGTGTTCTGCTATTGTAAATAGGCACGTTTGCCTCAGCCCGTCCTATTACAGCCGACGCATGATCAATAGGCTGATAACACAGAAACATCAATGTAAAGCGACAGAACAATGAGGGATATCATCGAACATCTATCTTAATATAGCCCTGCTACAAGGGGCCCTGACAAAGTGGGGAGAGAGATAGAAGAAGAAGAAGGGGAGAGGAGGAAGAAAAAAAAGCTCATGAAAATGCCTCCCCACGAATCCCCATCTTCTATCCAATATGCACAAACACACACACTCCCAGCTGCCGGGGCTATTATTTTCCTATTTCAATTTGACACCCAGGCCTTTTCATGCTAATTCTATTATTCTTGGAAGTTTATGTGATTTCATATCACTAGAAATCGGTAATGTATTATAACCCCCTTTGAGCTAAAATAAACTGAATCCCCCTGCAGTAGCCACCGGGAAAATAATTACTTTCATATCAAAACTCTGCAGGAGTCGAGCGGGTCCTTTTCGCCTCAGGCTCGTAACCTCATTTCAGTGGGGGCTTATAGATGAATAAATTTGTTAAGGCAATATACAAAGTACAACATGAGATTTCTTAAGAAAGCCCTTCCTACTGTAGTCCTGCACTGGATGTGCTGCTATTTAAGGTCTCACACGGTTTGAGGTGCTTGTATACAATAGATTTATTTAAGAAAAACCTTACATATATAAATAGTATAATACCTTTCTTACAGCTCTTGAGGATTTTTGTTGGTATCGTGGTCTCGTGTTTTGTTTTTCTTGACAAGTTATCACACATTAAAGGATATCTAGAGACTCCCGACTCGCACACACATACACACTCGCAGAGATTGGGAGAGAGAGAAGGAGCGAGAAGGAGAAGAGAGAGAGAGAGAGAGCACATTGTCAAAATATCAGCTGGGGAGGGGGGGCTAGAAATTAGATGCAAAGATGTAGATTCTGGTTAACCTTTGGCCTAATGAAATGTGTAGTTTAGGGGCTATATCAGTATGGTTCTGCTTTTTTTCTTTCTTTTTTCTTTAACCCCCCCTGCTCATTTATTCCATGTCGACATCCTCTTTAGAGTCTGTCTTTGTATCTGCAGGACAGTCACTGAGGACAGACTCGGAGCTGTTGGGGTGATCCTTGTTTTCTAAATGCTCTTTTTTGCCTGCATCCACAGACTCAACGAGCTGTGAACCGTGTTCGTGAGCGAAAGTCGAATCGCTGCAAATAACCGAGGTCTGAGTACTTTTGCCAGTGGAAAAGGCGGCCCTGGGCGGGCTCGTGTGCGGTGAATTTGTCTTTGCCTCTGATCCCACCTGTGCCCTTTGCGTGGTTTCTGCAGAGTCCGGCGAGCTGCTCGTACATCCCGCAGAGCTCGCAGAGACGCTGCAGCGGACGTGAGGCTGGGTTCTTTCCGCCGGCGTGTCACACTCAGAGTTTACTGCTGTTGTCGTCTTCAGGGCAGTTTGAGGAACAATGAATCCAAGCGGCTGTGTGATGGGATAGAGCAGGAAGTGTCCCTTCCCTATCAAAGGCCGTGAGGAGGGTAAGGCCGCGGGGTTGCGTCTCGGTCTGTGGTCCGAAAGGAGGCTTTCGACGCTAAAAGGGTTGAGTTTCTGCATGCTGGAGGCTCTGCTGTTGTTGGAACACAGGCTTGGCCCGTGGCTGGGGTCGGGCGAGTCCAGCTCGGAGTCGCCAGGGTCCCTGTCCAAGTGTCTTTGGTTGTAGCTTTGGCTCTGGAGAGGGTGAGGTGTTTGGTCGCAGCTCGATTGCGTTTGATTTCCCCCCACAGAGTCAAAGGGTGGGCCTGTGTTGTGGTCACTGTCGGTCACATGCGACACCCCGCTGTCGCTGTCTGATCCCGGGGTGTGAAATAAATCCCCAGAAACAAGCTTGTTCTGGGACTTTAGCAGCCGGCGCTCCTGCTTTCGTTTCTTCTTCTCCAGCCTGCTCAGCTCTCTCCGGGCGATCTCCTCCGGGTCCATGGGTTCCCCGCTGCAGGTGGTGGGGTGGGCGTTGTGAGCAGGTCGACCTGGACCTTTCTTTGTGTTCTCCTTTTTCCTCCATTTGGCTCTGCGATTTTGAAACCATACCTGCGGAGAAAAGAAAGGTGAACATGTGTGTAATGAGCACGTCTGTCATTGCAAAGGGGAAGTTAATTAGGCCCAAAATCGCCGGTGTGTTAACAATATGGTAATTAAACAAATACTCAGGTTATGTCTCGCTCTTGCTGATTTCTGTGCAGCTCTTTAATTAGGCCTTTGATTACATCCAAAACCTTAAATAAAAAGCTCTGGTTTTACATGATAACTGAAGTGTGGGTCATTAGAAGACTTTCCAAATAATATTTTTCCAAGCTAAACTCTGAAATACGATCAAACTTTGCAAACTTCCACTTGGCTGTTTTCAAAAATGTAACCAATAAAATAAAAAATAAAGTAAAAACAAAACAAACAAAACAAAACAGGTATGTTAGGGACATATATCTTATGTCTTATTATATCTTATTATTTTTGGTTATATTTTAAGATATATGACGAATATAAGCCAACACTGGCCCCCAAATAATTACCTAAAACTTCATCACTTGTTTGTTATTTTAAACAAACCTGTTATTATTATATTTATGCACTAACATAATTTATGAAATGCCAGAAAAAACACAAGCATATTGTGAAATATTTTATTTATTACAAAAACATATCCTACATATAATATAGCTTATATTATCTCCCAAATTGCCCCATACTGCTGAAAGACTGAGTTACACTTTCTGTCTCTATAGCTTAAAATTGAAAACCTAATCTTTATCATGGATAAATAAAACGTAAACAAAGAGATAACAGAGAGGCAGAGCTCACAGTCACGACTCGGATTCATAAAAATAAATACGTATTTACCTGAACCCTTGATTCTATCAAGTCCAACCGGAGAGCCAGTGCCTCCCTCATGAACACGTCCGGATAGTGACTCTCATTAAAAGCCTTTTCTAATTCCTCCAGCTGCCAACCTGTGAAATTTGTGCGAGTTCTTCGCCTCTTGCAGCCAGGGCTATCTTTGTCTGGGTCTCCCGAGTCTGACAGCAGAATGAGAATAAATGTAAACAGAGCATAAGTATTTTTTTTTCTTTTAATTGTCACATTTTAGCATATTTTTAACAGCGTCGGTGTCATGCACGGGTAAAGGGTTTTGCAAAGTTTAGACCAGAAAAGGATGGTCTCATTTGAAAATTTGCAGCATTTCACACGTGTGTTGCAGCTTCCATGCAATTCTTTCTTTAAAAAAAATAAATAAAAAAGCAAAGCTTAAAACGCTAACACGGGCATTCCCCTGCTTCAGTGATTACTGACTGACAGAAACATTGTTTTCCTTGGATGCATCTTCAGCTTTCGATGAATGAAATGAAGTCGGGGGACGAAGAAGACAAATCTGTGCCTGTGTGCGAGGTTCTGCTCGCCTTTTAAACACGATGAAGAAGACAACTTGTATCGCAACATCCTGTCTTTGTTTCTTTCTGGTTTTTTGTCTCTGTGCAACAAGCCAGCATTGATGGGAGGTTATTGTGTGCTGTGTAATGTGGCTTACCTGTCAGTTTGTACTGCTGATTATCTCCATTCATCCCGCAGCCCGAAGACAAGAGGGGGTTGGAATTACCCACTGAAGCCGCGCACGAACCATTAAGTAATCCGTCTATTGAGAAAGGAACCGCGGACGCAGATTGAAGTTGATGCCCGGCTAATTCGTAAACGTGATGGTGGCTCAGATGGTACGGGAAGCCCACCATCCCGCCGAGAGAGCCTCCGAACTGGGCGTGAGGTGGATCCAGTATCCTGCTGTCCATCATCCCGCAGGCAAAAGGAAACGACGTCTGGAGGCCGGTGATGGGAATTTAAAAAGCATGCAGTGAGTGTGGCCAACGAGTAGGGGACATGATGTGAAGGGAGCGATGAGCTGTACTTTATCCACATGAACCTCCCAATAATTAGCCCAGGCTCTGGGAATATGAGACCCAATGAAAAGCTGTAATGGACTCTGACGTCAGAGACGCGCTCTGCAAACGCTCCCCGTATCGATTGCTAATTAAAGCTGACATCCACCTCAATAAACAATATCAGAGCTGTCACAACAAGACAGGAGGGCTTTGATAAGAACTACATCGCAACTACACGGGGGACCCACCGGGAGGAAGGGCTCACTGAATGCCGGGAAGAAAAGGCTACAGGCGGATAGATTAGGCCACAGGCTCGATCCCAGACTTTTTGTTCACTAGAGGACCTGCAGATAGATAAATATTAGACCCGATTAAATAATAATGACGATAATAATATATATGTTTTTTTTATCACGTAGACCCATTGGCTTAAAAATATGTTTGCTGATATTATTTTTTGACCCATTGTTTCTTTCTCTTTTTTGACTTGCATGTATAAAGTGCATAGGATGGGGATAAAGTAAAAGATATATATTAGTAAAATTAAAAAAGACCTCCGATCCTGGGGATGGCTGATCCTTTTTCTGCGGACAGTGGGGGTCAAGCATTGTCCCTAAACCCTACTTTGGGAACCACTGAGTTAAGAGGAACCCCCCACGTTAGGTATGGATCATCATTTAAATGTACTAAACCTTTTATACCCAGACAGGTCACCTGCAGGGCGTAAAACAAATAGGGTGATTGTCGGAAATATGGGTGTATTTAAAGGGTAGCTGAAGGCACAAAGTGAAAGTCAACAGATAATACTTTTACTGTTACAAGGCGAAAGCTTCGATTACGACCAGGGTTTTATGAACAAAATACATAACTATATAAATAAAAGCGTCAGCTGCTAGAGATTACTGCTAAACAACAAAGACAATACAAGCGAGCAGAATAAAAAAAAAAAAAAGCCAGTCCCATATGTGCACTATACAAACATACACAACATTTCATGTCAGGAAACAAAAGTGGAAAGCTCCCCTGCTTGTGCAACCTGGCACTCAATATGTGACTAGCCTAAATCCTATCTGCTCATTAGGTTTTCAAATAATTAATTCGACTTTATTTATCCCAAGTCTGGCGCTGTCATAATGTTAATCAGAGTTGAAATTTCGCACCCCACTCATTCCCTGACCCTTGGCACCCGGATTGGCATGTTGTAATAACCTGAATCTCTCAACAGAAGCTGCGATAATTGTTACCCTATTAGCATGCAAATTGTTTAATTAATATTATTATGAGGAAGTATATAATCCGCTCGTCACTTGACCCCCAAGCCCAAATAACAACCCTCTGTATTTCAGCGTGTAGCTCTACATTTTAATGAACTCCTCAGAAATGATCTCGCCCATTTATCCATCTTCCTTTTTAGCAGCGGTGGGCTTGTCTTTGAAGCGCTCTCTCTTTGTATTTTAACTTTAATTTTAACGCACATGGACAAGATCTTATGAATAATTCCTCCCCGCTCATTCCCCTTTTTTGAACATCTAAAATTCAATAATTGCTTTTAGTCAATCCCAAGCATATATATGGGCTGCCCCCCCCACTCCCCCCACTCGGGCGCACACGGGAGCTCAGTGAAAAGCAGCCCTTGACACAGTCTCCTGAGACATTGCATTCAAATCCGTTTTTCTACAACGGGTGACATTGTCAGATTCTAGCTTTAATTAACCCGATAATAAGGCGAACAAGGCCAGCATTCAGCCGCGACGCTGCCCTGCCTTGTTACCTTTTTTAC